>NW_008338996.1:6168949-6195446 GCF_000622305.1 Nannospalax galili | reverse complement strand
CCTCCCTCCCTCCCTCCCTCCCTCCCTTAGATGAGGCCTCCCTTAGCCCCAGCTGTCCTGAAACTTGTCACTTAGACTAGGCTAACCTCAGTCTCACAGAAATCCAACTGTCCCTGTATCCCAAGTGATGGGGTTAAAAATGTGGGCTAGCATGCTAGGTTCCTGAGTGGTACCACTTCATGCACTGGGGTCTGGACTGAATGAGGAGAAAGGGGGAGCACAAGCATGCATGCATGAATTCAGTGCTCTCTGCTCTTGACTGTGGATGTAATGCAGCAAGTTCTCACAAGTTCCTGCTGCAGTGACTTCTGTCCTATAAGGGACTGTAATCTGGAATTTTGAGCCAAATAACCCATTCACATTTAAGATGCTTTTTCCCTTAGGAAAATTAAATAAAGAAATATGTAAATTTCTAAGAAAAGAAATATATATCCAGTATTAAGAATGCTGAATTGTGTGGAAGTTCAATATTTTTAATTTTTAGAGAACCTTCCATATTGTTTTCCATTCTGGTTATACTGTTTAACATTCTTACCAGTGGTGGGTAAGGGCTCTTGTCTCTGAATTCTCATCAGCAATTGATATATTTTATCTTTTTGGTAACAACTGTTCTAAGTGAAGAGAGTCAATAACTCCTTGTTTCTCTGATTGGCATTTCCTAATCATTAGTGACGCTGAGTATTTTTCAAATCCCTGTTATATTTATGTCTTTTTGCATATGTTTTCAAATCAGATTATTCCTATCAAATTATTTTAATTTCTTATGTATTCTGATTATTATATTTTTTCCAGAGGTACAGTTTGCAAATATTTTATTACATTCTGCACATTGCTTCTTTATTTTAGCCCTGATTTCTTCATGTATGCAAAATAAAGATGATAAACCTTGCCTCACAGTTTTGCTATAAGAACTGAATCTAAGTGAACCAATTTGTGCAGTGATATATATCAATATGAGATTAGGTTCCCTTCCAATATACAGCAATTCCCAGAACAAGGAACTCTAAGTGCAGTATTACTTACCTACACTAGAGTAGAATGATCTCTCCTATTTAATCTAAAGAGTCATTCCTTCACAGATAGTCTATTCTATTGCCTCTCCATACTGGATGGGTACAGTCTGTCTTACATGAGGAGTATCCAGGGATGTACAAAGTGACACCACATGTAAGACAGGCTTTTAATATTGTGTAATAACCATTTGTCAATTATGCTACTTGGACATCAATTCTGATGAGGCCTAAACTTCTGTGATTAGGTTTAATACACCATCAACTCATATTGTAGAAAACTCATATTGTATTCAGTGCTGTGGGGAGTTACTAGAGTTATGATCTCAGACAGATACACTCATAGGGCATTAATAAAGTGAAAGATGGAGGAAATTCAAGACCTTTATGAAAACTCCAAGGGGTCTCAAGGAGTGGTTGCACATGTTATATAGAAAGTTAGACTTATAGAGATATTGGTATATGTTATGGCTTGAATATAAAGTGTGCCCTAAAGCCTCATATTTCACACGCTTAGTCCCCATGTGGTGCACACAATCATTGAGAAGAGATTGATGTAACTAGTGGCTTCACACACAACTGGATTCACAATCTTATGGTCTTATTGGGAGGTGTTAGGGACTTGCAGAGAGGGGTACATGTGGGGAAGGAGGTCACAGGTTGGAGAGTATACTTTTAAAGAATATATCTTGCCTTTGTTTCTTCTGTTTTTAACATCACACTTCCTAGTTGCCACTGGATGAGCAGCTTTGATCTACCACACATTTTCGCCATGATGTCATGTTTTTCCCAGAGGTCCAAAGCAATAAAGTCATCGGTGCATGAATGGAAACCTCAGAAATCTGAGGCTTGTTCATGAAAATGGAAAATAACATACAGAAAATCTCTCAAAATTCCATTGTGGTATCACTTAGAGGCCCAATAAAAAAATAATACCTGGACTCCATCTCCAGAGTCTGTTTAACTTATTTGGTGGGTTATTTGACATATGCAGATGATTTATAGATCAGAGCTGTTGAAAAATATGCTAAATTAAGTAAGCCTATGTGAAGATGTGTTACATTTCTTCAATGTGTGTATAGCAGGGCAAAATTCCACTACTGGCCTTGAAGAAATCCAGAAAAACATAAAAGGGTGATAGTTGTCAAGGGCTTGGATAGGGACTATGTCAGTACCTATTACTCTTGCCAGCTGGGCTCAGAACAAGTGTTATGCCGTGTTGACCTTTTCCTCATAATGGGCAGTAAGCATCAAGTATAACTATACAGCCACGCAAGGTCAGAATTCATTTTCTCTTGAAGACAGGACACATTACTCAGCCTCATCTAATATTTCAGCACCACGGACAGCTCAACACATACGGTTAGCTGAGCACTCTTGAATGCTCTACCCAAGCAAAAAGGGCCAGCACCTTGGCAGCTTAGAGTCCTAGGGGAGGGTGAAAGGATGACGGCCGCCATAGCAGTAGTCCTAAGGAGACTTAATTTCAACTAGAGCTCCTTCTATCTGACATGAGCTATTGTCCTCCTCACAGCTGTCATTTTGATTGGTATTACCTAGCCAGTGGTCTTAAGGGATCGATATTAAAAGCTAAATAATATGTAAAATATCATTGAAGTGTGCACCCATCACTGCGATGTGATGACAGGGGTCTAGGAAAATACTATCATTGCTTTTGGCTTTGGCTCCCCTATGTAACAGCTTGAGTTTTCTTTAGGAATCAGAGCTAGAGTCTTGTCCCACAGCATAACAAATAAAGGATTGTTCTTTATAGATTCTTCTCTGCCCCAACAGAAGACGGGATTATATTCAGTTCCAGTTCCTTTATCTGGCATCTGAAGATAGTAAGGACTACACTGGACAGTTGTTGGAGGGATGAGATGAGTGACATGTGCAGTTCTGCAATAGGGGGCCAGGAACCAGACACAAAGCCATCCACCTGACTCCAAGTACTGTATGCGCTCAGGATTCCTGGAACTGCACAGAAGAACGGATGGCCTCAGTGTGTTCATCTCTTCCATCTGGAGGGGGGCACATCATGCACTCCCTCTTCCTTTCCTTAACAGACAATAACAAAAATAGCTTACTCAGATTTGTGTGTCTTATCCTGTCATGGTCCCCTTTCTGAGGTGTCTGTTCCTTTCCCTTAAGAGCCAGTAAGTTTTGAACATAACTGTACAATCACACACATTCAGATTCATTTTCTTCCACCTGCTCAAAAGATAAGAGTGACGCTATTTACTTTTTATTCAGCATTCATGATGTTTTAAACACTCAAGTAGTTATCCTTTATGCATCATACTATTAATTAGTCTCAAAATAATACCAATTTTACAGATGAGAAAAATGAGCCTTGGAGAGATTAGCGGACTCTTCTTTGTTGCAAGGACACAAGCAACACGACTGTAATTTAAACCTGTTTTACTTGAAAAGGCCCTTTCATTGTCATTGTCTCTGGATATGGAGGCCACGGGCGAGGGCTTCTGGGTCTATCCACTCTGCTGGCCCCGTCACAGCTCCAGCACCTGTGCCTTGCATGGTGACTTCTCATTTCCTTTTGTATTAACTATACTTTCTTTTTCATTTTCAGTATTCTTGATGCTCTGGAATTTGAGATTTCAGGGCTCCTGAGAAACTGTCCGTTCTGAGGCTAGTTAAGTCTTATCCACACCCAAAGACTTGCCCAGGGGCCTACTTTTCATAGTCAAAGTAACCAATCCAGACCCAGACTCTGATAATTTCTCTTATATGGCTCATATACCCTGCAATGTTTTTCTTTTCTAATCACCTCAGGGCTAGGTGCCAAGAAACAGAAAGCCAGTCCACAAATACCACTGCCTGCTGAAATTGGTCCTCAAACTACCTGTCCTGCTTAGCCTGCTGTATACATCCCTCCCTGGCTACAATACAGGCTCTTGCACTTTCTGTTTCTTCCTTGGGTCTCCTGCTAGGTCTGGTGCGCATTCTTTTATGTACTGTGTGTTATACTATGCATACAGTTTCAAGAATCTGTGAGTATAAAATTTGTGTTTCATAATAGTTATTTCTATGTCTGTGTGTCTTCCCATACCTGATCAAAACACATTTAGGCATATTTGCAATCCCCTTTGCCCTATGTAGCTCATGATAGCTTCAAACTCATGATCCTCCTGCCTCAATCTCCAGAGGCCTGGGACTACAGGTGCGTTCCAGTAACCCTGGCTCTTACGTTTTTTTTTTTTTTTTCTTGGTTGAGCTTCCACCTTGCTCATAAACTTATTAATTGCACATATTAACTTACAGCAATGGTGACATCATACACAAACCCAGGCAAACACAAGCAGACAAAAGCTCAGCATGGAAGGGTGGAAATGGGCAGCAGGCCCCAATCTTACCCAAAGAACTAGTGAATAGCTGATTACTACTGGGTGAGCAAGAGCTGATCTTCTTTAAAGGAGTGATTCTACATAGGCTGACTAGATCCCAGTGGATGAATGTGACAGAAGGATGTCAGCGGATACTAACCTGACTTGATAGGTTTTTAATATAAATGATAGAATGCATGAAATCTAGTGTGTCTGTGGAGGGGGAGCTATGGGAGGGTGCTGACAGGGAAGAGGGTATAAAGATGATTATGATATCGTGTATGAGATACACAAAATTTCAATTAAAAAATTAAAATAACTTACTAGGAGTGTCCTATAGAGCAATGAGCAATTCTGTTTTAATTCAGGCAACATTAATTTATTCAACATGTATTTACTGAATTCCAATCATGGGCCTGGCACTATGGCAGGCAGGAGAAATAAAAAAAATTCTCTTAAGTCTCAATTCCTTTTCTTCTATATATTCCAAACTAGAGGGAGAAAAGGACAGACAGACATAGGCAATTATAACACTTTACATTTGTAACAGAGGTCAGAATGGGTATCAGTAGGCCACCGAGACAAGGCTTCCTTTATCACATTTTGGCCACAAAAATTATTTGCCTCTTTTTTAGATAACCCTTTGATTTTGCTATTTTCCCAGACACACATTATTTGAAAATTTGATAACCATAAGGAAGAAGTCGTTATCTTCCTCACAGTATGGCTGAGAGAAATACTACTGTTATCCCAATTTTTAGAAGCAGAGACCCAGGAAGAGAAGGGAAACTACCCACTTGGCTACCGAAGTTGTCCTTACACAGGACAAATACTGGAGGTAAGGCTTACATATTTTCCAACTCTGTGTTGTTAGCAATTAAACTATTTTATCCTAATCCTGTGTAAGTTAGTCTCTAATGACCTATATTTTTACATGTATGCAAATCAAGAGCTAAAACTTGGATTTCTCTACAACAAAAATTTTAGCAGTTAAATGGGGCTGAAGAAATGGCTCAGTAGTTAAAGGCATTGGCTGCTCTTTCAGCAGACCCAGGTTCAGTTCCCAGCACCCACATGAAAGCTATCAATCATTTAGAACTCCAGTTCCAGGAGATTCAACACCCTCTTTTGGCCTCTGAGGGCACTTCAAGCACATGGTGTATTTATACATGTGCAGGCAAAACACTCATACACATAAAATAAAAGGAAACGAATCACAACAAAAATGTAACAGTTAATGAGTAGGGACTGGTGAGAGAAAGCAGTGTTGAGGCAGGCCACGCACAGTGGTCTTTTCCCACTGTTGTAAATTTTGTCTCTTTTATCTTCCACCCCCCATACACACATATTTAATAACTTATATGAATATATAATTTGAAGAGAATGAGACAAAAGATCTGAAAAGCAACTGATAGACATGAAATGAAAATCCTGAGGTTATTTGCAGTCCAGGTGAAAAAGGAAACAAAAGCTTGTGTATTCGGGTAGGAGGAACAATTTGAGGCTGACTTAATAGAAGCAGGGTGTGATGACTAATCCTGGGTGTCAACTTGACTGGATCTGGGATTTACTGAAATGAAAGAGATCTTCTTGATTGGATCATCTGAAGCTGGAAGACACACCCTAAATGTTGGTGTTGCCTTCTGATGGCAGCCCCTATAAAAGGCCACAGCAGAGGAGACTGCCTGGCTTCTTGCTGCTTGCCTTCTCTCTCGCTGGTGAGTTCGTCTTGCTGCTGTAGACTGAAGACTAGCTGATCTTTTGGAATTCGTCAGACCTTCAGCACCAGATTGGGACTACTGAGACGTCCAGCCTCATGGACTGAGCGACTACGGATTCTCAGCCTCTCCAGTGTGGTGCAGCCATCGTTGGACTACTCAGACTCTATCCTGTGAGCTAAGCTGATACATCTCTATACATATATATTCATTCTACCCATTCTGTTTCTTTGGAGAACTCTGACTAATACACAGGGTTTCTGTGGGGAAAGAAGACCTATCTTCTGAACATCATAACTTCAAAATGTAGATAAACTCAGCGACCATGCAATAAAGCTGACAGAAAGAAAGGAGTGGAACAAACAGTCCATATATATCCAATGAAAAAAAAAAGCTTTAAAAAATTCCCAAGCACTAATGTAGTACCAGAAGTTTAAAACTTAGTCACCTCTGGAGAGCCTTAAATGAGGGAAGGAATAAGAAAACACATTATTTTTTGAGCTGAGTGGACTCATATATAAACTTTTTGTGTTTGCATGTATATGTGGTGTATTTATATATGTACATGTGTCTGTATGAATGCACATTCATGTATGTACATTCATATAGAGGCCAAAGGTTGACAATGAGTGTCTTTTTCAATCACTCTCTGTTTTATTTTTCTTTTGCATGTTTTTTTTATTTTTGAGAATTTCATACATGAGTATTGTATGTACATCATCTCTACCCTCGGTCTCCCCTCTCTAACATCTACCATGTCCCCTACACTCCCTTTAATTTTTTTCTTTGGTTATTATTGTTTATATATATACACACACATATATATAACACATATATATATATACATATATAATATACATATATATAACATAAATAAATATATATATATGCACTGAGTCCATTTAGCAGTAGGACTCACATGTACATGTGTTTATGGTGGACTACTTGTGATTAGATAACCTCTCAAGGAGCTGACTGTTACAGAAAATTGATTCTTCCTTCTTTACCATCCATCAAGTGCCTGTAACTCTTCAACTAGAGGTGGGAACCTGCGAAACTTACCCCACCGTCCTTGGCATGTGAACTGCTGTTATCATGAAGCACATCTTGTTATGCTACCATGTTGAGGAGATTTCATGTGTGCAGCTTTTCGATCGTGTGTAGAATGTATTATCTAGTGGTAGACGTTCTGTTTCTCTTGCTCTTAAACTCTTTCTATCCCTTCTTCTGTGATGTTTCCTGAGGCTCAGGTGTAGAGTTTGCAATGCAGATACATCAGTTGGGGCTAAGCATCACACTGTCACTCACTGTCTGCATTTTGAACAGCTGTGGAACTTTGTAATAGTCTCCATCTATTGCAAAATGAAGCTTCTTTGATGAGTTGTGAGAGTTACATGTATCGGTGAATATAAGAATTCACAATGTGGTAAGGAATTATGTTGGTTTAGGGAAGTGACAGCAGTAGGCACCTCTCTAAGGTCTATGACCACTCCCAGCCATGTATATTTGGCTATGTTTACACTTTCAGGCATGGGTTCCCTCCTACTGAGTGGGCCTTAAGTTCAATTAGACAGCTATTGATTATCCCCCAAATAAAAGTGCACCAATAAACATTTTTGCTGGACCATTCACTGTTGTGGTTTATAGGCTTTACAGCTGGGTAGGACTTTTGATTGGTTTTATCCCTTGGCAGCTTGCCTAAAACCTTCTGATACTATGAGAGATAGTCTTTAGGGAAGATGTTTCCAGGTTGGTTCTAGTTCAGTTATAAGCCCTGTGTCCAAAGTATGTGGTGTCTTCTGCAATAAGGTCTTACCTTCAAGTTATGTGAGGTAACCAAAGGCTATGGCAATTCCCTATATTATTCTAGGAGTCCCTCAGACTATGCTGACCGAAAACTTGAAGGGAGGTTTCCCTTATCTGGTGCTCTAATTTTTGTTAGATATCCTTCAGCTATATACATCAAATTACATATATATGTGCATATAAAAATTTTTTAATGTTTTTATATTATTTTATGTGTATGAGTGTTTTGCCTACATGTATATAAGTGTACTGTAAGTGTGCAATGCTTGCAGATACCAGAAAGGGGCATGAGTACTCTTGGAACCGGAGTTAAGGATGAGTGTTAGCCATCATGTAGGTGCTGGGAACTGAACTTGGGTCCTCTGCAAGGACAGCCAGTGCTCTGAACCATGGAGCCACCTCTACAGCCCCCAATATGTGCATTTTTTTAGTCTTTTTTGAGACAGGGTCTCCCTGTAGCCCCAGCTGTCCTGGAACTCACTATGTAGATGAGGCTGGCCTTGAACTCACAGAGATCCGCCTGCCTCTGCCTCCCGAGTGCTGGGATTAAAGGTGTGCGCCACCACACCGGCCCCAATATGTGCAGTTTAAGTAACCTTTTGAAGTAATATATTTCCCTGTGCATTTTCTGACAACCTTAGTATTATTTACCTCTACATTATTATTATTATTATTACAGGGTCTCTCAGTGAACCTGATGTCACTGATTTGGCAGGACAAGATGATTAGCAATCCCCAGACATCCCTACTGCCTCCAGTGCTAGGATTGCAGGCACATGCCACCATCAGCTTTTTATGTGGGCTCTGGAAATCTGAACTCAGATCCTCAAAAATGCCCAGCAAGCACTTTGTCCATTTAGCCATCTCCACAGGTCCCCTTATGTTAAATGTTATTACAAAAAAAAGGAAAGAGGGAATGTGCAGAGGTGATGGTTATGTTGATGGTATTTTGTTCAGAGACACTTTCACGGGTATATTAATTCAATTGAAGATATTTAAAAAGCATGAAAAAATTAAGTTAAATTATGGATGGGGGAGGGGTTTGTGGGACCCCATCCTTCCTTTCTGAACTACTGACTACTGAATGATTCTGTGAGAAGGGGAGACATTGTGTTCAGACATGTAATCCAGCTCCCATGGATGGTTCCATACTCATGGTCATAAAGAGGACTTTGGTAAAACTCAGTGAGCCACAGAATAAAATAAAATGACATGAATGTGGGAAAGACATTTGTAGGGAAGGAAGGATATTGATGCCATGGGAGGAGAGAGTAATTAGAATACATTTTGTACATGTATGAAAGTGTCAAAGAACAAATTTATTAAAAAATACAAGATAATTAGGCTGCATACATATAGATACCTTTTATAGTATTTATGCTAAACATCAGTATATTTAAAGATAGTTATGACAAGTGAAGACAAAAGTTTGGAGAAGCAGGTCCTGGCATAACCTGATAGAGGAAGCAAAGCACATCAACATTTTTAGAGGGCATTTTAGCAATAGATATCAAGCATCCTAATCATCCTTGGACTATGCTTTGCTCATTAATGACCATGGTGACTAACTACAGTGTCTCATTAATTCAATTTAATTGGGTAAAGAATAAATGATAGGTTTGTAAGATACTTGTAAAATATACTTACAGAGAATAAGATATGAACACTCTCCAGAACCTTCACACATTCCAGTAAAAACTCTAATCCTTGTCACACACTTTTAATTAGCTAATACTCTTCGGGGGATGTTTTTAATGTGAAATAAGATCGACAAGCACAATCAGAACTAGTAGGTTCACTGAAGTAGCTCAATCCTTCACTCATTCTTGAATTCCTCCCGTGGTTAACAATCCTTACCCATACACATATAATGAAAAATCCTTTAATTTAATTCCAATAATCAAGCTCTTAAAATGATGAGGGTTTTTTTTCCAGAGCCATGGGATATTCCTTTGTTCCTGTACTGTATATCAAAGAACTATGGTTAAGCTATGCATGGAGATATTGATCAACGTGGTACGAAGTGAGAAGCAGCTGTGGGCTGTCTTCAGTGCTGGGCTCTTACCATCTGCAATGAAGTGTTCAGGCACATGCAGAGTCACCTTCACAGTAAGTGGACAGGACATCTGGTTGCCACACACCATGGCCAAGATGCAGGAGCTCACAGCAATCAATGTCAGGGCTGTCTTGTTCACTGGGCTTTTCAGTAAACCTAGAAAAGAGACACACAGACACTTAACTCTATCAGGTGAGGATATGAAGATGGTGTGGATCTGGGAATCTTATTAATTCTCTAATACGAATATGAACCAGAATAAAATGCTAGTGAAATTGATTTAAACTGAGCAGCTTCTGACTTACAATGAAAATTTTCTTAAGGACAGGCATCATGTGCACATCATCATGTAATCAGGATGAAAAATAATAAAGGAAATAAAGAAATAAAGGAAATAGGAAGGGAAGGAAGGAGGGATGAAGGTAGGAGAAAAGGAAAGAAGACATGAAATTGAGAGGGCCATGTTGGGGAGGAGATAAAGGGGGCTGGTTATAATCATATTTCATTGTACACATCCAAAATTCTCAAAAATAAAAGAAAATGAATAAAAATAAATATATGAAATTAAATTTAGAACTGAGAGAGAAAGAGAGGGAGAGAATCATACTTTCCAACTTCTGTGACCACCTGTTGGGTCTTGGCTTAAATCTGTACAAATAGACTTACTATTTCTTTTGGTAAAGATAAAAGAAACCAGATTCTAAAAGTTGCAATTCTCACATTCTAATTTAGATGGCCACTCTTGATAATAATGACACAGCATTAAATTCTGTCTAAAACCAAACAAGATATCCTGTGGTTGAATTTATTAGGGAGTAACCAAGTGGGTATTTTGGGATAAGAAAAATTCTAGATTCTATGTTGGTTTTTAACCTTGTGATTTTTTTCATCAGAATGTCACCAGAAGGCTTATGAGTTGAAAACTTGGTCTCTAAAGCATTCAGGTTCCAAAGTGGGACTTCTGGGTAGCAATGGGATCATGATGGGGTCTGTTCTCATCAGTAGATTAATTCATTAATGGGACCATGGTTGGATGAACTGATGGGGTAGAGATGGGGGCCTAAGTGAAGTAGGTCACTGAGGGCATGCCTTGGAAGGATATATCTTGTCCTTCACCCCTCTCACCACTGTCCCCTGATCTCCTTGTTCCATAGCCATCATGAAAATCTACCACCCACTCACTGTAATGATACTTTATATCATCATGGGCCCAGAAATAATGGAACCAAGTAATCAAGGACTGGAGCAGTGAGCTAAGATGTACCTTTCCTCCTTTAAGTTGATTTTCATGGGTGTTTTGTCACAGTGATATAAAGCTGTCCAATATATCCCTCACTGGTTATGTGACTTGATTCATTCTCCAAACCTCAGATCTCGGGCATGTATTTTTAAGGACAAGAATAAACTCCTCAGAGATTGCCTTGATGGTTATATTATGATGTGCACATGATGCCTGTCCTTAAGAAAGTTTTCATTGTAAGTCAGAAGCTGCTCAGTTTAAATCAATTTCACTACCATTGACTGAACACCTACTTTGACTGAACACAGCACAGAATAAGAATAGTCCCTGCTCAGTCAGGGCTGGGGAGATGCTCAGTCAATAAAGTTCTTGCCTTGAGCACAAAGATCTGTGTTCAATTCCCAGAACATACCCTTGAAAAAAGTCAGCATGGGGATCTACATTTGCAATCCCAGGAATGGGGAAAAATAGACAGATCCCTGGGGTTAACTGTTCAGCTAGCTTAGCCTATATGGCAAGTTCAAGGCTAGTGAGGGATCCTGTCTCAAAAAACAAGGTAGAAAACATCTGAGGAACAACATCCGTGGTTGACCTGGTTTCCCCTTATCTGTGTACCAGCAAACATATGAACATGTGTATACAACTCGCTCCCTTCCCAAAAGACTATCCAATATACTGCCAGAGTTTACAAGCTAAGAAAAAATTTAAACTTATCTTCACCTGATTAGAGTTCCAAACAAACTGTATCAAAACCTAGACAAGAGGGCAGAGGGTGTGAAGGAGAATTTTGCATGGGTAAATTAAAGCAATTTTATGTATTCGGTGGAATAAGTAGATTAGCTCTGCATGTCTAGGAGTGCTAAGCAAAGAGAGTTGGGGTCTGTCCAGAGACCCCTTTATTTCTCATTCTTTGAGCTTTGCTCATTCTTTTTGCATCTAGTTTCAAGGTTTTTGATTACTGGTTTTTAAGCAGTATTTCCCAAATTCCTTTGCCTCTTCTTTTAGGTAATGGGACATCTCTCTGAATCCATTCCATAAACATTTCAAACACAAATCATTCAAAATAGTGTATCTTTCCAAAGCACTCTCATTTCCCCAACTTCTTCAATGTGGAAAGTACCACCCTTCAGGTGACTAGATGCTTAGGTGTTACGTTTTGGTCTTTTGTCCTCCCTCTTTACATAAATGCAACCGTCATAGTCCCATTGTTTTATGAATTTGCTATTTTCATCCACCCTCACTCCCCATTCCCTCTGTTGTCTGCTTGTGGGATGAGAGAGGTATAGGCTTATCAGGCATTTCATTTCCTGCTGAAACTCCTACAGCTATTTTATAGCATCTGGTCACAGTATGTGGTCCACACTCATTAGCCTGACATCCACAGCCTTTCACCAACACTTCCTGCGTTCAGACCTCCCCTGCTCTCTGCTACCTGGGCCAGGTGCTAGCAAGGCTGAATTGCTACAGAGCTTTCATCTTCAGCAGCTTCATGTTAATGTTGGTGTCTGTGCTGTTTCTTCAGCTAGTGCTCCAAATGTTTCCTTGTCCCCATCCCTTTCCATTACTCTTTGAGTTCCACAATAAGTTCCTCGTACTTTATCATATAAACTGCCTACATTCATAATGTTTCCCCCTATACCTTATCCCAAACACCAGTCTGGTGTGACAGACAGTGAATTTGAAAACCATCACAGGACTCTGCACAACTTCTAGAACACATTGGAAACTCAGTAAATATATGATCATTTCCGGGAAGAGAGTAATATTATCAACCAGCACAACACAGGTGCTGACCAGTCAAAAAGAACCAATTAGCATGGCCAGACTAATGGGTTCCAGTGCAACAACAGGCCACATGGCACCCCATCTTAGGACTGTTTTATGAATATCTGTTTTTCTTAATGCACAGCGAGTTGCTTGATGGAAAAATTCTGTGTCCTGCAACATTGTGATTCATGCACAGTTCAGGCATGGGATATAGAAGTTGCTTAGTTTAAGAAGAGGATACTTAGGACTAGAGAGGTGCCTCAGCAGTTAAGAGAGTGCTTATTGCTCTTGCAGGAATCTTAGATTTAGTTCCCAACACTCACATGGTGGCTCACAATCACCTGTAACTCCACTTCCAGGGGATCTGACACCCTTTTCTGGCCTCCAAGAGCTCCTGCACACATATGGTGCAAATAAACTCATGCAGGTTCACACACATACACATGAATAAAAAACAAAAAATCTTAAAAAAAAAGTTTGAAAAGAATAAAATACTTGTTTTTCTTACAAGTCCTGAGATAATATGTAGTATAATAGGAGTTATCAACACATTTTCAGTTGATACAGTTGCAGATGGTTTGAATGAGAATGTCTTCCATAGGCTCCAAGTATTTAAACATTTTGGCCCCAGTTAATGGCACTGTTTTGGGAGGTGTTAGGAAGTACAGTCTTGCTGGAGGAAGCACGTCACTGGTGCTGGGCTTTTAGAGTTATTAAGCCTTGTCATATTTCAAGTTTCTCTCTGTTCCTTGTGCCTGCTTGAAGATGGGATTGCTTAGTTTTGTGTTATGACAACCTATGCCACAATACCTCTCTGCCATAATTGGCTATTGCCTCTTTGGAAGAATAAAGTAAATAAACCTCGGTCATGGTGTTTTATCACAACAACAGAAAAGCAATACAGAAGTTGATATCAGAAGTGGAATGTTGCTGTGAAGAACCTGACCATGTGGGGTTTTGGAGGAGCCCAAATGTGGAAGACTTTTGAAATTTGGACTAGAAAAACAGTTGAATAAACATATCTTAATAGAGCATTCTAATAGGAGCCTGGAGAAAAGTAGTGTTGAGAGCAAAGCAGTTCCAGAGGGAAATATGGACTTAAACAGCAACTGGGAAGTTTTGGCAGAGCATCTGGCTGCCATTTGCCCCCAGCCTAAGGAACTTCCTAAAGCTAAGTTGAAAATTAATGGACTAATTTCTTTGGCAGAGGAAATTTCAAGATAGCCTAATGTTCAATCTGTGGCATGGTTACTTATGGTAAATATTATGGTGATCTACAATGAAAAATAGAAAGAAGGGCAGAAAGAAATACAGAATGTACAGTTTGGATTGAAAAAGAGCACTAGGAAGATTAACGCTGGAGTCAAGTCATGTGCTGAAGGAGAGGCTCTCTTTGATAAGGAGATCAGAGCCATTAAAGAGAGGTGTACAGTGATGGACTTAAACAATGGAGACAGTAAGCTCAGGGCAAGGGCACACTCAGCTAAATCTCCAAATTGTGAAAGGGAAATATTGGAGGGGTTTTCTGATCTTAGAAAACCACAGCATAGAAAAGCAGCTAATCTGGATGAAGCAGACCAGTGTCAATCTCAGGCTGGCAACCGAACTTGGCAGTGTCATCCATGTGGTGCTGGTTGTAGTGGCATGAAAGATGCAAGAATGAAGGGCTCATTGGGTCTTCCTCCATGATTTCAGAGAACTTCCAAGGCCAGACAGCATTTAGCAGGAGCAGCCCTGCATAGGGAAGGCCATGACATGTCAAGAGGCCCTGACAGGCCATTGCATGAAGCTGTGAAAGTGAAGTCTCCTCAGCAATGGAGAACCCCAGATGTTGGAGATACTAGAGTCATGAGCTATCTGCCAAGTAGGGCTGCATACAGGAAGTGGTGCCAGCCCAAGAGAGAGAGATGTATGTTGCCTGCAGCAAAGCTGAAGATGCTGAGTCATCTAAGCCCTTTGGAAGTAAATCCCCAGAAATCAGACATTGAGCTACAAGATTTGATGTTTGTCCTGCTGGTTTTTATGTTCTGTCTTGGTTCAGTATTTCCTAAATATGCTTCCATTCCTCCATTTTGAAACTGTAATGTACATTTGGTTCCATTGTATGTTGGAAATATATAATTTGTCCTTTGATTTTATAGGGGCTTACAGTTAAGACATTACCTTGAGTCTCAGAAGAGATTTTGGGCTCCAGACATTTGAATAGTATTAAGACAGATAAAGGCTATGAGGACTTTTGAAGATGGAATAAATGCATTTTATATGATCATGAGCCTATAAGGACCAGGGAATGAAATGAAGTCATTTGAATGAGAATGTTCCATACTGGCTCCAAGTGTTCAGACATTTTGTCCTTAGTTGGTGGTACTGTTTTGGGAGTGGCTAAAGGAAGTGTGACCTTGCTAGAGAAAGCACGCCACTGGGGGCAGACTCTGAGAATTCTTCGGCCTTGCCACATTCCCAGTCACTCTCTGCTACCAATCCCTGCTTGAAGATGTGGTAGCTTAGCTTTCTGCTCCAGCTACTTCTGCCACCATGCCTCCCAACCACAATGGTCTCTTGATCTTTTGGAACCATAAGCTAAATAGAATTTTCTTTTTATAAGTGGCCTCAGACATGGTGTTTCATCATGGCAACAAAAAAGTAATTAATACACAGGATAAAGGTCAAATGAAAGAACAAATTAAATAAATGGATGGTTTTGGTGTCAGGGAATGAGAAATGTCTAAAACTTAAAATGATCATGAGATAAAAGAAAG
Source organism: Nannospalax galili (assembly GCF_000622305.1). Taxonomy (NCBI): domain Eukaryota; kingdom Metazoa; phylum Chordata; class Mammalia; order Rodentia; family Spalacidae; genus Nannospalax; species Nannospalax galili. Next base: position 6,179,746 of record NW_008338996.1, on the reverse strand, counting down.
AAGAAATTTTACCTCTTATCTCAGTCTCACAAGTGCTTCAAATGGCAGTGTGCTATTTGACTATATAGCATATATAAGCTCACATCAATGTCTTCTAAGATAAAGCAGATGCACTAGGGATTGGGGTTTTTCACAGATCTTACCTTAAAGAGTTAACATGTCACTCCAAGTCTCATTACTTAACAAATAAGTTAGTAATACAGTTTCTATGTGATTCCATGAAGTCTATTCTTGGGAGGATGACCACGTAAGGAAAAGTCTGGCACAAATTCTTGGCCAAGAGGATGACATGTAAGTGACATTTGGAGTTTCTGGATTAGGGAGTGAATTTCTCATCTAGTAAATCATGGGAAACAAAATGCTTATCAGCAAGAAAGCATCCCCATCTCTAGTCCATGAAGCAGCAGACATGGAGAGGACCATGATGATTTCTTCAGTAATTAAATAACTTCCAGGAATGCCACCTGAACAACACAGTGCTGCTTCTGGACTAAGGAAGATGACTAAGGGTTGGAGTATGTAGCTCATACTCTTTCCATGGGCCCATGATGAACTTATCACATCCCCCAGGCTACTTAAACCTTCACTACAATTCGGGGTCTTTAGGAGTCACATTAGCCTATTGACTCTGGTTTCCACAGTAAAAACAGTGACGAAATGGCCTATCCATTCAGTATTGTAAGAACTGAAGGCAACAGCAAATGTTGAACTCTTCGAATGATTTGTGGCACACAGTGGGCCTTTGATAAATGGCAGTCTCCAAATGAGATGCAGAAATCTGTCTCATTATGGAATGTAGACATCAAGACATATTTGCTTCTTTATCCAAAACATTATCAGAACACATTAAAATTGAATTATTCTTTGTATAGAAAGAAGACACAGACTAGATGCTGATGGGAGGATCATAAGACACGGGGCAAAGCAGTAGGCTTAAGAATGAGACTGAACAACATCCTGGGGGCAATGATTTACTCAGAAAAGTTTCCTGAATTATTATTACTTGCCTCTGAAGTCCAAGAGAAAGAAAGAACACAGGTCAAGACTGCACTAAGTCTCAATGCCCATGGAGCAGCCACTGGGGTTTGTGGAGTTGCCATGGAAACAGAAAACTTCACAGTAGGACACAAGCCAAGGTGACTTCTTAAGATTTTTGGCCTAAGGACTGATCATAAGCACTTATGTCTATGTAGGGGGTGTAGACAGCAACAAGCTAAAAACATCTATCCCATAATATCCCCTCCATTTAGGCTGTGTACCATATTGCAAGAAGCAGAGACAAAACAGAAAATCTTTATTTCTTGAGTGCTTATTCTGATCTGTGCTCTGTGAGCCTGTGTGTACTATGCATCCAACCTTCTATCCATATATCCATCAGCCATCCATTCATCCATCTATACAATTTAGCTTTATTGAGTGTCAACTTTTTTTCTGGGTATTGTTCTAGGCATAAAATTGACAGCGAACAAAAAAGTCAATGTCCTTGAAGCTTACATGGTAGAAGGAGGACTTCTTCATTTAATTCTTACTGTTACTAACATCTTTACATTCTCGAGAATTACAGAACAATATAGCAACTTGTCTAGGATCATTCAATGTTTGTGTCATAGACTTGATAGAACCAATTGTGAGCTTCTTCACTTCATTATGGAATAAAGGTCCAGGATGCCACCAAGTAATTGCGAAAACCATGACTTTCAGAGGTAGACATTTCCACGTTCAAATCCTGCCTTAACCACAAAATCTCAGTGTGACACTTGTCCACTGCCTCAACCCTAGCACATCAAAATATCTGCATCTGAAAAATGAGGAGTGTGATCCTCTTTCAGAACCAATGTACGGCCAAAATAAGATTACATAAATGTAATTAGAAAAAAAAACTTCAATAAACAAAAGTTTCAAATCCTAAAGAAAGTATCCTTAAGTGACTAAAATCACAGTTCTCCTTGGTTTGCATCCCATTTGCAGTACACTAACTCTGCAGTTACTCCCAGGGGAAGGTGGTATGCTATAGGAATGGAATTTCACTGGGACATGTTAACTGCTAGGGCTGCAAAAAGCTAATAATCTAAGCTCCCTTTCATTTCCCCTTCCTAGTGCTCCTCACTTCCTCTCCTGGCTGAAGAGAAAGACATGATATGCATTGCTTGAGAAATTCAACTGGAAATAACTTGGCATTGCTGATCCACATACAGTCTATAGTTAGGGGTTTGACTGATTCTTTGTTTGGAAATGCCAGGTTGAAAGAAAAGAAAAAGAAATTTAAGTTAAATCTGGGATTGAATCAGTCACATTTCACAATGGAGAAAATGAACGTAACCCTGTCAGACCTTTGTGCATGAGAAACTAAAGGCGCAGTACTCTCATTGATTCCATCCACTTCACATCGTCAAAAGATAGAAGACTAGGCCCTATGTTGGGAAGCAATTTCCTTCTTTAAGTGGCATGATGAGGCGTATGGTGTTGGAGGGAAGGACAGGACTCTAGGAATGTGGGACATTAAGGCAGAGGAGGCCAGAAGCTAGAAAATCTCGAGAATGAGGAGAAAGGAGCTGGGCTTTGGTTCTAAACATGGAGATTCAAATCCAAACTCATCTGTTCAATATGTGCCTATTCTTTTTTGGTTGTTATTGCTGTTGTTCTTTTTGTAACAGGGCCTCTCTGTAATCCCAGTTGGCCTTGAACTTGCTATTATATAGACAGGCAGCAGGAAGTCAATCTTTGTTCTTAAACCTCAGGAGTCCTCTCAGAGGCCTGGGGCTTCCTGGCTGGTCAGCAAGCGTCTGGGATCTACCTATCATCTGCCTAGCTCTGGCATTACAAGCATGTACCATCATACTCAGCCATTTTATGAGCATTTTGGGAACTGAACTCAGGTCTTCATGCTTGATAGACAAGCACTTTACCCACTAAACAATCTATCCAGCCCCAGTAAGTAGCTGTTTAATATATAGCAACTAATGTGCTCAGTATAGTACTACATACCTTTCTAATATTTTTCATGTCTATGGCACGGATGAATGTAGTAGGTGCTTAGTAAACATGTATTGGGGCCATGCATGAATGAATGAATGTTGTTTTCTCTACTACCAAGAGGTGTCAGTATCAGAATACTGTTGATTTTATCTTAGCTGAATGTAATCACTCACTCTATCTGGTCAGAAATCATTCAAAAAGCCTATGTTGAAGCTCCAATCTGCCTGCAGATCAGGGGTTACTGGTACAGATTGTGGGAGGGCCTCATTAACCTCTTAGAGCACCCCGTGGGATTCCTGCATCGCTTGAGTTCCTGAACCTCTGTGTCACTCTACTATATTTCTGGAAACTAAAATTTGGACACATCGTCTGTCAAGTCCAAGTGTCATGCCAGAGGCAGGAAGAAAACCATTTGAAATTGGAACTTCCTCAGAAAGTCTGTTACAGTGTATTCCCTCCGCACAAACTTGTCTCCCTTACTCTCATACACTAGGGTCCATGCATCACTGTCATACATCCCACTGTTTCAGGTCTGAACTAGTTCCCTGCACTCCCTCTCCTTGGTACTCTTAGATCCATGGTATCCTTTAAGGGACATGTAGTTTCCCTAATCTCTCATCTTCCATAATTTTGTCTCCAGAAGTCCTGTGGGAACGCTCATGTGACTGTTTCTGAGGGAGCAAACTCAACGCTTGTCACACAGGGATCCTATCCTCATGCAGTTTAACGTCTACCAAGTCCTAGGATCTCACTCTATGACCAACTTCTGCTGTCTAAGTTAAATAGGGTGCATCTAATATGTCTTCTTTGGAGCAGTTGTTTTGTTAGTTAGTAGGTAATCAGATTGTCTTGAGCTTTCTGTTCTCCAAAGTAAATATTGTTAGCTTGATTTTATTTCTCTAAAGTCCCATTTTGAGTCCCTTTACAAGACTTTTGTAAAGATTAGCTTTTCTTAAGAAAGCTTTCCCAGTAAAAACATGTTATCATTACCATCACCAACATTCACACACACAAGTGCCAGACATGGCAGCTAGTGCTTTCATGTGGTGTCTCATTCATTAATTGCCGGAGCTTCACGACATGGCTCCCCTATCACCTACATATGAGCAGACCACAGCTTTGGCTACAATTTGCCAAAGGTTGTGCAGCTCAAAAGCAATGGAGCTGAACCAGGAAGTTGTTTGATTTCCAAGCCCAGGATAATTACCAATACCTTGCCACACTGCTAGATGTCAGCTTAGCAGATTAGCTGCAATAGTTCTAACTACTGAGCTGCTTACAGACACCAGGTTATCTTTCAACATGGGGTGACTCTGGTGAACTCACTGTGTGTCCTCTTGGTGCTGATGACAAGTGTCTCAAAGAACATTCCATAGTACTAGAAAGGAATATCCAAAGGATGAGAAAATGAAGGAGACAAGCTAAATGGCTGATTCTCTTCCATCCTCAGTTCTAGAAAATGTTAAGGGTTCACTGTGCTACCTTTGGCCCAACCGTTATCTGTGAGATACTGGGAGTTGGGCATCAGAGTTCCAGACATGAAAGATCTGTATCTCAGGACTGAATCATGGTTCTTGTTGAAGATAAAGACACTAGCAGCAGATACTGAGAGAGCCCACAGACAGCTATCTGGGTTTCTTAATGGTAAATTCAGGTACCCATATCTATAAATTGAAAGGCAACCTCAACGTGTTGGAAACTGAGAACCTGTGAAGGATGTTGGTGAAGAAAATGCTACAAATAGTACCATATTCTTTCCAGACTTATTAATTATTCTCAAGAATTTCATTAAATTTTCACCCAAATACCATAGAGTAGGCATTGCTGTCATCCTAGCATACAAATACAATATCAGAAACTTCGTGGTGAACTTATGTTTAAGCATCAAGGAATAATGAGACTTAGAAGCCCCATCACCTGACTTGTGGCAAACAGTCTTTCTACAACACCATGCTGTACGGTCTTGGTTCAGTCCTTCCTGGCTGAGGGTGAAGCTGGAGTTACAGTCTGTCCACTGCTTGCTTCTCCACCACTGTGTAGATGGACACAAACTTGAAAATGGGGGAAAAAATTGAAGAGCTTTTCCTACGCAAGATGTAGCTTCAAGATATTTTTCAGTGTTAACAAGATTCCATAGTATGCTACATTCTGCATTTCTCCATTAAAGTGCCAGAGAGAATGTCTGCTATTAACATCTCTAGAAAGGACTGCATTAAATTCTGTCATATTTAAACTGATGTTCTCACACAGTTTTACTATATCACAGAGCCATCACTGTATGGAACAAAGAAGGGAAACTACGAGTTAATTGCTCACAATAAGGTGGTTGTTACTAATATTAGAAGAGCCCAACAAGAAATGGCTATCCTCATGCCACACAATGTATTAAAGGATATTAATATTATTCTGTTTAAACATCTTTATATTTTTCTGGTATTTTCTAGGCAGGATGTTGCTGTATAGTATAGGCTGTCCTTGAACTCCCTTCATGATCCTCCTGCCTGCCTCAGTCTCCCTCTTATGAGCACTGGGACTACAGGTGTGTATCACATCAAGCCTTTACTTAAACTGCTTGGTATCCAAGAAGGGCATGGGTTACTATCCCCATTGAAAATGGGGGGGAGAAATCAATACTTAAGCTACAAGGAGAAGGAGGAAAGTCGCATGATCCATCTTGTCCTAATATCTGTATTATTCTGGTTTCCAAGTGTTAGAAGAAAATAGAGTTTTAAATTTACAGGAAAATATGTGCAAAGTAGGAAAAAAGACAGGTGCAAAAAGGACAGTTCAGGAGGTTCAAGAGTATTCAACTTATATTTAGCAGGCTGATGGAATGCGTCAGGGGAAAGAGAAACAAGCTGTACTCAAAAGATGAAATTGCAGTGTGCAGATGAGAAACAGCAGAGAAGATGATGTACAATGGTGAAGATTCTAGAAAAGCTCAGAAATAAATGAGAAGTGAGGGAGGGGCTTCTAAGTCTCTGTTTTATTTCATATGTGAACTTTAGCTCATGCTAACAAAAAATTATTTTAAGATGCTTATAGTTGATCCCAGATTCAGCTTCTTAGATTATAGGCTGACTAGAGGCATTACCATATCTGTCCCACACCAATGAAGGATGGAAAGCAACGAAGCAGAGTGAAGAGCCAGCAGTGCTAAGGTGTAGAGCGAGAGGGTAGCCACATGTTCTTTGTTCCCATTATAGGTAAGAGCTAGTTGCTCATTTCTATGAAAAGAACATTTCTAGCTCCTTTGTTCACATGCTAGAAATGACACTATACAATTCTCCTAGATGATGTCAATTAACTTTGGCCTAAGGTTTCTAAAAACAGGAGAAGAAAAAGAAATCTGCTGTGCACTTAGTGCTTAGTGTGTCTGTTATGGTTTCCTTTACATGTAGAATTTCTCTTATGCAGTACAGACACAGTATATTGTAGGTAACTGTGAACTTATTTAAAATTGGGGAAAGTAGAAACTCAAAGGATTTAAGTCACTTTTACATGACTAGTAAGAGACAGAGATGGAATATGAACCAAGATCTATCAACTGCCACACTCAGTGTTTAAGCCAAACTTCCTCAGCCTGCCTTGATACTGAAGACCGAGGTGACTGTAGGTAGCCACACTGCTTCTAAAAATAAGGGGCCTCCTTAAATTTCTATATTGCCTTCTCCTACCTCTTTCTTCTGACCCTCAGTATCTAATAAATAATAGAAAATGGGCATTGCCTGATGGTCCATAAATCTTAGGTCCTTTCTCTGGTGAATGGTCACCTGCATCCTCCACCCACTGGACTGACTTTCCTACTCTTCTCAGCATGTCTAAAGTAGAATGTTGAAGATCACAGAGAATTCTTGTCTCTAAGAAACTGCCTCCACCACTGCAACCCGCAGAAGCACGTTTCCCCTGTCCCCTGCATCGTGTGCACTGTCGTACATCAAATGTTCTAGTTTGAATTGCAGGATTTCACGACAAAACCAGAAGGACTCAAGGTGTTACACAATGCAGGTGATTCCTTCCAGCGCTTCCCTACTGCTATCCAGCATGTTTGAACATAACCTAAACTCAGAGCTTGTTAATGTAAAACACATTCTATTAACCGTGGTAGTAACAGTAATAGTAATAATCACATCTCCTTTGAATACTTGGTATCTGGACTACATCATGCCAACTATTTTGTAGATCTTTATTTGATCAATTATAAGGGTTTGCTAACTTCTCAATTTGCATATAAAGCTGTGTTTAATCTACATGCATGAGCATATTCAGCCCAACCCAGTACTGGAATGAAGACCGTTAAAGAAGAAATAAAACCCAAGTAGTGCTAAGGTATAAAGTGAAAGTGTGGCTATTGAGAAGAAAGGCAATCCTCACTCCACAGCTTTTAGAAACACAACTAAGTATCTCCTGTCACTGGCATCTTCCAAGTGAAACTCTGTCAAATGTGGAATGGGAATCGACTCTTACAATAGCCTGCTGAACACACTGACGGTGGCAAGAACCCCATAAAATGGTCCCAACTCCTCCCCAAGATAGTTCTTTTGGCTCTAAAACTGAAATGTAGGTTCCTCATCCTGTTATTTAAAACACAGATTGTTGTCAGTTGTTTCTCACATAAATGAAGGGATCATGGAGCCCAGAAAAGCAGATCTGGGGGATTCTCTTTAGGCCGGGTGGTCTAACCTTTTATGGTAAAGGTTTGAAGCTCCATCCACAGTGTTCCCCGGCTAATCATTAAAGGTAACTCCTATCTCTTCACCAGTAGCTCCAGGAATAAAGACAGGGTACCAAGCACTTCTACAATTTCTTGTGGCACTAAGTGACAACAGTAATAAATAATTTTGGCCAACGTCCACAAATTTTTAAGAAAAGTAACATCTAACTGTTCCTACAAAATGACTTTAACAAACTTGTGGCCAGAAAATATAGTAATGGAAAGAAGATGGACTTTAGATGTAGGGAAACTCATGTGGAAATGCCAGCTGTGTCATTTTCTGGTTGATTTTAAACAAATCTCATTTTCTTCAACTTTAAAATATGAATATCTTCCATTCCAGAGGGTTATCAGGGAGATTAGTGTAACAATCCTAGATTGAAGAGGCTCAATGGAGAATAGTTATTGACATCATTATCACTATTATCATCAACTTTAAAACAAATACATATAATTGTTTCCTCCTGTACCTAATAGACCACCTATACAAACACAAAATGGGTCAAAAACATCAGAAGAAAGAACGTATCTGAGAGAACAGTGAAATTACAGCAAAAGAAAGTCTAAACACACACCGAGTACCTAGTACAGACTCTGCACATGCATGGGAGGCCTCTCCTGGGCCCTTTGTATGCACTGTCTAGTCTGTTTCTCAAAATTATCCTTGAATGATTACTTATTCTATAGATCAGGAAATCTGATCTCAGGGAAGAAAAAGGGTCTGTCTATTCAAGATCACACATCTGGTCAGCTGCAGAGGTAGTCATGCAGCTCAGATCTCTGTGATGCTCTGATAAGATGGAAAAGTGTTCATTTGGAGGCAGTAAAGAGGACTGGTCTGGAGATCCTACCAGGATAAGCCGCCCAATACAATGGAATATATAGCTTCAGCCAAGAGGCCTCATGACAGAGACATCACAGAAGACAGGCAAACACAGAAAAAGAAAAGGAAGCAGAAATTTTACACACACAGCCATTATGAACCAAGGCAGCAGGCCTAAGCAGTCACTCTGCACTGCTCCACATGCTTCTTAAAACAGGCCACTGAGATGAATACCAGTACTCCAATTTCACAAAGGAGGGAAAAGAAGCTCAGGGAAATTGGGCATTTGTTCCAAGTTACATGTCTATCATAGACACTGTGATTCAAGCCAGGGCTGTTTAGCCCAGCAACATCTTTGTTCTCCTTAGTTCTCAGCAAGCTTGTTTACCATCAAGGCCACTTACAGTGGCAAGGAAATATAAGAAGTTCTGGCCTGAGGCACAGCTCTGAGGATTGGTTCAGCATCACACCTTTACTCTTTGGCAAAGGAAAGCATCCTAGCCTCTGCAGGGAACAGATGACCATGTCAGTTCAAAAGTTCAGGGGTTCAGCTGCAAATACCTGAAGAGTTTATTAAAATGAACATTCCCATTCCCCACTCTTTAAATTAAACAGCATATTTCCTGGTCCTACAACCTATTCCTTACTCTTTGGACCACTAACATTTCCACAAAACATGTTGGTATTATGTTTAAACAGCCATCTGGAGGTAAACAGCTATGGCCTTAGACCTTTGACAAGGAGCTATGAAAAGGATAAAAAGATGAAAAGGGGGCTGGGAACAAGAGAAGAAAAAATGTTCTGTGAACTAGTTTGGCCCAAATGCACCCTTTCACAGTTCTGTATCCATTTCAGGCTGAGATTTTGGGCCTGAACCTTTCAAGTCTACTGATTTAAATATGTCACCTCTAAAAACACAATACTGATCTTAGCTGAGGAAATATTCCAGGCATCCAGTTTCCCTGTTGCTTGGTAGTGTCATAGTAATGCCCAAGGCTACACAAAGAACTGTTCTGGGAATTCAGAGCCCAAACTTGAAAACAGGTGTTGTCAATATTTATTGGACAACCTTGAGCAAAACTTTTCCCTTTGCAGAATTCTGTCTCCCAACTCTTTTTTATAAAATAATTTAAGTGACAAAGCAAAATATTTATTATGTAAATGTTCTGCATCAATATAATACACTGCTAGGGAGCAATATGCAATGACAGAAAAAATTTCAGTGAGTTTTTGAGTGAAAAATAGAAGCAGGTTGTAAAATGCTTTACACTCATGTTTACGAGTGGCAGAGTGGGATGGGTCACCTTGGTAAATGACTTCATTTTTTTTTAATTTTTTAAAATTATTTTTTCAAAACCGGCTGTAAATTTTTAGGTTTATAGTTGAATTAATACATTTATACAATATTGTACTCCATATAAACCCTATAAAACAAAATTAAATGAGGTTTTAAACTTTAAAAAAGATCTCCATTTCATTATTAAAATATACAGTTTCATATGGAAAAATTCATTTTTAATACGATTGACACTAGATGCATATGATTCCAATGGTAATGTTTTTCACATCTACTAATTATTAAGGAGCAAATTTTTATGCTTTGAAGAATAAAAATTCTTCCCAGGTAGCACCATCCCATAGCCTCCCTCCCCCCACTAGAACCCTTATACTCTGATATCCCTGCTGCTGTCCACTGTGTTGTCAGCACCCCCAGCCATTCCCACTACTTGCCCTTCTGTTGAATCTCGTCAGCCCATCTAGAGACATTTGTTTTAGGAGGGTCAGCTGTTCCTCTTCTAGCAGCAATCAGTTGTCAATACTCCTTTAGATAAGATTTGGGTCAGCTGTTCATTTTCCCAGTTCTATTCTGGGTTGCTATTTGGGAGTCCCTTTGTTCAACCTGGCCAACAACTCAAAAGAAGGTATTTCCTATCTGGCATTGTTGCTTGTTATGTAGCCTTTAGCTATGCATAAGGACTCATAAGAAATTATATTGACCCCTTTAATATTTGGTTATACTTTCCTTTTGGATGTTTAAGGCCATACAGTTAGCCCTGATAAACCAATTTATTTTTACTCTTAAGGTCGTTTGAGGACATGTTCCTCAGGGTTCACATGGGCTTGGGAGGAGCCCCTGGCTCCTTTCTTTTACCAGTTCCGCCTATGTGAAGATAAGTCAAAGGACCTGCTCGACCATGGTTGGCTTCACTTGGAAGCATGGAGGAAGCGATCCCTCTGTATTGACCCTCCTCTTTGTAGACTGGACACTGGTTCAAGTCCATCT
>NW_008338996.1:6164644-6168935 GCF_000622305.1 Nannospalax galili | reverse complement strand
GGAAAAACTGTCCTTTATGTCCCTCTGACCCAATTAGTATAGGCCTCAAAGTGTGTCTGTTAAATATCCAAGAAGGTTAGTTCCACCAGTCTGGTATTTTTAATTACTGTGTGTCACATAGATAAATATTAGGCACAGACCAGTTGTTCTCAGATAAACCTCACCTAGACATATATTTCTTGATCTGCTATGTATAATTTGTCAGCAGGTTGTAGGAGTAATATGGTTCTCTCTGGTTTTCAAAACTAGCTAGGCATTGTTTATCTCTCACATTGTCTCACCCCTCCATCATGGTTTCCCTCTTAAGGTGCCCCCATTTCCCCTCTTTCTCCCTTACTAATACCCTTCTCCTATGGTCCTACCTCTCTTGAGCTCCTTCTTTCTTAGCAGTAAAAAAAAATCTATTCATTCAACAAATACATAGGGATGGTCCACATATAACCTATCTCTGTGTTATGGGCTAGGATATAGAGATAAGAGTCATAAAGAATTTCAAAGTTCAGTGAATAGTAAGCCTGTGAACAGTGAGTTGGAAGTCAGTTTGGAAGAACAAAACCACAATCCATGTTTCAGAGTCATATAAGGATTACCAAGATCTGAGGCTGGTAATGCACCTGTGAGCTAACTGAGTAGAAAACAGGTGGTATGCACTTTAGAAGGGTTGCCCATAAAGTAGTGAGAATATCGTGTACATGCAGTGCAGTGTAGGCAGATAGCAAGTTACAGCAGAGCTTACAAAGGAAGCCATGGTCCCTCACCGGGAAAGAAGGCTTTATCACAGATGGCACCTCCAGGCCTTGTCAGGAGAGATCTCTCTCAGCACTTTGCAATCTTGAAACATTCTTCTTCAATCATATTGTCAGCAAAAAATGTCATAAGTATTATGTTGGTGCTGGGGACACAGCACAGACTTCATAATACCAAAGTTTTCAGTATCTGAAGACTTTGTAAAAAAAATATAAGGTTGATATATACTTCTAAGGGGGTACAAGGAAAGGGTTCTGAAAAAGTGGGAGGATTCTTAACTGCAAAAACAGTCTATAAGGATGCCAGAGGATGTTTACATCAGATGAGTCTGGGTAATGTCCTGGATAGACTTATAGCACACAAATCTAAGGTATGTCATTATGTATATATACTTGGATATGCATATGTCACCTGAAATGAAAACTTGATTTTGAGAGAAAAGAAAGAGAGAAGGGAGAATGAGATAGGAGATTTCTAAAATTCCCCCAATGACTTTGTCATCTTTCTTTCCAAATCCTTCTGCAATACAAGTCTCTAGTGTCTTGCTTACTTCAACTAGACCTCAGCTAAAGTTTCAGGATATCACTCTCTATGTTTGGCTTCAAAGAACCAATTTCTACTTTTCTCTCCTTCTCTCTGTACCTTCTCACTTTCTTCCCTGATCAAATCAGATGTGATCATGCCATCCTACCAGGGAGCATTCCACATACCATGACACTAAGCATGGCCTCTGGCTAACAACTGCATTCTGCCAACCAACACAAGAGTGAGTTGGGAAGCAGATCCTCCCTCAGTCAACACTGAGATGAAAGCCTGTGTAGACAGCTTCATGGAAACCCAATGAAAAAAATTCTGAATGAGAGGACCAATGATACCAACAGTCCATCACCAGAACTCAAGGAACATTGCAGAAGAGGAGAGAATGTAAAAGCCAGAGGATGGGAAGGAGTGCTATGAAGTGATACTGTCTGGGCAGCACATGGCTATCAGTCATGAACTCACAGTAGCTGTGGTTACTTGCACAAATCCTGCACAAGATCAGGTAAGCCAAAGTTCATGCATAGATGGGGTAGAAAATTTCCAGACCTTACCCCTTACTGAGGAGCATTTGCAGTGGAAAATTGTGTGTGTGTGTGTGTGTGTGTGTGTGTGTATGTGTGTGTGTAGAGAATCATTTTTTTTCAAGGAAGTAGCCACTGATAGGATTCCCATTCCCCAATAGATGACCACACACCCATGAAAATATGGGCTTCAGTAACTAGAATTAACAGTTAAGTAAAACAAAACAAAACAAAACAAAATAAAATCCAAAAAAAAAAAACCAGACATGAAGCATGAAGTTAGTTGGGAGATATGTTACGGGGTAGGGGAGAATTAGAGAGGGGGAGATGGGAGGTGTATCTGATCATATTTTGCTGTATACATGTATGAAATTCCCAAGAATAAACAAATTTAAACCTGTGATAATAAATATTCAATGACCTAAGCTGATAATTTTCGGGAGTTTTGTTACACAGCAATACATAACTAATACCAAGTTCTACTTAAATGAGAGGGGCCGAAAAGTTCCAATATCTAGCTAGAATCTCAAAGATCTTCAAGTTTAGAACAGATCTCCATTCATTTAAGAAGGCATTCTCCAAGTGCACGTCCCATGCCAAATCTGGTAAGTCCTAGTATTGTACTAGGCTTTTAAGTTTGTTAGAGATGAAAGCAAGCAGCCACCACAATCTGCTTAACAAAGTCAGGTTCCACTTCACAGGGGAAGAAATGAGTCATCTGCTTCCTTTATCTCTGCAAAGACCTCTCTCTATGTATCTATATATCTATATCTATATCTATATCTATATCTATATCTGAAAAGATCCTATTTTCATGTATCAATCCTAAAAGTGAAGTTGGTGAAGCAGAAAGAGCGTAATCAGGGAAATTATGTTTGAGATGCAGCTCAGTAATTTCTTAACACTGAACTTAGGAAGTCAATAAAGGAGAAGAGCTAAGAACATGACCCCTAGAGTCCCGTAGGGCTGGGATCAAGTACAAGCACTGTTCATTACTGGTTGAAGACACTGGTACAAGCAACCTTATCTTTCAAAGCTTCAGTGTTCATTCTCATTTATAAAACAGAAATAATTAAAATACACTCTTCACAAGATTATGTGAGTTAAATAAGTTGTTAGCACGATTGCTGATGATAAGAAGAGCTTGTCAGCTAATATCACTGGGAAAGTTACTTCTACATGCCTTTCTACGCGGAAAGCCTTCATACACTGCCCATCTGTACTGAGTACTCTGTTAGTTGATAGTCTTTTATCATTATTTTATACTTCTATACTTAGGATTATTAGCAGATAATACAATGTTCATTGTTCTAAGCATTAGCCCTGGACCCTGTGAATTCTCAGTTTTTCCTAGACCAGGGAGTTTTCAGCAGTGATGCACCCAAGTCACACACTTTTGTGTAGCTATAAAACAAGATCCCTCACTGACTCCAGGGGCTCTTGGTTTCTTGTACAGAGGTGGAGGGGCAGAGCAGATTATTCCTGCAGTAGGAGCTGGCAGAGGTATCATTAAGGTAACGATGTCAGGAACAAGGCAGTGGTAGTTCCCTAAGTAACTATAATTCAGGTGCCACACACACCTGGAGCTTCCTGAATGCGTAGTTAAATTTAAGGGAAAGCAATAATAGTAACAACATTACCACATATTTATTTATAAAATGCCCACACCTGAACAGCCTAAAGAGCTAAACTAGAAGCCCTACTAAATTTTATAGAAACCCATGTATATATGTGAAGATGTGAATATATGTACAGGTATATGAGAATTGAAATCAGGATGTAGGTATGCTTACAGCAGAGGTAACAACTTCCCGGGGAACCATAACTATGATTTTCTTCTTCCATTTCAATTGTCAACCAGGACCAGAACCACATTGTTAGGAATGTTACTGCCTTCTTGGGTTTCCTATAGTCAGCAGCTCACAGAATGGAAAATACCACTGAAAAACTTGGGAGGACTCAGATTTCTAGATTCACCAGTTTCAGGAGCCATGACCGTGGACTGGTAATTACTGACTTTGTATTTCAAATGATAAACCAGCATAATCATACCTTGTTTCTAACTGTTGGAACTATGAAAGACAGGCATTCATCTTACTACCTCTCTCTTCTTACTGCTAAACATGAAGGACATAATATATCAAAGTGCATTGCTTTTATAGACTATTAGCTATTCAGACAATGTATTTAGGAAAGTCCTATAACCAGGTAGAACATAATGTGAAATTTTCCCTTCTATCATGTGACTCCATATTTTATTGAGGGCAGAATTTGTTGTATTTTTCTCTGACACAGAACCTCAACCATCATATCAGCTATATTAATACAGGTTAATGTCTAAACTGGAAAGTGAATGAACAGATGAATGGACAGAGCTCCAAACCCATCATGTTCAGAGAAAGCAATGGAGAACAGACTTCATGGACTCTTCTGAAGTGAGGAAGGGGGAATAAAATTCAGTCATTGACTCCAACGTGAACCAA
>NW_008338996.1:6117672-6164535 GCF_000622305.1 Nannospalax galili | reverse complement strand
CTTAGCCTGTGTTGTTACTATAGTTATTTTAAAGAAGATAAAATTAAGTCCATATAAATGAAATTTCATGTGTAAGATCACACAACTCATAAAAATTTGAACCCAAAATGTCTGACCCTAAGGCCAGCCTCTGAAACATTCCTGCACACTGTATTCCAAGCTACAGCCTTCTGGTCCATGAGAAGAGACATCCTGATGAAACAGAAATTGAGGAAAATGCTGCCAGATACAGGAAGGTGAAACAGAGAGTTGTATTCCCAATCCCCAGGAAATTTCCAGTCTGGTTTGGGTGGGAGTTCATAGAAATAACTACCATTTACAGTCTGATAGATGCTAAGTAAAAGACAAATAGGTTTTGTGAGTAAGCTCCCTTTTTGAGAGGGGCACCTTAGCCTGGTCCTGATGGTGAAGTTAAACGTTGTTCAGGCACAGGGAAGATACTTCAGGGTAGAATGCAGTGAAAAGCATTGTAAACGGCATGGGATGAAGCCAGAAGAAGAAGCAGAGATAGGCAAAGGCTGGGAGCTCTTATGGCATCTGACCTTAACCATAAGTGAATAGGGAAAATAATGAAGGACACTGAGATAGAAGAGGGTATGAGGCAGCTATGTGCTAGACACACTCTGTTAGGGCAATGACATGTCCTGGAGCGATGGTGAATAGAAAGGGGCCACAGCTTAATTGTAGTAGTGACACTGGGGTTGAGAAGATGTCACCAAATGCAAGGTGACCTTATGATGGATCACATTTAGGATTTGGGAAGGGGAGAATGAATAAGTGACGTTTGGATGTGGTACCCAACCTCTATTCACAGTCAGTATTTATTTAGCAGGTCAATTCATGGCCATGGCAAAATGCAGAGAACTCTACAAAGCCCTTTTCAGAGGATAGATACTGTGTCCCTCTTAACCAGGGCTGAAGGCACTGTATCTTTCTCTGTACTCTGGTTTTGATTACTCTTTTATCATTCAACTTGTTTATTATTCATTGTCTGTTTGTTTGCTCGGTCTTTTTGAGGCAGGGTCTTCTTGTTGCCTCAGTTGGCCTGAAACTCACAATGTAGACCAGGCTGGCTTCTATCACACAGAGATCTGCCTGCCTCTGCCTCCCAAGTGTTGGGTCTAAAGGCATGTGTCACCGAGTCTGGCATTGTCTATTATTCTTTAGTCAACAAATACTTACTAAATTCCTCTATTTTCTATATCGACAAAGCTGTGAATGGCACTGGAAATATAGGAGAAGGTAATTAGCAATTCCTAAGAAACATCTTGTTCAACCATGGTATTCCAACAAGTTCAAAGAAAGACTGATCATTAGTATCTGGGCTTGGGCTGGGATTGGTGATGCATGTCTCCAATCCCAACACGAGCCAAGTTGAGGCAGGAGGGATGACAGGACTTTGAGACCAGCATGGACTACATAGTGAGTATCTGCCATCCAGGGCCACATAGCAATAGTTAGCCTCTAAAGCCAAAACAAAACAAATTAATAGATATAAAATACTTACGTCTTTGTCTGACAATTTTCTTAAAGCTAAAATCTGACCTGATAGAACTGGCAGATGCTACAAATCAGGCTTTTTACTGGTTGGCTCTGTACAAAACTAGCTTGCCAGAGAATGTTTAGGTTGTATCAGGGGGCTGACAATATGATGACTTATCTTGCAGATTCAAAAAGGATGAAATATGTACAGAAACTTAAGTCACAGATTCAAACAATGTGCAAATTCTTCTTTAACGAAGTTTTCCAGGGCTACCCTGTTAACTTTGAGATAATCAGAAGTGGATTTGAATCTGGTTACTGACACTCACTGATGATCTAAATTGGCCAGTTTATCAATTTAATGGCTATTTCCTCTCCTTTAAAATTGAGATAATGGGGCTGGAGAGATGGCTGAACGGTTAAGAGCTGAGAACCTGGGTTGGGTTCCCAAAACCTACATGGCAGCTAATAATCATCAGTCACTCCAGTTCTAGGGGATCCAGTACTCTCTTTTGGCCTCCATAGGCATTGCACACCTATAGTATGCTTACATACATGCAGGCAAAACACTAACACACATTTATAAAAAGTAAAGAAGTCAAATTTTTTTAATGGAGATAATCTAAAAATATTAAATCAGCACTTCCCAGAGGGCCTGACACTTAATAAACAGCCAATAAATGATATATAGAGCTATTGTTCCTCTTCCCTTCATTTTTAGAATATTTTTATTATTCCAAAGAGAGAAAATTTTTAATTCTCTTCATTATTTTATAGTCTATTCTCTCACCTCATTTTTTTCTTGACTATCCTCAGCTGTACTGAACCTTCATGATACACAGCTTTGGAAAAAGGATCTCTCAAATCTCAATGTCACATATATCATCAGCTCTGTCTATAAGATTTTTCCCAATGGGCAAAAAGCATACTTTTTGAACAACAGTCTTCATTTATTTAATAATGTGCTATGCAAATATTTGATACTTGTCCATTAAGCTATTTAAAAACAATTAATAATGCAATACAAATTATGTCCACTGTACTGGTAGCCTTGAAGGGGGACTTGGTCTCTGAAGCCTTAAGGTTTGGGTTAAAAATCCAACTTAGTGTTCACTAGGTGTCTGACTTCAGTCAACATATGTCACTTTCCATTGTCTTAGTGTTTGCATTTATGAATTTGTACTTGGTAGGCTTTTGTCAAAGATTATAATAATTGCTATATCCTTCATGTCTAGAATATTAGCCTAAAATATGAACTATAAATGTTTATGATATAAATGTTGTGCCATGCCTTGTGGCAACTATGAGGAACATAAAAATCAGTAAGAGGATCTGGGGAGATGACTCAGTGGGTAAAGTGCTTGCTGCACAGTTAAGAGGATCTGAGTTAGAATCCTTGGAACCCACATAAAAACCTGATGCAGTGGCATGTGACGGTGCTGCCCGTGCTCCTATAGTGAGGAGGAGGTAGAGATAGGTGACTCCCTGGAAGCTTGTGGATCAGCTAGTCTACTGTGTGCAGTAATGAACAACAAGAGACCCTGTTTCAAACAAAGTAGGTCTAAGACCAACACCCAAGATTGTCCTCTGACCTCCACATTCACACTGCCACACATATTTTCCAGCATTTTCAAGCACACACACAGTATATGGAATATACTTGAAATAGTGCTCATGCATAGTGAGTGTTCAGTGGTAAGTGCTCTGGCTTGAGAATCCATATGTGATGCCTACGGAGTCCTCGGAGGACCTGGTTCTATGGCAGAGTGTGGTAGAAGCTGCCCGTTTCTCACACTTAGTACTTTCCTTTGGCGCCTTTCCCTTATCAAAGTACGAAGTTTTGCTACTAAAATTCAGTTAAATTCCAGTTCAAGTCCTTTTTTTTTCTTTAGGAAAATATACGCCTCACAGATTTAACTTGGTCCTTTACAGTTTGTTTGTATTGTTTCAGATGTCTGCATTGGCTCAGAAAGCAGAAGACACCTCTGCTCCTAAGTGCTCCGCTTGCACACAAATGATGCAGATGCATCTTAAGTGCTCAACTTGAGCCCTTGACACATAGGAGGAAGTCAAGTGGGTAAATCCTGGAGTTAGTGGAAGGCTGTAAATCATGTATAACAAATGCACATTATGTGACTTGTTGTATAAATTACCAATGCCAGTCCAGGCTGTGGTTTATTTACATTCTCTGAACAAGGAAATAAATAGTGTCATCCTTGATCTTTCAGTGGGTAAATGGAGACAGAGAAAAGGACCCACATTCATAGTTCACTGTAGACTTTCTCATCACTGCGCAAGGGGAGAAAATGAAAGTGGAATATTTAAAGAAGAGGTAGAAGGAAGTAATATTTGGAAACTTATTAGTACAATAGTTTGTTTAAACCTCTTTACAGTACTGTTTACATTCCTCTTGAGAATTACAAGGGACTAAAGGAAACAGTGCTACTTTTTCCAAGGCCATCAAGCTTGTAGGGAGTGGAGCTCAGTTTGTAAGACAGGATTTTATTTGAAGGATGAGTCCTCTCTTGTGCAACACATTGGATTCTGCACACTGAGGAGCATGGCTTCACTTGGAAACAATTTCAGTAGGGCTGAGCCTAATGTGTAGTCGCCAAATCTCTTCATTTCTATCCAGTGTCATCCTCTGGATTTACCAACTTACATGCCTTTCTGATCCAGGCACCATTAGATCATCTTTTCACCTTGGACCAGAACAGTAACAACAATTCCTCTAGACTGCATCTCTTAAACTACTTACAGGACTTAAAGGGGAATTCTCTTTCAATAGCACCTTAACCTGCTGAGTAGATAAAACCCTGTATTCCTCCTTGACTGAGAATCTTCTATGAGCTTAGTAAAACAACAGTGCTCTGAAACTTGCCTAAGACTTACCAAACAAGAATCATGGGGTGGGACCAAGAAGAATGATTTCAAAACAAGTTATCTTTTCCCACAGAATTATCAAATATTTCTCAGATGGAGAATCAAAGAAAGGTCCATTAAAAACCAGGATGGCTCAAGGTACTGGGTATAAGTGATGGTTGAATGCTCAGCCTTAAACAGGACATTTATACCACCCCCTCAAAGGCTCAGCACCAATTTTAATATTATTGTGCCTCAAGTACACTAGAGGTTAAATAGGATGTCTTATGGTAGCCTCAGAAGCTAACCATCATGCTGTATTCTTTTACTTCAAGTACATTCAAGATTAAGCATTTATGGAACAGCCTTAGAACCCAAACAAATTAATTTGTGCAGACTTTCATTATGTACTTACTATGTCAAGTATAGTTTTAATTTAAATACATCATGTAGTAAATCAGTAACTAGGCCTATTATCAGAAAAATAAATCATAATTTTGTCACCCTTAAAGTACATTTCATCTGGTTATAAAAATCATTTGGACCTCACCTGAGCCCCTGAATATCTGGAGTAGTATTGCAACATTTTTGGTCCACTATAAGAGAAGTCAATTTCTGTGGGCTAGCCTTGGAACTTTGTCCCCTTTGTACACTGTATGCTTATTTTTATGAAGAAGCAGAGCATCTATGCCAAAAGATTTTGCAGATAAATTTCTGGCAAAACAGTGTGCTCCTAGGTTGTGGTCCTAAGGGTTGAAGTACAAACTTATTAGTCTTGTTGGGATCCACAGGACCAGAAGAGCTGGGCAAAAGCAGAGCCAGCTGAGAGCTATACATAGAGCGCCAAGTCACCCTAACAAACTTTCCTACCCACTGGGACTTCTCCAACAGCTTTCTCTTTTGGAAACATGAAAGCAGCTGAAAGGATTGTTTTCCCGAGAGCTTTTTGGCTGCCCCGAGCATGTCAAGGGACTTTGCTGTTTCTAATTATCTCCCTTCATGTTCAGGCCAAGACTTGTTAATACAATAAACCAGGGTTTCCAGGACACGCTCACAATGCAGAAATATCTCAAGGTGTTTTACAAGTGGAAGATCATGTTAAATCAAATCAAATACCAATTAAAGATTAACAGTCATGTTAGAGAGCTGTTACCATGGGCCAGCAGGCCCTCTGGGATGGCTGGTGTTTCCTCCAAACTGCTACAGTCCAGCTCCCATCTAGACTGCTATTTGGGGATGGTTTGAAGTTAACTGTCTTTGCCTGAGATTTGGGGTTCCAAAAAATTACATTGGAAAGACATTAAAGGCCATTACAGATGATCCATGATAGCTCAAGTGGAGAAATTCAGCTCTAGGGAAGAAGGATGGCTTTGCACCATTCAGATTCAAACCTCTAAGATCCTTGAGATGGTCACAAGAACATCCAGGTGCTGATATCTGGATATTTTCCAATTTCTTTGAACTCCACCTCTGCTGTCTACTCATAATGGGTTTAATTGAGTTCCCCAAAAGATATGTCCACATAGTACCACAGATGGTGACTGTTTTTGGAAGGGTTTTCATAGATGTATATAAGTTATGTAAAAGGAGTTGAGATCATTTTAGATTTGTCAGGCCCCCAAATCTAATGTCCAGGCCCAGACATGAGGCCATATAAAGCCCAAGACTAAAGTACCAACTTTGGGGTCAAACACATGAACGCTCTAACTCTGTCACTGTATAGTAAATGATTAATTGCCTCTGAACTTCAGAGTCCTCTACTTTTACATGTGGTCCAGAAGATCAAATCAGGGACTGAGCAGTTAAGGGAACTTGCTGATCTTCCAGGGGATTTGAGTCCAGTTCCAAGATTTCATGTTGGGTGGTTTGTAAACACCTATAACTCCAGATCCAGGGGATCTGACACTGTCTTCTGGATGCTGTGGGTAGCTGCAGAATTGCGACATAAACTTATACAGACCCACTACCCATAAACAAAAACAGTAAAAAAGTCTTTTAAAAATGATTAAGTAAATCAGCGCATCTATTCCGGACAATGAGTCTCTCTTGCAATGTCATAATCCCTATTTTACCGACTAAGACCTTGAAATGAAGAAAAGCAAACTGTTGAGGGTGGTACAGATAGTAACTTCCATGGCTAAGATTGAACTGTAGATGATTCTGAGCACACACTCTTCAAGGCTTCATTCCCTTTCCCTCGTCTCCTTACTGCCCCAGCAAGAGTTTCCCCAAATCATTTGCTGAGTGATTAAAAAAATAAATATTTCTGTTGTTTTCAAGAATGAAGCTTTTTCAGAACAGCACACATCTTTGAATTTATCTTGTTCAGTTTCCAGGCTCCTTGGGAGGCCTCTAAATCCACATCTAATATAGATTCCTCAACTATCAGCTGGTTTGAGGCACTATGAATCCTGATGCTGGGAGAACGAAAACAAATGTCTTCTGCCCAAACCATCATCTTTCAATTACAGATCACTCTTTCCATTTGCAGGAGATCTCATTTAGATGCAAACATTTTGTTGTCTGCTGATAGGTGGACCAGAGGGAGAGGCATTAGGAGAGAGGACATGAGGAGATCAAGATAGGAAGGAAGAGTGAGACAGAGAGAGGGGAAGGAGGAAAAACTGCGATTATCTATTTGAATAGACAGATGTTGTTTATCTACTTCAAGTCTCTTTATTAAAGTGTAATTCTAGAGATTCTGACCTTATGGTTCTATGGATCAGCACCTAAGGCATTGAATGGTGGTTCCTGACAGAGATGTAATACAAATATTTAGTATTGGTAAAACGAAGGAAAATGCATTCATCAGTCATGCGTTTGGCGTGTGTTCTCATCTTTACCCTGTGGACGGTGCTGGAGATACAAGATAAATCAAATCTAGTCGTGCATTGAATTTAGAGGGCGTCACTAATGAGTCTCAGCAAGGGAATGGCTGAAGTTGGAGTCCTCACTTTGAATTCAATGCTCTGCAGTATACAGGGGGGCTAAGTATACTATGTTTTAAAAGTTGGGAATGGGAACAAAAGATTTTCAGGTGAGGAAAACAGCTAAACTTGGCATAGTAAATGGATAAAATGAAAGACAAAGAGATGAAAGGAGACCAAAAAGATGTCTGTGAAGGAGACAAGGATGGATAAAATGTACGAAGACAGGACCAGAGAAAATGTGAGAAACCAGGCGAGGACAACGGAAAAATAGTGCGGCCAAAAGGCAGGTTCTGCAGAGATGCAAATATGGGGTGAGGTAAGTCTTTAGTCACCTCTGGTCCCACTTTCTCAAGCATCGTTATTGCTGCATCCGTGGAGGCTTATTTCTTTATCTGGGTTTTCAGACTGCTCAGGACTAGTCTTGGCTCCCCAACCCTCAGGTCAGCCCTCCCAGCTCCACTGTAGATGCTACTTGATTGGTTCCATCTGTTCCTCTCAAGTCTTCTCTGCTTCAGGAAATCCTCTGCTTCCCACTTCCTAACAGTCACCCCTTATTCTGGGCAGAAGTGGAAGACCCCCTTGTGAGCTTCCAACGGCACACACAGGCCCCTTCGTATCATTTATCAGAATGGGTTGTAAATCTCTGTGCTCATGTCTCCCTTCTTCCCACAATGGAACATAAATTTCCTGTGTGTAAATTTCCCAGGGCCAGGAACTGGGTTTGATTTATTTTCTATTTTCAGCATCTACCAAAGGGTAAAAAATAGAATACACACTCAATGCATGACTGATGAATCCATAACTAATAAACAAATGAACGGGACAAAGCACTCCTCCCCTCAAAGGAGGGAACTCTATGTCTACCTCCATGTGGGGATGCTCCTGGGTGGTTCCAGCAATGGGCTTTGGGCAGCAGAGTAGAATTTTTCTCTCCTATCAGAACTTCAGCAAAACAGAGAGGGTGCAAATAACCCTGAACTGCAGAGATCCTTCCCAGAATTTGGCGGGTGAGGCAGCACATGGAACAAAGCCTGTCCTAGTGGATTAAAGACCGAAAAGAACTGCTTCGGTCTGTAATCTGGGAAATCACTTACCACTGAAGGGTAACAGTTCAGTTCATTCACACAAACCCAAGAATGGACATTATTAGCACTGGCCCTTACCTGGATGAGTGAATAGTAAAGAGATCTGTTCTGGGGGAAGGCCTTAATAATATAAGACTGAAGCTATCCGGAATTCTAATTCTAATGGCTTATTTTTTATTGCATATCACCTATGTCAAATATGATTCTAGGCACCAGCAATACAAGTCTGAAGACTTGTTGCTGGTCTCTAGGTTTTTAGAGGGGAAAGGGGGTCAGGTAGCACTAACCATGATTTTAAGAAAAAAAAGAGATAAGGGCTCTATGATAAAAGAGATTCAGATAACATGCCACCATGCTGACATTAAGTCTGGAGGGATCAGGGAAGTTTTAGGAAGTTCATTCCAAACTGGCTTAGAAGGATATTTTGGTTTTATTACACAGAGCTAGGTTGACACTTTGGGTTGGCAAAACAGTCCAGAGGACACCAGCCAGTGATATGATAGAGGATCTTTGTGGGAGCATCATAACAGAGATTAGAAGTTAAGGCTAGAGAGGCAGTGGCTAATGTTAACAAATGGCTAACAGTACTCAGAACAGCACAGAAGTAACAGTGGGGTGGGAATGGCTGCAGGAGCTGTGGAAGCAGCTACTGATCGTATAGTGTGCTAAGGACTATCCTAAGAATCAAGTATGCAACAGGACCCTAAAAAGTGTAGACACATACAGGCACATACAGGTACATATGCAAACACAGATAATATATGCATATATATGTCTATGACTGTGTTTTTTATATTTTATTCATTATTTTAGTTTTATGGGTATGAGTCTTTTGTCTGCATGTATGTAAGTGCACTCAAGTTGTGCAGTGCCTACAAGTCAGAAGAGGGCATTGTTACTCACCATGTGGGTGCTGGGATCCAAACCCAGGTCCTCTGCAAGAGCAGCCAGTGCTCTTAGCTGCTGAGTCATCTCTACAGCCCCACGACAGTGTTATTTAAAATTTCTCCTTCATAAGTGAACACTATGGGATTCATAGGGGTTACATAACATGTCTAAGGTAAGTAAGAGGCAAAGCCAGGTGTGTGTGTGTGTGTGTGTGTGTGTGTGTGTGTGTGTGTGTGATTTGAAGGTAATGCTTTCAAATGCTATGTTGTTATTCACCCAGGGTCAGGATGACGGGTTGAGGATTTATGTAGAGGCCAAGTGATAAGTCTTTGGGAATGGCACCATGGAGCACATGTTTTCAAGAGCCAGCTAGAGTGCCACTCCCACCCCCATAGCCCTCCTGTTCCTAATGAGGTTTCTTCTAGGACAAGTAGGGCTTAGGGTTGGACAAGGTCCATTTGTAGCAGTCCCTAAGTCTCCCAAGGGAGCACAAGATGAACATGGCCCCTCTGCCAAGTGCTCTAGCTCCCTTAGGCCCAGGGAGTGATTTATCAGCCTAGACTCAGTGCCTCTGCCCAGCAGCCTGTGATGCAAGGCTGGCTGCCCAGGCTGGGGTTTTTTAATTAGCTGAGAGAGGAAAGAGTCAAGACCTCTCAGATGGAAGAAGGAGAAACACCAGAAAGGCTCATAAATTTAGAACCAAGGACCCACAGACTGGATTCTGCTAGGGGTGGGTAGGTTGAAGGGGTTGCAAGGGAAGTGGGAAGAGGCAGTGATTGATTAAAAAAAAATGGTGTCCCTTGCTTCTCAGACCAGATAGAATGATTGGTTGAATGTAATGAGAAACTGACCCATCTTTTAGAATAGAATTCTTGGGGTGTATCTTTTTCTAGTGTGTGTGTGACCAGGCATCAGTTCACTGTATTTCTAACTCCATCTTTACCTCTGAGCTGTTACACAATTTAAGGGGAAAATAACAACAGAAAATCTCTAAAGCTTTGCTGTTAGATATGAGCTTAAATATCGATTACAAGATGCTTGCTAAAACTGTAACTCAAGCATGTTTCTTTCCCTCTCTATGCCTTAGTTTTTCCACCTATAAAGGTGGAATAAAAATCTTATATTGCAAGGGTTAAAATGAGTTACCAGGGGCAGTGTCCAACCCATCATGCTTAGTTAATAATGGTCAATTCAAAATTTCCTTTCCTCTCTCTGAATCTCAGTTTACTCTTATAAAATACAGAATTGTGTTATGTGATTAGGAAAGACTTTTTCAAGCTTGGTATTTGTGTAGGATAGTTTAGTTGGATATGAAAGGAACCATATTACTTCAATATCTAAATCCACGGTACAATGCAGGTTTACTCCTTATAGGAGTCCAGAAGGCAGAGTGGGGCTAACTTAGAAAAGAGTCTAGAAAGATGAACGTTTCGGGTCTGATTGTTCTATGAACCGGAGCTATCAGCTGCTTCAATGATGCATGAGCTTTCTATTACTAGATTAATGCAAGCTATGTGGCTAGTAATCTGGGGTGCTTTTCCCCAATTTTATTGAGTTTTTGTACATTTTTTATACTTCATCTTAATCAAGTTTAGATCCCCTCCCCCATCCCCAATCTCCCATAGCCTCACCCACCAGATTTCAGGTATTCTATCACATATGTTAAGGCCTGTCCAGTCAAGCATTTGTACCCAGATGTCCCTCAGTGCAAATTCATCCACTGGAGTCTAGCAGTTTATCTAGATTGGCTCCCTTAAAGAAAATCTACTCTCCCTCATCTCACAGTAATCATTTGCCAATATTTCCTTGGCTAGGGTTGGGACCTGCTGACCATTTCCCCTGTTCTATGCTGATTTTTTGTCTGATTGAGTCAGCATGGGTCTTGTGCATATTGTCACCATTGTTGCAAGTTCACGAGCAAGTTCACAGAAGCCTGAAATCCTGTTTCCCTGTATTCATGCACTAGGCCTGGCTCTTACAACCTTTCTGTCTCCTCTTCCACAATGGTCCCTGAGAGCCTTGGGTGGGTGAGGTTTAATATAGGAGCCCTATTCAGGGACAGAAAGAAATCATCAGATGAAGGGCAGGGTTTTTCCTTTATAGTCAGCATGGTGTTTTGGGGTGTGACTTCCAATTGAACTGTCACAACAACCACAGAGGTTGGGGGAGTTAACATCATAAGCTACACATAAGTAATCAAAGAGGGCAGGGCTTACAGACACTTGTTCAAGTTTTCACTCTGTAGGAGGCAATGCAAGGACAGGAACTCAGGTGGGTCTAAGTTCCAAATCTCTCTCTCTGCTACTCAGCCGACCTCCCATCTCTTATTCTACCTGATGGCACAGCGGAAACCTGGCCCATATTGATTGCTGCTGTCCCTTTCTTCCTCTACAGGCCCGGTCTCTCTCCCTGCTTGCTCCCCCACATGTATTTACGGGCCGGGCCGGGCTGCCTGGTAACAAACGGCTCGTTACCATGCGGAGGGCGACAGCCAGGCGATTAGTGAAATTTGTTACCCGTGCGTCTCTGAACAAAATTAAATTAAAAGTGCTGCTTCGCTGTCAAGATAAGGGCCAAGCTGCTGAGATAATTTTTCACTCTCAAACACTCAATTACCCAGTGAGGCTGGATCAGATACAATCAACGGGAGGAAAAAAAGAAAAAGAAAGGGGAAAAAAAAGGAGGTCCGAGTTTGTTATCACTCTCCCTGGCCAGGGATGTTAAAGAGGCTGTTGCTATGGTGTTGGGGCTGGACCACATGAGACAGGTCTGTGGGTGTGGCTTCTGACAACAGCCTGTAACAAGATGATTTTTCTCCAGCTCCACTGGCCCTGCCTTTGGCTAGATGGTGCCAAATTTTCCACCTGAATTGGTACAACAGTTTCCTACACGGTATATACCTCCTGCCACTCTTGTTCCACTTCCACTCAAGTACAGTGGCCTTTTTATCACATACATCTGCAAGCATTATTTCATTGGTGAAACTCTTTGATAGTTTCTTGTCATCACACTGAATGAGTGTGTCTTCTCCAGCTCCATCCCTCAGGCTTCAAATTCCAGTGAAATGAACAAGATCTCCTCTCCATTCCCTTCCCTTCCTTTAATCACCAGATTTATTTTAAGGGTCTACAGGACTGCCAGACATTCTGCCCCATCCCATTCTATTCACTCAGCTCTCTCTGGAACATCCTTTCCACCACTCCTCAGCAATGCCACCTTGTTCTTCACACTTCAGTTCAGGTATCTCCCACTCCAACGTGCCTACTCCAGGTATTCGTCCTTTGTGCTAGTGTGTGTAAAAACCTACCGCCCTTTACCACTTTACCACAGCTCTTTTGTGCACTTTGTGAACCTGGCCATGCGCCTATGCCTCCTCACATCAGATGGTGAGCCCAATAAGGGCAGAAACTATGCTTCATGGAACAGGTTTTCTCTGAGAGTCTTATGAACTGAATTTCCTTAAACTAGCCTTAAATGCTAGTTACCTGCTAGAGGTCTCCCCAGTAGCCTGGAGGAGTCTGTTTCCTCTTTGTTTCAAGTTCTCCACAATAATTTCTTTAGGCGTCTGCTTCAGGGTTATTCTCTGAAGGATTCCTGATCGACAGACCTTGTGTATCCCAAAGCCCTCACTACAGACCTCATCTGCTGTGAACATGTGGTTCATACCACACATTTTTGTTCAAAAATGAAAAGCATTTTGCAATTAGAAGCAGAGCTGGAGATCCAAGGACATTACTGAATTATAATCTCCATTACTAGAGAGGAACTGAGGCCACAGAATTGGTTGGATGTGATTTTCCTCATTATAGCTTGCACCCTCTATAACTTGAGAACATCTCAAGTGCAGAGACTACTGGTCTATATATCTTTCATGCAATGCTTTAATTATAAACCATAGTTATAGCTAGAGAAGCTTACAAAAGGCAGGCAAGAAATGCCCAGGTTCTGCTCCAATCTATTAAATCAAACTCTGCATCCCCAAACCAACATGCTTGTTATGTGCACAGCATTGGGAACCATACTAAGGGGAGAAATCACCTTTTCCTTTTCAAACTTATGCTTCCTGGATAGAGTACAAGATCAATCTCATGGACCAGGACCCTTCCAATTAAGTTATTAATATTTACTTTCGATTCTTCTTTCCTCTTGTTGCCCTGTTTTGTTATTTTAATGTTTCCCCCATTAGGTAAAGATGAAATACGTTCATGCCTCTGGGGATGTTATCACCAGGCATGTAAAGATCTAAATGAACAGTAAAAAAGTAAAAACAATAATGATTTTTAAAAATCAATACAAAGATATAATGGGCCTTTGAGATCACCTGATCAAGCATCTGAGAAAGGCTTCTTGTGTGTTAGGTAAAGGGGGCTATTCTGATGCTACTGTTGTGTTTACTGTTTACTATCTTCTGGAAATTGGGCTAAGTTCCTGAATCAGAAGATTTTATTTCAACCTTGAACCACTGTTAGATGTTACTATAAGAAAAACTGGGCTGAGTAACCCAAGGGTCTGTGAGTGAGAGCAATCATCTCCCCAAGTTCATACTGCCAGGATTTATCACTAGATGTGTTTGGCTTCAAAGACCATGAATTACGTGCTGTACCCTGGGATCCTTCCAGCAAATCCACCCACCTCTAGTCCCTTTTAGAAATAGGCAAGATATAAATAACTAACAGGAGGCTAAATAAATACAAGCATGGATAGCATATTGTGATTCACCCACATACTTCTTTTTAAATGAATTGTTCTGTTTGTCCTCAAAAGTAATCATTGTGGTTTATAAATTCTGCCCTTCTTTGCGGTTATCTGGCTGTACAGTATCCTCACATGTTGAAGCATCATAATTTATTCAACCATTTTCCTACTGTTGGACATTTGGGCTCATTCTAATTTTTCAGTATTAGAAATTATGCTGCAATGACCATATTCAGGCTTACAGCTTTGTGAGAAATGCATCGTGTCATAGAAAAATATGGTGTTATAACAATGGTGCAAATATGGGCGTCAGATATTGTGACAATGTTGGGAAACAGGACACATGGAAATAAGAATAAAGAAGACATGCAAGGAGTTTATTGGTTTAGAAGCATACTGTCTGTCTCTGTGTTTTTTAGTTTTAGTAGTATTGTTTTATTATTTTACACTAGTGGAGAAAGTTGAAGACAGTGAGCACAGCATCATGGCTAGATCTGAAACACCCTGACTGCAAAGGTGCCTTGAGTGTGGGTAGATGAATGGGCACAGTGATCCTTGCCTCCTTCACTCTCATAAACCTAAGAAAGAGCTTCTTACAGGCTGGAGCCATGTCTCATCAACCTCTGGCAGCTCAGAAAAATATAATATTCCTGGAACTTACATGTTAAATAAGTGCAAAGAATTCTAGAACTTGAAGATGTCTCAGACATAATTCATTCAAGCACCACACCCCTTTGAACAGATAGAAAGGCAAAGCATATTTCCCAAGGTTTTTAAGAATTTTAGTGCTCAAGCCAAATTTGACGCCATATTATCTAAAGTTCTCTCTGATTAGAAGAGGCAGATGGTATCGAGTTTGTCCAGTATGAGCTATAAGAAAAGCCCTCTGGCTTTCTAACACAGAATAGGTCCGACTGAGTGGCTGTGCTGTTACTCATGTCCTGCACCCTCTAAGGTGTTCTAATGTCACATTTCCCTGGGCTACGGAATACCAGAGATCTTTCCTTGGTTTGATTCAACCTTGAATCATCATTCAGGACCTCTTCTGCTTCTACTCATGCCCTCTCCTAGGACAGTCTCCTACTCTTGTGCTGTTTAACATCCATTAGAGAGCAGAGATCTAAAAGTGTCTCCAAGACTTCCAGTCCCTACATACACTGTATATTCCTTTATCTTTCAATGTGGATGGGACTGTGAATATGACAGTCTATGACTGGGTCAAGTTATATGACAAAGATGCAGAGATTTCTCAGATCTGACAAGGGTATTATATCAGTTTATTCTGAATTCATCCAAAAGGACTTTATCCTGGATAGGACTGAGTAATCCAGGTAAGGCGTGAAAAGAGACCAGGACCTAAAGGAAGAAATTCAATGTGTAATATTCTCCTGCTGAGTTGGAGAAGTTTCTTGTAAGCTGTCTATGAAGGATACCAGGTGGCAAAGACGTGACAGTGGCCTGTGAGAGCTAACAGTGGTCCCTGCTGACAGCTGCCAGGAAAACAGGCGCACTGCTCCTTCAACTACAAGGAAATACATTCTGCCAACAATGCCATGAGCTTGAAAGGGGTCTGTGTGTCTCAGATGAAACTACAGCTTCCATTAACGATCTTATCCTTGTGAAACACACAGCAGAAAACCCAGTTATGTCACAACTGGATTCTCAACCTATAGAACCTATGAATCATAAGCCTGCATTGCTTGGAAAATCAAAGGTTATGGCTGTTGGTTATACAGAATGGATCACTAACACATTGAGGTGTTAGCACCCTTTCCTCTCAGCTGTCACCAGAGCTCAAATTTGGTTGGTGAAGGCTTCTAATTGGGTGGCTGAAAAGTAACATGGAAGGCAAAGCTTCCATTATTCAGCTCATCTCTTTGCTTCGGACCTTCTCTTCCTCCCTTCCCTCATGTACATTTCTATCAGCTTCTATGCCAGAAACCAAGGTTCAGCAACAGCAGTGACCAACATCAGACACCTTCTCACTGGGCACCACCCACTAGGTCCTGCCCCTTGTGGCTTTGGTATGTTCCTTATCTCTGTCCATTCCCAGCTCACACAGAATTTCCCCTTCCACTTGAAGAGCTGGTCTCCCTTCAATCTCCTTATCTGTTCCTTATAGGTCTTCCTCTACTATAGAAAGTTTGATCTTTACAAAACAGAAAAATATCATGGATTCCTCAGCTTCAAATGCTTTCCCAGTATCCTCATTTCATATAGGTTGAAGTCCAAGGTCTCTCTGCTTATATGGGAATGCTTCTGTTCAACTATTGCTCACCTTCCAGTCATCAGATGTAACCTTTTGTACCTTATGACCATTCCTCAGTTGTGGTAATTCTATTTTTCTTTTGTCAGGGGCATTTCTCACAGCTTCTAATGAAACACTCTTAAATGTATTGATTTGTGGAGCACTTTTCTTTTTCACTTGTTATGACTATAAACTTTAGAAAGGCAACTATGTTATTGGCCTATTTCTCATTGTCTAATCCTTAAAATCTCAATAGAAATAGCTACATAGTACATGTTACT
The DNA here is from genome assembly GCF_000622305.1 of Nannospalax galili. Classification (NCBI taxonomy): domain Eukaryota; kingdom Metazoa; phylum Chordata; class Mammalia; order Rodentia; family Spalacidae; genus Nannospalax; species Nannospalax galili. Next base: position 6,148,064 of record NW_008338996.1, on the reverse strand, counting down.
TAATTAAACAATTAAATGAATTACCTTGCCATACAAACACTTCTGGATCTGGGTCAGTTGACCCTCACCTGCCTTTTTCTCACTATGGCATCTTACATGTCTTTAATAACACATGGTAATGTTTAATCACCACAAAATTCCTTGTAAAATGAGATTACCACACCCCTAACTGTATGTGTATATGTGTGTACTTTCATATTTCAAAAAGGATATGTTTGCTTTATTACCTTTGGTCTCCCATTTGATTCCTGACAGCCATGTGCGTACACATATGGGTGTGTACATGTACGTGCACATATGCACACGTATGTACATGTATGTAGGTCAGAGGTCAACATAGCATATTTTTCCTCAATCAGTTTCCACCTATTTTTTGAAGCAAGGTTTCTTATTGAACTTGGAGCTTGCAGATTCAACAAAGTTGGTAGGTAATCCAGCTCCTGAGATCTCTATCTCCCAGTGCTAGAATTACAGGTAAATATCACTGCATCCTGCCTTTTATGTGGGTGCTGGGGATGAAACTCATGATAAGCATGTTATCTACTGAGCCGTCTCCAGAGCCCCAACCACCTCTGTCTTTGAGAGGAGAAAGTTAAGGCTTGGAAAGGTAAACCACCCAAACTAAATAAGGTTATGGTAAGGTCATGTATGCAAGCATCACATATAGCCCTTGATATGCAGTGGATCCTCCTGACCTGTAGTTGGCTTTTCTATCTAGAGAAGAGTTTTGCAAGGGTAAGAGAATCCTAGCCATCTGACAGGGCTGTGAAGAAAGAGCAAGAGCGACAGAATGTTCTTACTGAGAGCTAGCGAGTCACAGTTGCTCACTGTAAGGAAAAAGAGGGAAAAATCCTGCTGAGCTTAGTTGAAAAACAAGAAAGCAATAGAGACTGATTATTCCTTCTCACTAGTGTGAGCAACTAAAAACAACATGTTTGCCTTATCACCTTTGGTCTCCCATTTGATTCCTGACAGCCATCTCCCTTGCACGTAGGGCTGTCAAGTGTGTGTGCTAGTTGGCACCACAAAGAAACCAGAGAACTGAGAACAGTTAAAGAGTATTTCAGGGACCTGTGGGCCTAGGAAAGCTGTGTTTGAAGTTGGCTGGCTCTCTCCCTGCTTTCAAGGAACACTCATTTGCCTAGACTGTATGATGTTTCTGTAGGGTTGGGGCTAGGAAGTCCAGAAGGGAACTTTCAGAGAAAGAGGGCCAATGTATATTTCCCCTGAGGTCTGAGGGAAGGAAGAGAAGAGACATCAGAGAGAAACTTTTTAAACCTATGACAATCTCTGAATGCATAATTTTCTCTCCTTTGTCTAGTTAAATAGGGCCAAATGAGGGAGTAGGTCAAAGCTAGGTTTTCTGCATGCTGTTGCAGTTTCGGTAAGAAGAATTCAAATTCCCAGTCTCCAAAGGAGAGATGAGACTATTTCAAGAAAGACTGTGCTGTTAGACCCCTTTAGAATAAGACATTATCCTATTGTGTGTCATCAACATCCAACCCCCAGGGCAAGAATTATAAGAGGGAAAGAAGGGAACCTATAAGATTCTCATAGAGAACAATTTGAGATGTCACTGTCAATAATTTTGGGGCTAAGTGGAATGAATGCTATTCAAGCTTGGGTACTAAAACTATTGATTCTATGACTTTCATGAAGTTATTCTGTCTGGGAACAGTTTTATTCACTTAATATGGAGACAAGAAATACAGCTTATTACACTGGAAGGTAAGTAGTGATGCAGGGATTTGGCACAGAATGACATTCAATAAACGGTTGCTATGGTGCTCCTCTTTAATTGATGTTCAAGTTTTCAGCATAGGGAAAAACTTATACACTTGACAGGAGGCCAAAGCCAAGGTAAGAGCAAGGGTTTGCTGTGGACTAGGTTGTGGAAGCTGTGAAGCTTTTAATCTTGGCTGGGTATTAGAATCTAGGAAGCACTGGAACAGACTCCCTGTCCAGGCATTCCCATGCAATGGATCTAAGGTAGGTACTTGGATCTGGTAGATTTTAAAAACTTTCTTATTGATTCTGAGGTTCAGTGGGGTTAGGGAACTATCAAGTCCTAAAAGCCGTTGTTCTAAACAACCAAGAGTACCTTCCCTTCTCTTTGACTTTAGCCTAGTGCAGGCTCAGAACACATATGCCCTCCAGCGGGAAACATGAGTTTTAGCTTCCTGTTCATGTACCAACTACACAACCTCTTCAGCTGACCAACCGTCAGTTTCTGGGAAGTAACCCTCTGTCTGAAGTTTGAACTTGACAGAATGTTTTGCTACTCTGCCCAGTGGCTTTAGTCTATCAATCCTCCTGGGAATACATTACATACAATTCTTGCACTATTTCTAAAAACAGGGCTTAGAACTCCAGTCAGATTCTAAATTCTTACATTTTACTGACAGTTCTCCCCAGTGGTAGGTAATTGTTTACTAACTGGTTGGAGGTGGGGGTACAAGATAGTGTCATTCAAATGTCTTCCTAGTTTTGAGTTGCATTGTAAAAGGCCCCTTTCTTCTATCTTCATCTGATACATGCCTAAGAGCAGGACCAAAGTAAGGGATAAACTGAAGAGAAAACAAAACAAAAAACGAGCACACAAACACCAATATGGCATGTAAAAAGAAGTTGAAAAGATATAGGCAAAGGCAGATATTAAACAAGGTTGTCTCGTGAAAAAGTATTTTACCGTTAACCCTTTCCATTCCTAAGTACTTTGTTTGCAACTAAATATGAAGCCTTATTGAACTCTAGCACTATGACTACAAATCCCTTAGGCAAAAAGCTCTAGATGTCAAGTGTGCACCTTACGGTAAGTATTGTAATTAGGTTTTTATTTCACCTTATTGTAAAGGTTGTTTAGGGGCTGGAGAGATGGCTCGGTGGTTAAGAGCACTGACTGCTCTTGCAGAGGACCCAGGTTCAATTCCCAGCACCCACATGGTGGCTACAAACCGTCTTTAACTCTAGTTCTAGGGGAATCCAAAGCCCTCTTCTGACCTCCGCAACACTTTACGACACGGGCACACTCACATACATGCAGGCAATAAACTCATACACATAAAATAAAAATAAGAAATAAAAAAAAAAAGAAAAGCAAAAGTGTCTCCCACTTTGATGGTGTAAAAAGGTCCACCATGGCTGTCTGTAAGCCCTGCAGGCAATAAACTCATACACATAAAATAAAAATAAGAAATAAAAAAAAAAGAAAAGCAAAAGTGTCTCCCACTTTGACGGTGTAAAAAGGTCCACCATGGCTGTCTGTAAGCCACAAACACAATCATTCTTGGTCTCCTCCCAAAGACTGGGCTTAGAGGACTGTTGCACAGCCTTGTAAGTTCCTCTCTCATGTACCTTCCTATCAGATCAAATATTGAGAGCTAGGCTGTTGGTGCTGCCCCAAGGGATGGTGCAGGGATGCTGCCCTTTGTCCTTCAGAAGGAACTAACTTCTCAATGCTGGCTGAAGCTGGTTCTGACATCACTAACTCCAGCTTCCAGCCCCTCTCAGGCTAAGCCCACTACTAAAAAGGTTACAGAACTGAGAGCAGCAGATTCCCAGTGAGATCATCAGTGATATAGTCAGGTTTCTTAAGTTTCTTGCAGTAACACAGAAATGACAATCCTCTTCCTCTTTCCTACAGGCATATAACTCTATCAGGCATGGTAATAATACTATAGGTAGGTTTTTTTTTTTAATTATTTGTTTGTTTGTTTTCTGAGACAGGAGAGTTTCATTTGAGTCTGACCTGGATCTCACCTGAGGATGACCTTGAAATTCTGAACCTCCTGACACTACTTCTTAAATGCTGGGATAATGGGTATGGGTCACCATCCCCCAGTTTATATGAGGCAGAGGATAGAACCCAGGACCTCGTGCCTGCAGACAAGCACTCTACTAATGGAGCTATATTCCAAGACTTTGTAATACACACTTAATATGACTTACCTCACTCATCCACACAATGACCAGACCGTATTGTAAAACCAACTTGTTCACATTCAAGTTTCCCTTGTCTCATGGTAGTCTCCCATACATGAACTCTCTTAAATTTCTCATATGTTAAATGGCATTAGTGAGATGTATACAAGATAATTCAGTCAAAAGCCTAGACCAGCACAGGGACAAGTCACTAAATCAAATATAATTTCCGTTCTTCCTTTCCTTTCTCCTTTCTCATTGTTCCCATTTCTATCACGGACTTTCAAAACAGCACTGCTGAAATGTAGACAGCATCAGGTTCTAGCGAAGTGTTTGGGGATAAGAAACTGAGGCTCGATGCCATACTTAGTGTCTCCTGCCTAAAGTAAATGATGCCCAGGATGAGAATCCAAGGCCTAAGGCTTCCAGGAACTGCATAATTTCTCATTTGGATATTTGGATATTCCTCCCTCTGATCCTGTCTCCTGAAAGGCTCACTCTATTACTAGTTCTCTACCTAGTCTGGAACTCCCTGTTTTTCCATATCCTCACTTCACCACCCTAGGACAATTACATACTTTTTACCTTATGATGATGCTATTACCTTCATCTGTGAGGCTCCCCTTGACTCTGTCTGGAGCCTCAAGTCATGTTTCACACTAAGAATCTCTACTGGGCTGAGAGGAGCAGGCTAAAAGGTCTCATATCTCCAACACCACGTCTGCGCTCAGCCTGGTCATCTCTTCCAGGTCATTCTGGCTACCAGTGTTTCAGAGGCTGATGAAGGACAGATCAATGTTTCTATAGTGTTTAGTTTTCCTGAGTAGCAGCTCCTAAGAGTGTATCTGCCAGCAGGCAGAGGGCTGTGCATGTAAGGAAAGCTATCATTAGACAAAAGGCAGGGGACAGTGAAAGGAAAAGCTGTGTTGCAAAGTTCCCAAGAAAATGGGACTACCAAATTCATCATTTCACTGAAAATGTCTGCTTTTTCCACTTCTAGAAACAAAATCGGTCTGTACATTGGAGAGAGGCCATGAGCTGCTCAGGCACTGATATGCCATGCTCTACTAGCTGCTGCTGAACTTATCACATGGCAGGAACACTTGGCTGAGCATTTCCTTTGCATATATAATCTCATTTAATCCTCACAATAGTCTAAGAAAAGGCAGAAAGACAACTGCTAGACTTGCTCTCCATGAACCATGAGAGGCTGAAGTCAGAGAAAGAGAGGGCATTGCAAGGTATGAAACCTGGCCTGCTAGTTACAAGGTCTCTGCACACCCTAGGAGCAATATTGTTTTCTGAATGTATTTGTTCGGAAATAATTTCAAACTTACAGAAACGTTTCAGGGATAAGAAAAGTTAAAAGCATCCATATATCATTCATAGCTCCACCTACTAACATTTTGCCTCATTGATTTTGTCCGTTAAGGATATTTGTAACCGTGGAGGAAATTCTTCCCTTCTCTAAATCTTAGCATATATGTGTGTTCAATTAAATATTTGAATGGATTATCTTCAGGATTGAAAAAGCCCTGTGATTTATTGATCAGTGAAGATAAAGGGTAGCCAGTAACTTTATCAATGGTCAAGATATGGCTCCTCCAGCTGTCCAGAATCATCTCCCAACATTCATAGAGCCATGACCTTGAACCCTACCCAGCTCTGGTACCTCTCCTTCAGTCCCATGCCTAATGTAGCATGCATCCTCAACCTTTATATGGAGAAGGTAAAATTCTGTGGGCGCTCATTTTCCTTATCCTCCATTTTCTTTCCCTAGAGTTCACTCCATCACGGTCCTCCAACTTTCAGACCTTTCTCCTAGGCTTTCAGACAGTCTCCAAAGGCTTATTCTGCAGATATAGCTTGGGCTTCTACTTTCTCTAAGCTACCATTTCCTTTCAAACACAATTAAACACATGGGGGGGTAGGGGGAGGGGAGGGAAGAGGAGATAGAGAAAGAGAGAGAGAGTACACAGAAACATGTGTGTCCTTGAGTATATGTGTGCATAGGTCAGAATCATAAGAAAATTTCATATATCCATTTACCTTTGCATAATAAATCTTTGCTTATAATTCAAGAGTTCCTAAGAGGGAAAAATCCCAGTTTAAGAATTACCAGATTAGGCCAGGCATGAAGGCACATGCCTTTAATCCCAGCACTCTGGAGACAGGGACAGGTGGATCCCTGTGAGTTCCAGGCAATGCAGGGTTACATTGTGAGTCGGGGAGCAGAATTACCAAATTTCAATGAGCAACTAAAGTAAAAATAAACTAAAAGTAAAAAGTAGAACTGGGCCACTTGTGCCCTCGTTCTCTTTGCTGACTCAGCAGGAAGCCTTAGAAGAAGGGCAAAGAATGGGGAATCAGGAGACCTGGATCTCTACAAGCTGTTGAGTAACCAGTAGACAAGAGCATAGTCCAGAGATGGAGACAGATTTGCTTAAGGCCACACACAGCCACAACACAGAGCTGGGCTGGGAGTCTCACGCCAGGTACAGGCATTGCTGAGACAATCTAGCAACCCAATTAGGATTGCTATGTCTTCTGTTCAGCATGATCCCTGGGGCTGGAGATAACATCTGCACTCCTCTGGACCTTGGGTTATAGACCAGCTTATCCTAACCAGGATCACCTCCTCTGTGTGCTTCAATCCTGCTTCCCCAGGAAATAACTACTCTGAGGGCAGGACTCAGGCCTCTTTTCCCCCAAAGCCCAGCATCATGTTCAGTAGCACTGGTTATTCAGGTTAAACTGGCATGAGATTCAGGTTTGATGACATGACATCAATATCCATGAATGTCTGACAGGAAAACCGAGGCCGTAAGAGGACACAGGCTTGCCACAGGTCAGTAAGCTAGTCTGTAGTGAGGTACAGATTTAGGCACACATATGACTTCAAGTTCAACATTTCCAGCTAATAAGGCTAAATTCTACCCAGTGGCAGCCTATCATACCAGCACCTTCATTAGCTAATTCTCTGGACTACCATCAGAGTTGGCAAACCTCTAAGAACCGTTATCTTGGGTGGTTATTTCCTTGACCAAATACAGAACTGTTTGCTGGTCAAATAAACTCGTTAGGCAGTACAATCATCTAATATGAGGTCAGAGTCATTGCAACAAGCATTGTGAAGTTTCATAAATGAGTCCTGTAACAAATGACCAGGGTAGGCTACTTGCTAGGCATAGGTTTAGGGCAGGAATCAGCTAACTATGATCTGGATAAAATCTGGATCAGCATAGCTACGGAAAATGAAGTTTTACTGGAGCACATTTATTTCCATGTGTTCATTTATATGCTGTCTATGGAAGTCTTTGAGGTACAACAGTGAAGTTGAGTAGTTCTAACAGACTGTATGGCCAGTGGAAACAAACATGTTTACTAATTGGCAATTTACAGAAACGTATTGCTCATTCTTTATGTAGGAAATGCCAACACACACACACTCACACACACACACACACACACATCTCGCTCTCTGCTTCTTAGTCTCTTTGTCTGCCTTTGTATTTCTCCACTCACCAGATCCATTGCTACAGTTTCCTAGCTTGCAGTGAAATTCTACCTGGCTGAGAAAACATGGCTCTACCACTGTTTCTCAAAGGACCTGAAGCACATCCCACAAATCTCTTTCTATAGAGCCCATTTGCAAAAATGAAAATAAAAGTTTTGGCTACTTTATTTTGGATCACAGAATGGTGAGGGCAATGTTAACAGCTTGATTTTGTATAATGGAAGTGTCTAGAGGTTAGAAACCCATCTAAACCCAGGCCAGAAGGAATGATTAGAAATCAGAATTTATAGTCAGATCTAGCTGAATCTAACCAATGGTGTTTCTCTCAAGGGAAATGCTAACAGAGAGAGCCATGAGCTATGTACCTGTCAGACTTGTTCCACATGTCCTCTCTCCTCTTGTTCCATGTCCCTCACTTTGACAACAGTCCAGGTGGACTCAGTTATATCATGAAGCCTCCTCATCTCATTGCATTCATCCAGAATGGCCTATGTCCTAACCACGTTCAAAGAGGCCTGGCAGAGTCTGGCTTTCAACATCAACCACAAGATCCTCTTCATTAGCTCAGCCATAGCTTTTTACTGAAAAATTGGAAGAGGGGGGATTGAGGTCTTGGTTTCCCTCCTCAGGAGCAGCAAAGGAGAAGGAAAACGAGGAGGAGATCCTTTTACAGTATGTGAGAATAGATTGAGAAAAAAAGAAGAAAGACAGGAAAACAGTGTAGGTTCTTGGAAGGCCTTCTGTTACAAATGGGAGCCTTACCTACACTTTAACCAAAGGTAAGCTTATGTTTTGAGATCATTTAACACTATCTCAGTTTGTCCACAGTATAAACAATCCTATTAGGCCTTGGGCTCCTCTTATAATCTAAACACATAAGTTTAATCCCTCACAACATTTCATTGCTGTTGACACACAGAATAATATACGTTATGAATACATGAAATTACTGACAGTAGTCAGTCACTGGAAGCAATGAATTATACCCAGTTATGTTGCAAGCAAAAGGTGGAGTTGGAGAGATATCATCTGTTTGTGGTAATGTATGGTGTTCTAGGTCAGTAGGGGTCAGAAATGGCAAACTCTTCTCCAGATAAGACAAAGTTCCTCATTTTTTCCCATGTCATACTTGATGTACTGTTTCAATAAATATAGAACAAGCCCTTCATTCAAGGGAATAGTTCCCAGAGAGCTCTGAAGGAGCAAATTCTGAGAGCAGATCAGGCTCACTCTTGGTTTTAAAGAATGTCAGGGGGTCATGCTGCCTTTGTTCAGGTACTGCTGTATTGTAGCATCTCTTTGTCTAAGCAACAGCTACCCTGAGCACTCATGATCATTCCAAACACTGTGCCATTGTTTTCATCCATTTGCTCATAATTCATTCATTCATATATTCAAAGATTGTTACCTAGTGTTTACTGTAGCCCATCCCTGTGTTTGGTGCTGGGGAAAGGAAAGTTGAACAGTGGCTTCCTATCTTCATGAAGTTTTCAATTCCACGGAGAACATAAACTTACCCAGAGAACACATTAGTAAATGTCAAAATATTGTGGTGACGAAGTCTAGCAAGTGGGAAGTTCACAGAATCTACTATAGAATAAAACAGGGAAAGTCTCTATGGTGTGGGATGGCTTTGCAGAAGATCTCATTTAAGTGGAGATGTCAGGATGAGTGGCAGGAGTCAGAGTAGAGGAGAGTATTCAAGGAGAAAATGCGTGCAAAGGCCCGGGCTGGGAAGAGGCCTGGCTGGCATCAGAGACGGAAGTCTGGCAAGAGTGATGGAGAAGATGTACTTGGTGTTTAAGGGTGGATAAGGAACCTGTTTTAAAAATCCTAAGTGAGAAAGAAAGGTATTGATGTCATCTAACTAAAAAAGCAACATGATCTCTACTTAGAAATTTTTAAATGATCACTCTGGCTGCAGAGTGGAGAGTAGCTTGGAACACAGGAAGAGAGGCCGTTGAGAAGGAACTTTTGGCAGAATCTAACCAAAGGAGGTTGGTGTCAGAGACCAGGACAGCAGCACAGAACAAGAGAATGGAGGGCATGCTGATAGCAGCTGAGGTGACAAAGATCCTCATTTCATTCAGTCTTCACAATGACCTTGTGAGGCAATTGTTCAATTATTCCTTCATTTGAGAGATGAGAAGATGGAGTTGGCTCATTCCAGGCAGAGGAACAAAGCCACACCTGAGGTCTAGGTCTCTTTCTAGTCTCAACTCTAACAGGAAGTGCCCACCAGTGATATGCAGCTGTCATTCCTTTACCAACACAGCAGTCCCTTGCTGGGCTCCCTGGTAGAACAATGTTGACTGAGCTGCTTTTCAACAGCCCTCATATAGTTCTGATTAGAGTCTGAGAATGTAGAATCCAGAGATGGGAAATGACCTGTACAAAGTCATACAGAAAAGTAGCGACACCCAGTACTTCACTGGTCCTGTTGCCCTCAGATAATTCCAGGTATCCCACTTCATCCTGAGCACTCCAAAGGTGGAACTAGTGCAATGTTTTATCTAAGCACACATGCTTCTAGATTTGAGAAAGACAGCTCAGGTCTTATTTTTAAATGGAACTGAAGAGGACACCATGAGTTAACATGGTATTAAACAAATGCTATGAGTAAGCTACACCCTAGAGCATAGGGATTTCTTTTGCTCTTCCCAGTAGTTTTCTTTCTTTCTTTCTTTCTTTCTTTCTTTCTTTCTTTCTTTCTTTCTTTCTTTCTCTCTCTCTCTCTCTCTTTCTTTCTTTCTTTCTTTCTTTCTCTTTCTTTCTTTCTTTCTTTCTTTCTTTCTTTCTTTCTTTCTTTCTTTCTTTCTTTCTTTCTCTCTCTCTCTCTCTCTTTCTTTCTTTCTTTCTTTCTTTCTTTCTTTCTTTCTTTCTTTTTTGCCTTTTTTAAGGCAGAGTCTTCCTGTAGTCCCAGCTGGTGGCCTGGAACTCGCTATGCAGACCAATCCATCTGCTTCTACCTTCTGAGTGTTGGGGTTGAAGGTGTGTGCCACCATACCCATCTAGTTTTATCTATCTCTTCTTTAGTTCTTTATACTTTTATTTCTTCTGCTTCCCAGCCAGGATGACTCACATGCCCCTGGCAGAGCATGGGAGCTGCTTGCTGACTCACTGTATTTACTAAGAAAGAACTTGGATAGCAGTGACAAAGATGGAGAGAGTCTTGGGACATTACACTGAGGGTCCATGTATGCCTTGGGATATAGGGAAGAGGTAAGCAATGGATATAATTAAAGAAGATCACTGAAGCTATTCCAGTGTCATGGCACACACTCCTGAGAGAGAGAGGAAATGGGAAAGTCTTGAGAAAAGGATGCAAAGGAGCCAGGAACAGAAGCACATTTCAAGAACAGTGATTCTCAAAGATGCACAGCCTATTCTACCAATAGCACAGTCAGAAGGGAGCTCTGAGATGGGATTTGACCAGCTCCTGCCCTTTTCCTCTTCATGTTCCAGATAATGGACATCTGGGTAAGTGGGCTTTAACTAATGTCAGAAAGTGAATTGCCAGCAGGTATGAGATTTCTCCCACCCCCTAGACATACACTAGATCCTGTGGTCATTTCTTAGTAGCTTAGCTCTGTTTTAATGTCTGCACTCTATCCCTAGTCTCTACATAAATACTTTACATATATCAATCTATTTTAATCTTTAAGATACTATCCTAGAGCTTTGTGTTACCTTCTCAGTTTATAGTTTAAGTAACCAATACACACTGATGTTAAGTCACATGTTTAGTATATAATTACTAGTAAGCTGTGGAGCTGCGAATGAACAGGATACCCAGCATCAGAAGCCATGCTTTTAAGGTTCTGTTCTGTTGCTATGGCACCCCCAAGCACTCTCAGACTTCTCTTGGATGACTTTTGTATCATGAGTTTTCCCCCATTAGAAAGGTGAGTGCTTCAGGCTCATCAACTCCTTTACAAAGTATAAGAAGAAAGAAGGGTCACAGATATTTTGAGGGGAACTGCTGTATCTGCAGAACTGGACATTGGGCTCTAAGTTCAGTTGGATGGAACAGGGATTTGCCAAGGCCAAATCAACTCTCTGTCTTCACTAAAAGATCACAGCAGCAGCATCAAGAATAGAAGCAAGACTGACACCTTTATAAGGGTATGGTACCAAGAGCAATGTCACCTACCTGTGATATAGCACAAGGCCATGTAATTATGCTCAGGATCTAACAATCAACTCTTTCTCGACCCGGTTCTCTTCATTGTAATATCCTTTCCCTTAGTGTTTTTCACCATTGAATATCATTACAATTTGACATACTATCAAATCCACATGGGTGAGAATTTTTAAGCTTTTCGCTTGGTTTTTGTCCTTGGTGCCTGGAAAAATACAGACGTCGTTGCTGCTGGAGAAATGTTTGTGGTCTTCATGGAAGGAAAGACTTACAAGGAAATAGCTGGATGAAAGAGCAGAAAAGGAAGAAGAGAGACAAGATCATGAAAAGAGCGAACAGAAGTGAGCAAAAGCTAGATAGAATAAACAACGTGGCAGCAATTAGGGATAGAGGAAAGAGAAAGACAACGGAAATAAAAGAAATGCACCAATAACCAAGGAAACAGGATCCTGAAGAGGATATGAAGTACATGGCAGAAAACAGCAGTGGAGGGAGAAGACTCTGCAATTAGTGGAAAATAAATGGAGGGAAGGGATGAAATAAGTGGTTTTGGCATTGTTCTGGCAACAGGACCAGCGAAGGCGGGAGGCGGTGTCACAGCCCTGTCGTCCTCACTATCCTGAAAACACAGCCAGACCTTCTGGGGCATCTAGAGGCACTGAGCCAAATTGTTTATCTCAAGTTCTGTGGCTTTCTTTTGCTTTTCTCTTTTAAGTTAACTCCAATTTATAGGGTGCATGACTAGTGATGGATGTTTTTCCAATTAGCTGTAAATAGCCCAGTCCTGCTGTGGAGACTCACCAACTTCCCTGGTCTTAATTCTGACTGTGGGATTGGGGGAGGGAGAAGACAAGTCAAGATTCATTGATCACCAACTTCTAAATCTCCACTGCAATAGATTCCAGAAGGTGAAGCATGGGCAAGACTGAGAGGCAAGCTTGGTTGTTTTAAGGGCTGCAGAGGTTGAAAATCCATCCCATGGACATGACAATAAAAGTACTCCTCACATGGAACATTTTCTGTGATAGGTACCAGAGTAGGCACGGAAAACACAACAATGAGAATGAAATCAACATTAATAATGTCTACCTCATTTTCCCCTTACACCAGGTACTGTGTTGACTTTACATATAATGTAATCAAAACCACCCCCAACTACCTAAGGCAGCTACAAGGCATATTTTACAGATGAAGGAATGGAAACAACTCACCTAAGTGCAAAACAGCCACAAAAGCTATGTGATCAAAGCCCTTACTATAGACATCCATAATGAACATGTAGAGACACATGCAAATAGTTTAGAAGGAAGATTCCTCTTCCTTCCTGCCCCAGACAACTCCTCTGGTTCCTTCTATGCAGAGGCAGGAGGACCAGATATCCTGACACTCGTAACCCATTAATATTAATAATAAACCATATTTTTCCTAAGGATAGTCAATGTAAGGTGACAAGAATGCCTACTTTTTTGTGACACAGGATACTGTTCATTGGATGGTCAAAGCCTATATAGATCTGTACCAGTCCTTGGCATGTAATATACGTTTGTACCCCAGAGTTACTTCTTGAAGGCCACTTCACAATTGCTAATTTCCTAAAATTACACAATACTCGGGGATGAGGAATTACATTCATTCAGGATTTCCTGAAATATGTTGTTTTCATGTAGAGCCCATTAAGTCATAGAGAACTATAGACGTTGGCCATAAGGTAAGGATTCCTTCTTTAGTATCTTGATATCGTGTTACATTGACTGTCATTGTGATGAATAATGAATGATGTATTGATACTGATTCTTATCTGTTGAAAACATTATCTAAAAATAATGTCCTATTTGTGGGGATCAATTGGAGGGACTCTCAGATGCAGTTAATAGAATTTCATGAGCAGATAAACTTTACTCTTTCCCATTTGACTTGCAAGTTTTGCAGTAGAGAATATTCCCTTTGTTCTTTTGCTGCTAAGAGTTGCTGAGTTAGACTGGCAGATCCTGCCAAAGACATGCATAGCTATGCATGATATGGGCTGTCTGCACCCACCTAACTTAAATATGAATAATTTTCTTTACCCCCTTTTATTATTTGATTTCCTATACTGGAATTTTTAATATTTTCTTTTAAAATTTCACACATTGTATTTTGGTCATTTTCACCCACCCTCCCACTAACTCCTCTGAAATTCACCCACTCTTCTTTACCCACCCAACTTCATGTCCTCATTTTATTTTAAATGGATGGAGTCCAATTTGTGCTGCCCATATACTCTTGGGCGTGTGATCATCCACTGACGTGTGGTAGTTCTATCAGGGACAGAGTCTTTAGGAACTCTGTCTCTCAACAGCCCATCAATTGCAAATGCCTCCCCAGCTTGGGGCAATCTAAGGAAAAAATGAGAATGATGTGGGCATAAAAGAGCTAAAGAATGGAGTAGAAAAGAAAGGATTGCAGGTCAATAATTTGGTTGGTCCAGGATGAGCCAAGTTCAATGTTAACTGGATTGAAGAAGATTTACATTTGCCATTTATTGTGAAATCTGTTCCTCGGGCTTTGTAAACATGCACAGTGGCTCTGGAACCTTCCCAGGGACTCTGTTACCTTTGCTGCGGCGGCGACTGCGGTACTGCTCTGTGTAGAATGTCAGCTGAGTTTCGTCGTCTGCCTCTGAGCCGGAGGTCCCCTTGGTTCTCCCAAAGCTGATTCCCCCTGCAGAGAAGCACCATTCATCAGTCAGCTTTGCATGCTTCTAGAAGCTTGTTAAACCCCTCAGCCATCCCCCAGACCATCAGCTCCATTCCCTGCCGTTTTCTTGTACATCCCCGGTGACCCAAGAATCCACATGCATGCTTCTAGAAGCTTGTTAAACCCTCAGCCATCCCCCAGACCATCAGCTCCATTCCCTGCCGTTTTCTTGTACATCCCCGGTGACCCAAGAATCCACATGATTAATGGAAGGAATTGAGCTTTGTAGTGAGCTGGATCTGGGCTCTAACCATGGCTCAGCAGCTTCCCAGTTATATGACCTTGAGGCTCACCTTTCTGAGCCCTGAGTTCTTCCTAAAACAGGGGCAATAATTCTGAACCTTATGGGTTTGCTTTGAAGAGAAAAAGGAAATATTACATGTAAAATACCAGGTCCACAGTGGGCACTAAATAATAGAAAGCTACTATCGTTGTGTTATGACGAGCCCAACTCTAAAAAAATTACTCCAGGCAACTTAATTTCATATACATTTCAAGCAAGGGCTTAGGATATGCCAGGCCTAGAGCCAGACATGAGAGGCACAAAGATAAATGCCTCTTGGCCTGTACCAGCTAGCATATCATAAGCTAGTCAGGGGGACAAATGGGATCCTTAGGAGCCTTAAACCTAATTCATGGCTTATGTTTTCCACACAACGAGATGTTAGGAATATGGGGACGAACAATTCATTTTAGCACAGAGGATCTCTGAAAGCTTTATGGCGGAGTGAAGATTTAGGTCATGATTTGAAGGATAGATGGTGCTTCATTGTTAGACAGAGGAGTTTCCTGGAATGAACTTGTGAAACTTCCCTGGGGATGAGGAGCTGAGAAGTTATGCGCAGCATCAAACCCAGGACTGACTAAAAATGGTGCTCATGCCACAAGAAGGCGTGAGTGCTTAACTGAGTTAAGTGTTACAGAAGATTCCAGAGGAGGAAAATGAATTGCTTTTCTGTGAGAACTAGGAAGGATGCTTTGGGAGCACCCAGGTAATGGACTTTGTGCTAGGCAGAATATTCATCTAGGAGGCTCTGGAATCACCCAGGAGAAGAGATAAGGGATTGGTTGGAGGCATACACTTAGTAGGTGGGGACCTGGGGATGGAGATGAGAGGTGCTTCAGAGATGGTCTCAGGAGAACCTGAAAGGCTGTGAGCAGTGATTACCAGAAGAATAAGGAAAGTCTAGAAGGAACATTGACAAAATACATTAAATCTGAAAGTGGAAATACGGGAATTTATTATTTTCAATCTTATCTTTTGAGTTTTACTTTTGTTTATTTCTTTTTGTGCAACTCAGTCTGGCCTCAAAGTCTTGATCCTCTTGCCTCTGCCTCCTGAGGTCTAGGATTACAGGAATGTTTCATCACACCTGGTACGACCTTAAGCATTCTTTAATTTACAAAAGATAAGATCTTATGTACATAGTAAGAAATTACATTTGTCTAGGGTACTTGGACAGGTCTCCTATATTAAAATCCACCCAATCAGGGCTCAGGGACCGTTGTGGAAGAGGGGGCCAGAAAAGTTGTAAGAACCAGGGAGGAGGTACATGACCACACATAACCAGAGTCCTACAGCCTCCGGGGACCCTGCTCATATGAACCTACAGCAACAGTGTCAGCATGGATAAGACCCATGAAAACTCAAGCAACAAAAAACCCAGCACAGAACTGTGGAAATGGACAGCAGGCCCCAATCTTACTCAAATAATTATTGGCAGCTGTTTACTGCTGGATGAGAAAGAGCTGATTTTCTTAAAGGTAGGGACTCTAGATAGGCTGACTAGACCTCAGTTGCACTGAGGGACAATGACAGACTGTATGAATTCCACTGGGAGGACTATGGGAGGAGATCAATGGGGAAGCGGGTGTGCTGGATAGCTTTAGTGTCAACTTGACATACCTGGGTTGAGGAAGCCCCAATTAGGGAATTGCCTCCATTGGACTGGCCTGTGGCCATGTCTATGGGGCATCTTGTTGATTACTGAGTGATGTGGGAGGGCCCAGCACACTGTGGGTAGAGCCATCCCTGGGCAGATGAGCCTATCTTGCATAAGAAAGCAGTCTGAGCATGGGCCAGGAGACCAAGCCAGTAAGCAGCATTCCTCCACGACCTGTGCTCTAGCTCCTGCCTCCAGGTGTCTGCCCTGAGTTCCTACCTTGGGCTCTCTGATGAACTGTGACCCAGGAAATATAAGACAAACAAACCCTTTCCTTCCCAAGTTGGTATTTGTCAGAGTATTTTGTCACAGTAATGGAGAAACAAAGTAGGACAGAAATCGGTACCAGAGAGTGGGGCACTGCTGTGATAGACCTGACACTGGAGGATTGTGGAAGTGTTTGGAACTTTAGCTAGAAAAGCCATTGAGTGCTCAGAGTTTGTTGCTGTGGAGCTTGGAACAGTTATGCTGAAAGAGTTGTAGACAATAGAGGCCTGGCTTGTGAAGCTTCAAGGGGAAACAGAGACTGTCAGGACTGTTTGTGTGATATTTTAAATTGAGAATCTGTGGGGTCTGGTCTCCTACAGCTGAAGAATCAGCTGTGTTTAAGAAGAGACCAGAACCTGAAGTAAAACCTTGCTTTACAGGAACAATTAATGCTGGTTAGCTGGGGCTAAAAAATGAGCTGTAAGTAACAGGAGACCAGCATCACTGTGGTGAAATCTTCTAGGAAGTATTTCTGCAGGGTCAGCACAGAATCTGTTGTCCAGAGGGGACCTGAGCCTCCATCTCAAGCTGAAAGCTGGACTTGGTAATGTGTAAGAGTCTCCCGCAAGGTTCTGGTGTTGAAAATGTGAAGGGGTTACAGTGAACAGCTGAGGCTTGGCACCACACCCTGAGAGGCTACAAAAGGCCATTGGTGAAGGTGCAGCCTCAGTTTCAGTGTTGGCCCCAGCATTTGGAGATACCAGGACCATGGGATGACCATCAAGGGCAGCATCAGGTGTGGAATGGAGGCAGCCTGGGTCTGGGAGGTGAACTGTGTGTGCTGTGGATGGCAGAGTCAGAAATGGAGCTGCCAGAACCCTTTGGCGCCCAGAACATCATGAGTGAATCCCAGATGTCCAGGCTTGAGTGACGTTGCTGGAGTTAGGTTTGGCTTAGGTGTGCCCGATTCTTCCTTTTGAAATAAGATAGTACTTGTTTTGGATTTTACAAGAGCCGACATTTAAGAGAATTTTAAAAGAGACTATGGACTTCTGAGTGGTTAATTTTTTAAGGACTGTGGGGATTTTAAGATTGTACTGTCTTATGTTGTGATATTAATGTTAACATCGTGTCTTGGGGACAAGAAATGGAAAGGTTATGGTTTAGTAGTGATGTGTTTGTGTATCACGTTAACAAGGGGTCAATTGTATTGAATAGTTTTAGTGTCAACTTGACAAACCTGGGTTGAGGAAGCCCCAACTGGGGGAGTTGCTGCCATAGGACTGGCCTGTGGTCCTGTCTGTGGGGCATCTTCTTGATTATTGAGTGATGTGGGAGGTCCCAGCCCTCTGTGGGTGGCACCACCACCCCTGGGCAGGTGGGCCTATCTTGCATAAGAAAGCAGTCTGAGCACGGGTCAGGAGACCAAGCCAGTAAGCAACATTCCTCCATGACCTGTGCTATAGTTCCTGCCTCCAGGTATCTGCCCTGATTTCCTACCTTGGGTTCCCAGATGAACTGTGATCCTGGAGATATAAGACAACTTTTCTCCTCAAGTTGGTATTGGTCAAAAATTTTGTAATAGCAATGGAGAAGCAAACTAGGACAGGGGGTATAAATATAACTAATATATTCTGTACAAAATGCACAAAAATTAAGAATTTTAAAAACAATTATAAGATACATAAAGAGAGGGATTAAAGCATTAAGAAATTATTTTTAAATTATTTTGAAGATTTATATTTTACATATATGAGTGGTTTGCCAGTGTGTATATAAATGCACCACATGTGTGCAATGCCCACAAAAGACAGTGCAGAGGGGAGGATCCCTTGGAACTGGAGTTACAGACAGTTGTCAGCCTAACCTGTGGCTGTTGAGAACTGAACCTGGGTCCTCTGGAAGAGCAGGAAGTGCTCTTAACCACTGAGCCATCTCTCCAGCCTCAGCACTGAGAAATTATTTACCCTAGGGAAGAAATGAGGACAGAGCTTCATAGGGGAAAGACAGACTTTGATTTTGAAAGGATTTTTTTAAAGGATTTTAAGGAATGGGGCTTCACATGTATAAGTAATAGACTGTCTCCAGACAAGAACTCATGCATCTGGTAAAAGTGGTTGTCCTGGGTGGAGAATTAAGTGGTTGTAGAATGGGAACAGAAGAAAGGTACTCTGCCTTATAATCTTTTTATCTTTTGAATCAAGCACCATGTCAACTCATTACCTACTCAAAAGTTCCACCTGAAGAAAAGAAAAGCATAGATTACAGGAAAATGTTATTTAATTCACAAAACTATTCACTGTGTAATTTCCTTGGGTTGGGATTTGAAATGGCATTCAGCATACAAAAATGCCACTTGCAGACACTATCCACAGTGTGGTGTTATACATTTATTCTTTCGGATGATGTTGCTGGTAGATCTGTATATATGATGTATGGAAATCCTCCTCTGAATGTACTCATGAGGGAGGTGTAATTAACAAACTACAGAGACACAAGGACATAGTAAGGCAAACTTACTTGCCTAAAGGGACATATTATATAAGTGGGAGAGCTAGGACTCAGGGCATATCTACCTTGCTCTGAACACTGGGTCTCTGGTATACAAGTTGAAACATCTCAAGAGGGAACCTTGGGAAACAAGCATTAAGGTGACCAATCCTGCATGGTAAAGTATGCATTTCTCGCCTCATTTCAAGCTCATAGTAACCATTGAAGGGAGGCATCATCATGCCTACTTTACAGATGAAACAATCAAGGTTCAGAAAAGAAAAAATGAGGTCAGATGGCACTGATGCCCAAGTAACTTTTTACACTTTACCACACTGTCTTTTAGTTTAATGGACTGAAAAATTGGCAAAAAAGGATACCTGCCGCTCTAGCCCCCTACTTGAGATGGTATTTTCTGCTATGCTGTTTTCTCATTTCTAGAGATTTAACCCAGGGTCTCATGCATCATAGGCCAGTGGTCTTACACTGAGCTATAACCCCAGCCCAAGAGGACATTTTCAAACGAATGAGAAAGTAAAGAGTAGCCTAGTCTGATCCTGGTTGTCATCTGTGTCATTAGACACAGTCTCAGAACACACCTTCTCAGCTAACTCCCTGCAAATAACAGCAGGACATGGAGGTTCCAAGAGACCCCAGTTCTACCAGATAGAGGACTCCACTGAAAGGCTTTGAGAAGGGGCTGGCAGGGGCTCTGTGGAGTTCTGGAAGTACCTGAGCAGCAGAGGGTCAAGGCCAGCAGCACCTTTAAAATACCACTAAATTATTTTACTATTACAATGATAAAACAGAAAGGAAAAGAAAAAAGTAGGGAGGGGGAGAAGGAAGGATTTTGCTCACATACAAATTCTCAGCCAACGGAGGATTGAAGACATTTGGCAAAGCAGCTCCCTAGGACTAGGGACATCCTCATATTGCCTGCTGCAGCCTGGACAGCAGAGCACAAAGGAGGGCTCTGGGGCTGTTGGAATACAGAGCTCCCCCACCCCACTGTCTCTTGGAGCTATCTATGCCTTTACTTTTAGTCATTCCAGTGAACCTCTTCTTCTCCCTCCCTCTCTCTAACTTGCTTACTTTCAGCCCTATCTCTTTTTCTACTAGCTTTTTATCTTTCCTGCTTTGGCAACAAGATGACCTTTGCCCTCATGATAGTGACTTTCAATGACACACATGATTGACAGAATTCATCCCTTACTAGAACAGGCTAGTAGGAGTGACAGGAAAGTCACTAGAAGATTCTAATGTTTTGAAACCTGACACAAGGACCATGATAGCTTTCTGCAGGACTCTGGGCTAAGCTCTGTTAACACCCACTGGCTCACATCACCCCTAGGAGAACCCTATGAGGTAGGATACTACTCTAAATTTATTATTATTAGTAGTAGTATTTGGTTTTTTTTTGGTCTTTTTAAGACAGGGTCTCCCTGTAGCCCCAGTTGTCCTAGAACTCACTATGTCGACCAGGCTGGCCTTGAACTCACAGAGATCTGCCTGCCTCTGCCTCCTGAGCGCTGGGATTAAAGGTGTGTGCCACCACGCCCAGCTTAGGATACTACTCTAATTCTCATTTTTGTGGATGAGGGAATGAATGCACAGGGAAGTTACATGTCCAGAGTCATAGCTTGTTAAGTAGTAGAACCACAATTCAAATCCAGAGCTCTAGAGCATTTTCCCTCAGGCACTGTGCAGGGGTACAATAAAATATGAATAAATGCCTCATTTAATGTCCACTGCATCTGTATTAGGACAATATCATAAGCCTTTTTAAACTTAATGATGTGATGTAAGGTAGTACATAGGGAGCTGGGGTTGCAATGGAGCCAACCTGAAAAATGTGTTCCATAAATATTATAATGTAGGAAAGTGTGTACATATGTGTGCCTATGCACAAATGTGAGTATATTTGTGTGTGAGCAAGGAATGCATGTGTTGAGCACATGGATTAGCAGGTCTCTTCTTGATTTTATCATAAGAGTGTTTCCTATCTCTGCCGAATCCTCCTCTGAGGTTTGCACTACCAATGCCTCTAAAAACTCCAATCGGTTTAGGAAGATATTAGAACTTCTCCATCTTCCCATATGCCCAGGACATGAAAACCATGCCTCTCAGACTACCAAGAAGGACATTACTCCTTCATTCTGTAAACTTCCTCTGACTACCACCTCCCTCTTCTAAGGACAAAGGGACCATTTTCAGAGTGGAAGCCGAGGTTGAGCAAGGCTGCCTGTAGTCCAGCCCATTTAATAGGGATGCAATGAACCTATATACTCCACCTTTAGTGTTCTAGTAGCCAGATTAAAAATGTAAGAATAAATTGATCAAACTGACTTTTAGGATATATTTATTCCAACAAATATATGAAAAATATATTTCAAGAAATGTATGAAAAATTGTCAAAATAGAGCTAACAAAACTTACCACTGAAATATAAAAACTGAGCATGTTAGTCAGGTTCACAGCACACTTCCTAACAGACAACCCGTGTTTCACAGTGTCCACTGTCCTGGAAGCCACAGTTCTGGAAGTACTTGTACAATGAATACTATGTCAACTAATACTTTAGGCAAAGATCTTGGCACAAGGGAAAGATGAATAGGCCACAGGCCCCACAAAGTTAATTTTTGTGTGTGACTTGGATAAACGAGAGTGAAGATGAGATCACATTAAGCAACAATAGGCATGGTTTTTGTTCTCAGGGCACTTAGGATCTAGCTGGTCTTTGCACTGGATTAGTTCATGTGCCGTGAGAAGTCATATATATGAATTTATATCGACAGAAAAAAATTAAGCTATGAGCATTATATATGAGTTCTAGTACTGTCTCCTATCAGCTCTGTGGACTTGAACAAGGTTCCTAACCTCTCTGGATTCATGTTTGAAGGAAGACAATGACTTTCAGGTCACATGGTCATCATGAGCAAAATGTTATGTTGCATGTGAAAAACTAGTATACAGACTAAAAACTCGAGAGTGGAGGCACCTCCTTTATTAATCAATTTCTGTCTAGCTGTAATAGGAGGAAAGGAAACACTGATGTATGGGGCTGGTCATTTTTTGCTGTGACTTCCCAGAAATGTGGCAGCTACCCAAGGTATATAGTCACTGAGTATCCATACAATCCAAAGGGGCAAGAGGCTAATTATGAACTGACTTGGAGGTGATTCAGATGGATGCTAAAGGGTCCCCATTGTTGCCATTTTAATATAAAATCAGTGATTTAGTGCCCTAAAATGGAGCCATTAATTATCCAGGGCTTCTCCTGTATTTCCAGTTAGTCAGGACTCACAAGAGAACAAAAGAGATGCTCGATCTGCTGGAACCTGTGGCTTCCGAACTTCTTCCTTAAGCTTCTGGTCTTTGTTCTGAATGGTGTGAAATGCAGTCACTAAGATGGTGACCTAGGCACATACTACAGTCTGACAAGTGCTGTACAGCTACTTCATACATGACTGCCCATATACCCCTCGTACAAATTTTGATAGGCAGGAATAATTTCCCATTTAGTGATAGATAGACCAACATCAGGACCCTAGTGCAGGTTATAAAAGACCATACAGATTACAAATAGCAGAACTTAAATTTGAACTTTATTTTTATCTGATTCAACAGCCCTGTTCTCCTGAAAGTTGTGTTGGGTGTCATTAGTCATTCAGGAAATGTAAATAAAAACCATTGATATTCGGTTACACTGCTGCATTGGCCTTTAGGAAAACAATGCAAAATAATAAATGAAGGAAATGGAAAAACTGGAACATGTGCCTAAAGTAATGGTGGAAGTGGAAATGGGGTGGCTGATATAGAAAACATTTCGTTAAACACAGAGTCACCATGTGATTCAAGAATTCCACTCCTAGGCATATGCCCCTAAGAAGTGAAGATAGGGTAGTCAGACAAATATCTAAAATAGACATTCATAGCAACATTTTTCACAAAGCTAAAAGTAAAAACAGCAAATGTCCTTCGCCTGATAAATGGATGAAAAAAACTAAAGTATATCCACATGGAATATTACTCAGCCATAAAAGAAATGTTGACATATGTTATCATGTGGATGGACCTCATCAACACATTGCTAAACTAAAGAAACTTTATATGAAAGGCTAAATATAGTATAGTGTATGACATCTGGAACATCCAGAGAAGATGCATCCATAGAGACAGAAAACAGACTCATGGGTGACAGGAAAGAGGACAGGGGTGCAAGCAACAGCGAGTGACTACTAATGAGTGCAGGTTTCCTTTGGGGGTGATGAGTGTGCTTGGAACTCGATAGAGATGATGGCTACACAGCCTTGCAAATGTGAGAAGTGTCACTGAATTGTGCACATTAAAATGATTAATGGCTCATTTTATATTATGTGAATTTTAGTTCAAGAGAATGTTTTTTTTTTTTTTTAAGTAGAAGCCCTCTATTTCCTTTGTAACATTGCTAGACTGATGACAGACCTGTAGAATGAGGAATGTGGGAGAGGAGGGGAGGGACTGTTGCAGAGCTGCCTTAAAAGGGCCAAGCTCTCAGACTCCCTGGATCCCAGTCCAGTATTTGGGAATGTAGAGGATGATCACTCAGCTGTCCTAGGCACAGAATTCACTTCAAATGGTGCTGTTGATATCACTCTTTCGTTTATTCAGTAACTTAAATCTATTTGCTAGGTTATCAGTCTACCAAGCACTCTTAATAGGTATTGAGGATAAAGCCATAACTAAAATAGATAAACACTTATCAATTCTTCAAATTTAACTTCTGGGAAACACTTAAAATACTGTGGCTGTGATATTCTTGGGCAAAGTTCTTTGGGTTTTTTTTCTTAGCAAAGTTCTTTGGGTTTTGTTGTTGTTGTTGTTGTTGTTGTTGTTTTATTGTTTTTTGACAGGGCCTCCCTAGTCACAGCCCACCTGAAAGTCACAATGTGAAACAGGGTGGCCTCCATCTCACAGAGATCCACCTGCCTCTGCGTCCCGAGGACTGGGATTAAAGGTGCACACCACCATGCCCAGCATAGCAAAGTTCTTTATACAGAAATTCTTGTGTTAATTTGGCTAATAAGTAAATAGAAATATTCAAAAGTATTTAGAGATTTCCTGTGATAACATAGATACCTAATGTAAAACTGGGGATCTGACCTCAAGTTTGCTGTGGAACAAATCAGGACATCTAAATAATCTGAAGGCCATATGATGGGGAAGGCCAGAATGAGGGGATGTATGGCTTCTGCTGGGCCCACGAGAGTTAAATCATTGTGCCTTTTTGTAAATCTGCCTTCTGTTCTTGGGCTGCCATGTCTACAGACCTGTTCTGTCAGTCTCTGGTAGGCCCGCCTCTCCACACTCCATCTCCCGCTCTTACTATCATGATGGATGGTGGTGACATGTTAAATTATTCAGGCTCCATGTCTTCCTCAAGCTGGTGACAGTGATATTGCATTTTCAGATTGCCCAAAACTGCACCAGATAGAGAAATATGTGACTTAGGAATGCACAAACCATCTGACTCCCAGCCATCCAAGGAATACAAATGGTGCCAGCCACGGATAGAGAACAAAAATGGCTGACACTTCCACATCCTCTGAACCACAGAAATAGCAGTTGCTTTCGGCTCTAGGCTAAACCACAGCCTCTTGGTGAGATTGTGTGTGTGTGTGTGTGTGTGTGTGTGTGATAAAACACTCTCACCAAAGGCGACTAAGAGGAGGAAAGGGTTTATTTCATCTTGTACTTTCAGGCCACAGTTCATCATTAAGGGAAGTAAGAACAAGAATACGAAAGCACAAACCTGCGGCAGAAACTATAGAGTTCTACTTACTGACTTGCTCACTAGCTCATGCTCAGCTAGCTTTCTTATACAGCCCAAGCTCACCTGCCTAGAGATGGTGCCACTCATAGCGGGCTTGGTCCTCCCACATCAACCATCACTCAAGACATTGTCTCACAAACATGGTTATAGGACAATCTAATCTGGGAAATTCTTCAATTGACATTCCTTCTTCCCAGATGACTCTAGGTTTTATGAAATTGACAAATAAAACTTAACCAGGATAGTGACATTTGTGTGAATGCATGTGATGGCTGGAGGACATTCTTGAATGTCACCGTAAGAATGTTATCTGTCTCCTTTGAGACAAGATCTCCCATTGGCCTGAAGTTTACCAATTAGGTTAGACTGGCTGGCCAGTGAGCTTCAGGGCATGTCACCATGACCATCACTTTTTCAATGGGTTCTGAGCATTAATTTCAGGCCCTTGTGCTTGCTCGCAAGGCAAGTTCTTGCTGACTGAGAAGCTCCTCTAGCCTCTTCTCAGAGATATTTGAAATATTTGAAGTGTAACTGCTACCTGTCCTAGGGTACATGCCACTATGGGTCAGGTGCAGTGATAAGTACTTTGTTTGGAAATGACTGCATATGTTCTTATTTCTCAAATGTTGACAGACTGAGAGTTACTGTTTCCTAACCACAGTCAAGGAGTCACACAGCTAAGCAGCAAGGTTCAGATGCTGGCTTACCGGAATTCCCAGGGAAGAAGTCTCTCCAGTATTCTTGGGATTCATGTCAAATTAAAAAAATTGATTCTTGTGGTAAAAGATATTTATGATGAAATACAATTACACATAATAATTATGATTTCAGAAAAATGGAAATAAATGAGAGATACATATGTAGAAGACATTAAAAATGATGAACTCTCTCTAAAAAGACATTCATGAAATCATTAAAAGGCTGTGACATAAATCTCAGAGCTGGAGAGATGGCTCAGCAGTTAAGAGCATTGGCTACTCTTGCAGAGGACCTGGGTTCAGTTCCCAGCACTGACACAGTGGCTAACTCCACTCTAACACCTTCTTCCGGCCTCCATGGGCATCGCATGTCACTGGTGCAATTACATGCAGGAAAAACATTTTTGCACATAAAATAAAAATAGTTCCTCACCAAAGTTGTGGCCTCTTTCCCACTTCCCCAGTTCTATGCTGGTTTTTGTATGATTGAGCTTGCATGGGTCTTGTGCATGCTATCACCATTGCTGTAAGTTCATATGAGTAAGGTGCCAGGAGCCTGTAGGACTGTGTCCTTATTGTCATGCATCACCCCTGACTCTTACAATCTTTCTACCCTCTCTTCCACAATGGTACTTGACTCCATAGGCCTTAACATATATGACAAAATGCACGAAGTCCTGTGTGTGGGCTATGGGAGGGGTGAAGAAGAGGAATGGGGGCTAAATATGATGAAGATGTATTGTATGAAATCCACAAAAACTCAATAAAAATATATTTAAAAATATGGTAAGATTCATGAGTATCAGGAAAAATAAATACATAAAATAATGTTGTGACATAAACCTATATTTATGGACACACAGGGTTCTTCATGATACACTGTTGCGTGCAAAGGTATAAAAAAAAGAACACAAAGGGATTTTGCTCATATAACATTTTGCACACACTGATATTTGGTATAAATTCTACTGTGTATAACATATATATATATATATGTATGTTACCAAGTCTCATGCATGCTAGGCAAATTATCTGCTACTAAATTACACATCAAGCCCTAAAGAAAAAAATACTTTAAGAAGTAGCAAGCTGAACACAATGGCGCATCCTCTTCATTACAGTACTTGGGAGCATTAGGCAGGAGGGTCAATAACTTAAGGTCAGCCTGGGATATGCAGTGAGATCTTTGAATGAATGAATGAATGAGAAAAAAGAAAGTCAAATAAATATTCATAAGCTTATAAACTGAAGTGTAAAAACTACAATAAGTATAAAACAATTCTATTTTAAATATTTTATCCATTATTTTCTTTTTTGTGCATGAATTTATTGCCTGCATGTGTGTAAGTGCACCCGTGTCATGCAATTCCAAGGGAGGTCAGAGGAGGGCATTGAATTCTCCTGGAACTGGAGTTACAGATGATTGTCAGCTGCCATGTGGGTGCTGGGAATTGAACCTGGGTCCTCTGCAAGACCAGCCAGTGCTCTTAACCACTGAGCCACCTTTCCAGCCCCTCAATTCTATTATTAAACTATATACTGGAGGCACAGATACACGTACAAAGGCATTTGAAGTAATATAATGAAGTGCTATGGTGGTTAGATCCTCTAGGAGACAAAATATGAACTACATAAATTTCTTTTCTCATTTTTACCTGTATTTTATAATTTTACTTCAATTAATTCTAATACTTGGTAATAAAAAAGAGTAAAAGTTTTGTTTATGTTTGAAGCCAAATCTTGGAATTATAGCAGTTTAAACCAATTCCTCATTCAACCTCTAGTGAAACATGAGCGCCCCAGGGAGCAGTCATCCCACCACTCAGGAAGGTAAACATTCCAATTTTCCTCAAATTTTGAGAAAAGCTGTCCAGTCAGATTTAAATCAGTATTTCAGTACCATGGAACTTGTCTTCTAAAACACCCCACTGTCAGCCAGGGAGGGCTGTTATTTTCCAAAGAAATATATTGCCTGTCCATTTTCTTTTCTACCTTCTGATCACTGTCAACTCCCTGTTCCCATCAAATGTGGATTCTTTTATTCCTGTTATCACTCTGGATTGGCCTTAGGGATGAGTCTGCAGTCCACTGAATACAGAGGAGTAAGTGAGAAACCTCCAGGCTCAGTCTAACAGGTGGTGAAGCTTCTGGCTCTCTTGAAACAAGTTTCTATGTGCTGTCTTTATGGAACCATGCCCGTGCACTGTAATATTCTTGGCCAGGCATGTACATGGTCCAGTCAACAATCCCAGCTGAGCCCAACCTTCCAGGTATTCCTGCCATACCTGCTGGCAAAAATGTGGGAGAAGTAGCTTCTAACTGATTCTAACCTTCCTCTATGTGAATCACCTACAAATACTGAGTTTGTTTTTCTACTTCAAATCCAGTCATGGTGGAGTTGAGACAATACATCTCTGTTTTATATTTTATGAACTCTTGACTCCTGGGATCCATGAGCAAAAAGATTACAGTTTTAAAGAACTAAGTTTGGGATGATATATTTTATAGAAGTAGGTAATTAAAAAACTACTCTATCCAGTCCTATAAAATTTTTCATGCTTATTCTAGGCTATCATTGTATAAACCCTGGGAAATGGAAAGATGAACTGGGTCTCCAGAGACCCAAGTCCTAGGTCTGTTCTGTTACTAAGGTTATAAATGAACAGTGATAACAATACATTTGGAAGATGAGGAAATGAGGGTCAGGGGCACTACAATTGGCTTGCTCAAGGTCATGTAGCTCATAAACTGCAAAATGGAGATAAGATACAAAGTGAAGTCTGGACAGTGGGGTAAAAGGCCAGATTTGACTCTCTGCATTGGCCAGGAATCAAGTTCCTTGTAATTCCCAGTGCCTAGATTCTGTCTGTCCATTTGGAATAACAGACTCAGGATGTGCCTTCATTCCACAAGGTAGCCTTTAGACAATAACTCCTGTGCTCACACATGATCATTCCACCCAAGCTAAATTTCCCAATCTCTTTAGCTGTTACATAGATGCTTTTGAAATGAGTGTTTAGGGGCTAGAGAGATAGCTCAGCAAATAAGAGCATTGGCTACTCTTGCAGAGGACCTGGGTTTATTTCCAGCACCCACATGGCACCTAACAACCATCTATAATTCCATTTCCAGGTGATCTGATGCCCTCTTCTGACTTCTGTGGGCATTGCAAGAGACAGGCACACTTATATACATGTAGGTAATACACTATGCATAAAATAAAAAAATATTTTAAATGAGTTTTTCTATTATAATTTATTTTAGAAAGAGTATGTCACAAAAGAAAACAGACCAGAAAAGAAAAAAGACCAGAAAAAAAATTTTCTCTGGCACAAACATGTCTATGTCAACATGATCAGTTATATCTAAAGTAGCCATCCTACAATATCCTCCATAGGACTAGGTACTGCACCAATATTTTAAAATCTTGGTGATTTTGCTATGCATTGCACATTTCAAATTTCCCAACACACTATAGTTTGCTCAAGTTGTTGGTGAGTTTTGATGCTGAGATTCAGGCATCACAGCTAGGTGTGATCTAACTCACACTGAGCAGATATGGATTATCAGCTCCCCTCACCTATGTGTGAGACTACAATGATGTAACCAGGATTGCTTCTGCCATGCTCTCGATTGACTGTGTTAAATATGTCCTTAGCTCTTTGTTTATAATCACAACAAATAAAACTGGTCTTTCCCATCATGTATTTGTAGAATTGATTTTTCTAAACAAAAGTAGAGAATATTTTGTATTACCAAATTATATCTATATATTTCAGCTCTTTTTTTCTAGTCTCTCAAGATATTTTCATTCTGACCGTCTGATCTCATAGTCTCATTCCTCCCTGATTATATGCCCTGTATGAATTAGATAAACATGAAAAGAAGAAGAAAAGGAACTGATGGTTACTAGGTGCCTGCTAAAGGTCAAGCAACAGGACTAGAAGTTTATATATGTTAAAAAAGCATTTAGTGCATAGAAGAGTGTAACTGTGTTGATGATGTTATCCCTGTTTTAAGAATAAGGGAATCAATGTTTGCAGGGAATATTTGTCTTAGGTAAGAATACAGAATCAGTAAGGAGAAGAAATGTGTTGGGAAACCTACATATGGTCCCCACCTGTCCCTGACAGGTCTTTTCTGTAAGGCATCAATATCAGTGTTGGAGAAAACTTACTCAGGGGACAGGATATGGGAACTGATGACTAGAGAACTCTGTAGTTTGACACCAGCCAGTCCATTAATGAAAACCTCTTTGGAACCGATAAGTACATAAAACGGAGTCATATCTCTATCTTCAATCATCCTGCAAAATTTCACTTTGAATTAAAAATACAATATTCAAACAATAAAGATCCATTGAGAGTCTTTAATAAACCAAGAGTGAAGGTGCCCTGTTGAGTAGAACAGAAGCACTCTTTGGCATCAGAGAGTTTATATTACTTTGGTCAAATATCTTGTCGACATTGAGCTATCCCATGTCTATAGTTTCTCTCTACCTACTTGGTCAACAAACCATTGTAAAGTACACATGGATTCACTTGGCATATCTACTGTAAGTGAATCCATGATAGCTTCAAGAGATCACCATGTCCCTTCAAACATACTTCCCACATATATTTGGCCAACTGGTCTCATTCTCAAGAATCAAGTCAAAGTTTGAAAAGTGCTTTGTCACCTATTCATAATCAAAATAAGATTTATCTTTTTATTGAATTTTGGCAAATTTCATGCAATACATTTTGATCAAATTTAGATCCTCCCATCTACCTTACTACCTCCCACCCAATTTCATGCATTATCATCTCCCCTTACCTGTGTGTGCAACCAGGATTGCTTCTGCCATGATATCTATCTGTCTAATCTATCTATCATCTATCTATCTATCTATCTATCTATCTATCTATCTATCTATCTATCTATCTAT
>NW_008338996.1:6092657-6117555 GCF_000622305.1 Nannospalax galili | reverse complement strand
ATCATCTATCTATCTATCATCTATCTATCTATCTATCTATCATCATCTATCATCTATCTATCTATCTATCTATCTTCTATCTATCTATCTATCTATCTATCTATCTATCTATCATCTATCTATCATCTACCTATTATCTACCTATCATCTCTGCATTTGCAGAGGACCCAGGTTCAATTCCTAGCACCCACATGATGACTAATAACTCTCTGTAACTCCAGTTCCAGGTAATCCGATGCCCTCTTCTGACCTCTGTGGACATTGCACAACATGGGTGCACCTACCTGCATGCGGGCAATACACTCATACACATAAAATAAAAAATAAAAAATAAAAAAATAAAGGAGGAATGGGAATAATAGAGTAAGATTCATCTTTCTACAGAATGCTTTTTTAAAAGGCTGTCTTCTATATAGCTTTCTATGTTTCCCCCTTGAAACATGGTCTGTCATTGAAATTGGAGCTTGGAATTTTTTGGCTAGGCTAGCAGGTCAGCAAGCCCCAGCAATCCTCCTGTATCCACTATCCTCTTTCAGCTCTGGGGTCACAGGTACACATGATCAGACTCAGCTTTTTGCATAGGTGCTGGGGTTTTGAACTCTGATCCTTATCCTTTCACAGTGAACACTCTTATACACTGAGTCATCTCTACAGCCCCTTTCTATAGAATTTTACAAGCTTCTCTGCCTGTCTTGATTCCTCCAAGATTATAAATAATTCTGAAGTCTGAAAGTGTATCTCAAATCATTTTAGGACATGGAAAAGTAATTTGCTTGCACCTGGAGACCGAAGTTGAGGCAGGGACTTCAAAGTAAATACTTTCTATTTCTATGTATGTTAAAACTCCATTCCTTGTGAAACATCTTTATACTTTTTTTTCCAAGTTTTCAGATCTTTTTTTCTTGAAATAAGTGACAGATCTGACAGATTTGGAATGAATTTAGTTCTATAGTTTCATCTGTAATAAGGTTTTTGTTGTTTCATGCAATGGAGCAATCATTTTCTTGTTCTTGTTGTTCCAAAAGCAATTTTAAAATCTCAGATTATTTTTGTTGGTTTTCTTTCAATTTTACCCACCGACTGTACTTTGACAAATCTTAAATCTCAGCCTTTCTGGGAGTAGTCTTGGAAGTTGGGGCTAAACTGTGTCACTACCTGCAATTATTTGTTAAGCTGGTCAGTTGTTTTCTCATCTCTTCCTCTGTGCACTAGATCTGTTTCCTTTTAGAGTCTCTGACCATAGTACCAGCTTTATCTTCCGGCATTAAAATATCATATATATCTATATCTATATATATATATATGTCTTCATAAATTTGTGGTTATAATTTCTCATGTTTTTGAAATTGAAACATTATTTCTTATTTTACTACTATCCAGTGCCAGAAGGAATTTATGAAATGATCATTTTCCTAATTGCTTCAACCACTGCAAATTTGTACAGACCTTTTTGAGAAGCAATTTGACAATATGAGAAAGAAGGTTAAAAAAATGTCCATCTCTTTTGATCCACTTCTGGGAACTCACCCTAAAGGAAACCATCTGTATATACACAGGGGATTAAGTACCTTTATACTCATTATAATGTTATTTATGAATATTGGAAAATGGATGATATTCGGTTTGTTCAAGTAGAAGGGAATGGTGTTGGAATATGCCACGTGCCATGCTGATGACAATTTAATATAGAAAACATGTTCTAATACTACCATTAAGGAAGAAAGACAAAAAACATAAGTTCTATATTAACCAATGATTAGCACTACATATGAAGATTCTTCACACATTACATAGGATTAAGTTATTGATAATTTTGCCTCCCTCTAGATACCAATAACAAATTCTGATCAAAAGATAAGTCACTGTCTGATGATTCCGGAAAGAAAACAAAAGTATACCCTGAAAAGAAGGGGAAACTTCTAGGAAGCAGCTAACAAAGGCTGAATTTTCTTCTTTCATGGTAAGGAGTAAGCTTCATGCATAGCATAGGTTACTAATATACCAAGAGAAAGCCTCTCTTGCTGGACTGGACTAAGGGTCTGATGGATGCATTTCAGATCAGCTAAGGAAAGCAAATCAGGGGGCCAAGGAAAGAAGAGAAGTAGAAAAGAGAAACTCACAAACTATGTGTAATTTTTGTGTGAGGCAGGCTCTAATCGTCTTGGCTAAGGGTTACAAAACTTGAAACTTTTAGCTACTGTGTGCCACAGGAAACAATACATTTGCACTTTTTGATGAAATAAAATCCAAGAGTCTTCATCACAGCAAGCTCACATCCCCCTAAATTCAATTTAAAGTCACTTAATATAAGAAAGAGCAGAAGACTTTCTCCATTTCTAAATGAAAAGACAATCATTAATCCTCTTTAAAAGATCCAAATGTTAGATTCTCAGATAAGCTGCAGCTATACCTGTCATCAGTGAAGTAAATGATTATTTTAAATGAACAAACATGTGAAAACAATTAAGGAAGTACAGACATAGATGCACATACCAAACTCTCTGAATGGAAATTTCAGAAATGAGAAAATGAAATAAATCTGTCAGAAGATTGTAGTAGTCCACCTTTGTAATCTCAGCACTCAGGAAACAGAGGAAGTGGGATTATGAGTTCAAGGCCAGTATGGAGTACATAGTGAACATTGTGGAAGAGGGGGCAGAAAGGCTGCAATGAACAGAAGATCAGGAGGAGTGCTGTGAAATGCTGTTGTCTGGGCATGATATGATTGCTGCACACATGAACTAACAGCAGTTGTGGTTGTCTTCACAACACCTGAACAAGGTCGAGCCAGCTAAAATTTCACCTTAGAGGCTCCTGAGCATCCTCTCTCCCACCTAGCTGATGGCTGAAAGAGGACATAGAATCACTTTTCTTAGGACTGTGGCCACCAGCAGGCTCCCCATTCCCCAGTGGATGACCCCACACTTAAGCAAATATGGGCAAAGCTAATTGGACTCAGTGGATTAAACAAATAAAAGAAAATGATAGAAGGAGGATATGAAACTGGGAGGGAAATATGATGGGGGAGTTAAAAGGGGACCATGATGCATGGGTATGATCAAGATATACTCTATGAACATATAGAATTTTCAAAGAACAAATAAGGGGCTGGAGAGATGACTCAGTGGTTAAGAGCACTGGGTGTTCTTACAGAGGACCTGAGTTCAGATCCTAGCACCCACAAGGTGGTTAACAACTGCCTGTAACTCCAGTTCCAGGGAATCAGATGCCCTCTTCTAACTCCCTATTCCTTGCACAACATGGGTACATTTGCATACATGCAGCAACATACTCATACACATAAAATAAATAAAATATTTTTAAAAGAATAACTAAAATTAAAATAAATAAGAATCATTAAATGGACTCAGCAGAATGGAAAAAATAACCAATGACCCTGAAGATAAATTAACAGAAATTTCATAGTTAGAAGAAGAAACAGAAGAACAATTTTAAAAAAAGTAGTGAATAAGGCTTTCATGGGACAGCAATTAACACCTACGTATAGATAACTGGAGTCTCACAAAAAAAGGGAGGTGGAGCAGGGGAGTGAGTAATAATGCCTGAAATGGACAAAAGCCAGTGTGAAGTGTAGGCTAGCAAACTTACAAAGCTAGGCAACACCAAAGCACGTGAACATGGAGGTGAAACCTATGCACATCTTGCTGCCATGCCAACTGAACTGCACAGATTCCCAGTTTGTCCATTCGAGATAGCAAGGAGAAGAGAAGAACAACTTGAAAGGAATAAGATCATGTTTCCTTGCTGATGACATGGTTATTTATAAAAATAATGGCAAAGCATCTACAAAATAACAATTAAAATAAGTGATTTTGGCATGACCGAAAAAATATAAAGTAAATGTACAAAACATTGTAGTTAAATATACTGGCAGCAAACAACTGGAAAATGAAATTTAAAAATAATTCCACTTACATTAGTGCAAAGAACACTATAAAACACTTAATGTTATGATGAATGATACCATGCATACTCTCTTCTATAGAAACAACAAAGCACTGCCCAAAATTAAAGAAAAAAAATCTAAATAAGTGGACAAAAATACCATTTTGGCGGATTGAAGACTTAATATTTTTAAAATGTCACAACCTCAAATTTATATGAAGATTACATGCAATTCTAGTTATCATCCTAGCAGGTATTTGAATAAATTATTGAGATGATCCTAAAATTAATATAGAACAAATAACCTTGTGGGAGTGTGTGAAAAGTTCTCTAATATACACATCTTCCAAACTCTCAGTATTGTAAACTTTAAATCAATGTAATTTATATAACCTGTACTTAATAAATAAGATTCTACAATTGTATGTAGAACAATATTAATGAAACCTGTGGAAAATAGTAGACCAAAACCTAAATAATGTTGGTATTTGAATGATGGTATTATGGAATTTTTTAAAATCTGTTTATATTTTGAGGAACTTTGCAATTTTCCTTATTCTTTTTAATGATGCAGGGGATAGAACCCAGGACCTTGCACATGCTAAGGGGATACTCTAGTACTGAGCTATAATATTCCTCTCAAACTTCAGTGAACTGAACCATTAAACAAAATTTATTCCTTTTGTCAGGTTGAGGCCAGCATTGTGTTACTGGTTAAATAAATGGTCAAAGTGTACTCTAAGATAACTTGTTCCCAAATCACCTTCTTGGTGGTCGCACTTAAGGGCAAAAGGTAAATCCCAGGGGCCCATCATCCTCACTTCTCTGCATTTCAAGCATGAAATTGGAGCAGAGGCAATTCAATGATGTGTCAGACATTGTGGTTTTAGGAAAATTCTTCCAGCAAACAAGAGAACCGGGGTCTTTGTTGATCCACTGCATTAGCTTGGAACTGTTTCTGTGCACTTAAAATTCATAATATATATCCAGCATGGAATAACAAAACAATACTGGATTTGCAGTGAAAACAGTGAGATTGAGTCTTGCTTTTTAAATTCTGAGTCCCTAAATTCTTTGGCACAGCTCCTATTGAGTTGGGGTAGTCTCTGGTCATTGCTTCTATGTGAACTCCTTACTGCTTTGACTAAAAATTAATGGCCGAAGTTGAGCTACATGCCTTCAGAGTCAAGATCAGAAAGGGTGGTACAGTTTCTCCTAATTTTTTCCAGGAGGATTGAACTGACAGAACCGGCCCCACCAACGACATCTGACTCCCCTGAGTCCATCTAGGCCTTACCGAGGCACTCAGACCACAGCCCCAGCAGAATTCTTAGTTAGCAGCTAGCATTAATTGCATGGGTCTAACCCAGATAAGCATTCAGTGACTTCATTTGCAATCTTCCGCCCCAAGTTGGGAAAGGTCCATTATCCTCTGGGCCGGTCATACAAAGCATTCTAGACAAATACAAATTTAATTAGCCTAGATCCAAATTTGTGGGACTAAATTCGATTTGCTATTTGCAGTTTTGCTTTCCTTTCTTAGACAAGTTTTGTGTTTTAAGCAGCTTTAGAAGAAGGGGATAAGTTTTTTAATAAGTTGGAGGAAAAAATGTAAATCTAATATCCAAGTTGTTTCAGGAAAACTGTACTAGGAAAGA
Source organism: Nannospalax galili (assembly GCF_000622305.1). Lineage (NCBI taxonomy): Eukaryota > Metazoa > Chordata > Mammalia > Rodentia > Spalacidae > Nannospalax > Nannospalax galili. Next base: position 6,111,991 of record NW_008338996.1, on the reverse strand, counting down.
GTCATGGGGGTTGTTTGTGGTTGGGAGATTACCCCCACCCCACGGTCTCAAACACGGGTTTTCCCCTCCTATAGCTCTTGACACGGTACCTGGCACATGGTAGGCGCTAATGAGTCTTGGACAGAAGGAATAAGGCAGGGGGTTCTCACTGGCACCTCCCCTGGTGGTACAGATGTTCTGAAGAGATGTTCTCATTTTAATCCTGTTTGCTGAGTTATTAACCTGCTAATCCCAAACAGAAATGTTCTACATGTGCTGAAAGACTGCATTTCACTTTCCCTGAGCTACCAACTCACCCCTCTGTCCTTTTCCTTTTCTTTCCCAGTAGAAAGCAGGATCTTGCTAAATCAGTTGCTACACTCTACCATTGCTGTATCTTCATGCACAGCAATGAATCACAAGATGACTTTCATATGTCCTGGATGTAAGATCCCCACTGACCAGTCTCTCAGGAGAGTGGAGAAGGCTATAGGTGGAATCCCCTTTTAAAAATCACTGTTAGATAAAAGAATGTATAATGTCTGTTCTTTCCCCATACCCTACAAGAGCAAGGCACAAGTTAACATCATAGTAGTGTAAAGGATTCGTAGGCCAGTGGTATGGAAATAATCACAAGCTGAGACTTAGGATCCTTTTGTCCTCGTTCTGGTAATAGCAACATTGCCACATGGCTTCAGACATACCATTTCTCATTCTAAAATCCCCAGATTTCTCTTCTTACAGAAAGAACAGTGATTTCCAATGTCCCTTATTTAGATTGTAAACTACCACTCAGCTTAGATGAGAGGCCATAACTGGGGCAGTCAGCATTCTTGGGCATCTTACTCAGGTCTTTCTTCCAGTCTTCCCCATCCTAGAAAGAATATTCCCAGTCATATCTTTAGGTCAGTAGACAATATGGTAGTCATGATGACCTTTCTCTTTCTTTTGTAGTGAATGGCCAGTCCACACCTAAGTCCCATTTATCTACTTAAAAAGACACTTGCAAGCTTGGTCATGTCTCATCAACACCACAGCTGCGATCTCACTATGACAGGAGCTTCCTGCCACACTCCGTGAGCCTACTCTTTTACCTCTGCATTTCCAATGTCAGCTCCACACATACTATTATGAATGTGAATCAAACCAAATATAACTGCTGTTTATGACTCTCCAATGACCGTTCATTAATCTAGGACTGTGTTCCAAAGCTTACGGCTGGTTCCTCATCATAGAGACACCTGCTGTTTCTCTAGCCTTTCTTGTCTCTGGCTTTCTTCTCATGCACAGGGTTCCACACCCCCACATTAGGGCCATCAAATACATTAACCTTGGTCTGGCTTCAGGGTCTTTTCCTGCCTAGAATGCTTTGGTCCCACTTCAGTTAGGTCTATGTCTGAATGCTAGCTCCTCAGAGAAGCCTTCCCTGAATCACCCTAACCGAGGCCTCCTCTTCTGCTATGCCATCCCTCACTATTAACTTCCTCTGCATTATTTTTCTCTGTAGCATTTATTACTTTCCAAGATGACACTGCAGCTTCATGTATTGCCTCTTTCTTACATTAGAGCCCTTGGGGTGTCAGTACCTCTTCTTTCTATTACCATACTCTGTATTTAGTCCTGTGCCTAATATACTAGGTGCTCAATAAATATCATTAAATGTATAAATGATACGGCTCCTGAAATGGGGACTTAAAAGTTCAAAGCTTAGCAGCTGAGGGGAAAATGATAAATTATCCACTCTGCTTTCTCATCTAAGATTTACATGGAGGTTGGTAGGTAAATCTCTTGCAAAGGCATCCACTTTTCAGGAACTCAACTATTTTGTTAAGTGGGAAAATTCACAGCATAAAGGAAGGAGAGGTAAGCAATGAATTTTATTTTATTAGATATGGCATTTTACTTCCAAAATGCTTTTCAACTCTGTTCCTATAATTGGCTTTTGACTTAAAAAGTGTGAGTACCAAGGATTATGGTGACCAGGGTAGCAAGGTACCTACTAAGCACACCAAAGGAAGTCTAGAGAGAAGCCTCCAAAGATCCCTGCTCATCTCCTGATTCTCCCCCCCTCACTGCACTACCTCATCACCTGGCTGCAGAGTTATTTCATTCATAGTTCTTAGTTGAGCCAATTGTTATTAGCAGTAAAAAGAAGATATGCTTGAATGCAAGGTTTGAGCTCAGCCTGTTCTTACTGCCTGGTTTTCAGCAGATGATCTCTGTAATCTACTTAAAAATATACCACAAAATTCATTAACACAAAAAGCAGAGATACTAATTTCTACATTACTAGTAAAGGTATAGGTATGTGACTGACAAAAATTAGGAGATCCCACTGTAGCACTGCTCGTTATCCTATATTACACAGAAATGTTTTAAGGCCTGACTTTAGGAGCTTTCCTGTGAGTGGATTTGGAAAGGAAGAAAAAGACAGAGAGGTGAATGATAATAGCACTAGAGTAAGAAAAATGATTCCCTTAGACTGAATAGCTATTATTTTATATTAAAGGAAATGATACATTTTCAGAGATAAAGAGGAAAGAAAATTGTATATATTCAGATATTATATGATTATGAAATGCTGAAAGGTTACAAAATATTTTGGCTCTTGTTCAGCATGGGAGAGATGCATGCTCTGGAATAGAAGGTAGTGGCTCATGGGAAAACCTTATCACATCTCTTGGGGATAAAGTGCAAACTCCACCTTCCCACACACATTCTGTGTCTTCCTGACAAATGAGTAAACATGTTATGAACCAAGTACTTGTGGAACATCAACCACATGCCAGTTTCTGGACATGAACTGATTCTCAGACATGAACCAATGACTTAGGGACAGACTGAGTATGGACGAGGAAGGGACCAGCCCCATCACAAGCGTATTCGGAGAACTCCCTCAGGGAGATATATGGCCATTTATTTGGTTAACTACATATTAGGGTAAGAAGAGTAACAAAAAATTTCAAAGGCAGTTGGATATATGTTGGCATCAATACACAGGGAACTAAGCAGTTGGATATGTTGACATTGATATGCAGGGAACTAAGGCACACTTAACATAAAAAATAATTATATGAGTATGAAAAATGATACCAGAGAGAATGGAGTTTTGACCTAGGTATTAGTCATAGAGGGTGGTCATTTCCCTAGTCCCCAAATGCACATCGACACAGACATACCATGGTTTCCTTGGACTATGTGGTAAAAGCATCATAAGTGGGGAGGCAAGTGGAGGCATTTCCATCCCAAGTAAAAGAAGTGACCAAGACTAGCATCTCATCCTGAAGGTAAAAGAAGTGATGAGTGACAGGCTCAAAGACATTAAGAAAGTAGGAACAGAGAGCTGCATCACAGTCACATTTAAATCATCAGTCTTGTCCATGCAAAAGTTTTGTTTTCTTGATATTTCAAAGGATTCTATGCCATGTTACAGGCTACTGTACCATAAAATCATGAACGTGGGGAATAGGATTCTTCACAGGATTTACCTTGCATCTTCTGGAGCACCTATCTTACAAAACTCTTAAACACACTTTCAAGTGTGTACAATAAGATACCACAAAATCCAACCAGCCCAGCTGCCCATTGCGGTGTCTGTGGCACAGGCAATTCAGCACAACATTGGCATATAGTATACGTGTACACTGATATGTAAAATGCATTTACCGCTTCCCACTAAGAAGAACAGCACTAATTTCTATTTACATGAGGACAACATGACTACATATTTACAGTCTTGTTCCATGACTATGTGAACTGTATGCTTGCTCCCTATCCTAACAGTCCTGGACCACCAGGACATTTCATAGATTAGCACAGAAATAACTGAGATATTAACTAATAACACTGTATTAATGAATCACATTCATCTACCAGATGAACAAGAAAGGGAAAACATACTCATGTTTTGGTAAGCCTTGTATTTTAAAAGATTAGAAATAAGTTCTATGAAGAATTTGGGGTTCACTTCATCAATGAAGCATTTAGGTTTTACAGCCTGTGGCATGCTATAGTGTCCATTTCAAAATAAGGAGGCCATTGCTTCATCTCCCACCTCCTATCGCCAGGAAGGAGGCACAATGTTTGGTATGTCTATTTTGAAACTGAATGTAGCAAATTACACATTTAGGAATATTTTCTTGACCCACTTTTCATATGGTATGAAAGACTGCCAGTTCTGAGTGGATCACAGAGTAGCAAATGGCTCTGCAGCATTTGGACTGCAGTACAAATAATCTTGTCATGTGCACCATGTGACCCAGAGAAGCCTGCATTGTGTTACTGGTATTTATGATACTGTGTGCAGTTCATGGAAAGCGACATGCAATAAAGGCTCTCATACTTTGGGGGACGGTCATGCCACTTGTACCAGAGCTGTGGGAGGAAGGAAAACTTCTTCATGCGCTGTCAATTTTGTCAGCAGACTATAGTCATGATCCAGCAGATCATAGATAAACCCCAGGAGTCCCACTGATCTCAACATAACATCAGATTGTGAGTCTTTTTATAAAATGGAAATAGAATATTCAGAACTAGTTACAAACAAGGCAGAAAGCACAAATGAACTGCACAGAAGACCCAGGCCCCTTGTCACTAGCCACACTACATTAGGGTCTTTCACTCAATGTGCTCATATGGCAACCTGGGAGTGGAGAGGAAGCAGATCATAAGCATCATACAGGAGAGTATTGCCCGTGGAGACAAACCAGAAATGGACCTTGCTGTATTAGGGACAGAACACTGAAAGTTTAGAGACCCAAGGGTAAGACATATACTGATGTATGCTAGTCAGTGTTCCTGAAAGAAATATAGGAAGGTTTTCCCTCCAATTGCCAGCATCCTGTTAACCACAGCTTTTAAGAACTCAATAAATTGGCCCTGCCTGGGGTTCACACTGGTGGTGGGTTTATGGAGAAGGATGTGAAGACTACTCTGGAAATTTTTCCTGTGCTTCTATCAGTCAGACAAATGCTACAACTCAGTGCTCCACAGAAATCATGTACCAGCTCCCCAGAGTCTGTACACAAAGCTTATAGCTCTGAACCTCTCTCATGCTGGTTTTGATGACCCACATAAGATAAAACAGCATACACCAAAATCCAGAGACCAGACGAATAGCGCAAAGACCCCAGAGAGGATGAAACTGTTGACCTGCGAGATCTCCTAAGCCCTGAAATTCTAGGAAAAGCACACCAAGGATGGGGATATTCCTGAATGTCATGGCCATCCCACTTCATGATTAGCATCATCTGGAAGGCCACTAAGACACAGAACACCAGGCTCCATCCTAGAGTGATAGTCTGAAAACTCAGTTTTCTACTAGATGCTCAGGAAATGCTTAAACGTGACCATAGCAACAAGAGCTCAAAGAAGACATTATGGATACCAGCTATTACCATCCACTGCTCTAGCAGCTGGCTTCCAAAGGAGAGCCATATATTCTGCAGTTGAAAATCTGGGATTTAAAGTTCAGCTGACCCGGCTTCAAATCCAAGCTTTGCCACTGTCATTTTTGCTTCCTGTTGCTGTGATAAAATACTACGAGAAAAGCCACTTAAGGAAGCTTTCTTCCTTAAGGAAACTTCCTATAGTTTTCTCTGGCTCAAAGTCCACCATGGTGGAGAAGTCAAGGAATCTGGAGTTTGAAGCATCTGTTACATTATATCCACAGTTAGAAAAGGGCAAAAAATTCATCCTGGTGCTCACCTGGTATTCTCTTCCCTACACAGTCCAGGATCCCCTGCTGAGGGAATGAACAGCCCCTCTCACAGTCAAGATGGGTTATACCACATCAATTAACACCATCAAGATAATCTTCCACAGGAATGCCCAGAGACCCATCTTCCAAATGATTCTAAATTCTGTCAAATTGACAACATCAACAATTACAGCTACTGACTAGTTCTGGCTTTTGGCGAGTGGACCTTGCCTCTGAGCCTCAATGTTTTCCCCTGGAAAATGGAGATATTAAAGATAACATTTACCTTATGATGATATTATGCATGATATGGAGCAAGTCATCAATAAATAAGACTACAACATGATTCTATGTGTATAAACTATGCACATAAGTACCTGTATTTCTACTGTCTTTGGCCCTTATTTTTCCACACAAATATTCATCTTCTAGGATTCAGTGAGGTAAAAATATTGGGGTACAAGAAAATGACATAAAAAAGAGAGACTGTAATTGGAAATATATTCCCAGCCCCTCCATACTGACAAATCTTTAGTCTTGTTTCCAAGATCAGATTGTTTAAATTTGGACTTGAAGAACTCTGGCAAATCAGTCGAAGGTAAGACCCTACTGCTGAAGACAGAACACACTTCAGACACAGGATTTGGAGCAATAGAGCTGCAACTGACTTGAAAATACTTCCTCTGAAGACTAGCTCTCATAGTTTTGGAGAGCGCTATGAAGGTGCCAAGGGAAAACAGCAATGGATGATCCAACACCAGCTTCAAGACCAAATATCCACACCAATGTTCAGCACAGTCTCACACCTTTCTTACCCACAGTGCCCAATGAGAGGAGCCATAGTCCTATATTTCACCACGCCTACACAATGTATATCCAACCAATATCTGAGGAATTTAGAAACTAAGGACACAGAATTCTGGGTCCCCTTCAGCCTATGGTCAGTGCCTGAACTTGGATTATCCATTCTTCTCCGGGTCAGTTTCACAGTTACACAGAAGGAAATTTCTCAGGCATCTTCCAGCTTAGGGCCACAGGTACAGTACAATGACTAGAGATCATCATTGGGAGTCAGTAAGCCAGGGCTGGAGGCCCAGATCTGCCTCTGATCCAGAGTTGAAAAGGCAATTGTTCCCCTTTCCATGTCTGTCTTTTCATTTGTCTTATGGTATGGCTTAATATATACCCACCTCCCAATCCATAACACTAAATCGCTTGACATTTTATTTTAAGCCTCTTTGGGGATTTAAAGTCAAGTTTGCTCAGAATCATCTAGTAGTATAGGAGAAAAGACGTGCTCCCTCCCATCCAGAAGTAGCCACATTTTACTAATAGTCCCTGGAATCTTGCTAGATGAAATTTCTCATAACAACTCACCACAATAGTAATCATTAATATTGCATGCAATCATTAAAGTAAGTGAGATCATATGAGATACAACTCAAGTGGTATTTTTTAGCTTGGAGTCTACTGATGCTTCAGTCAGACAAATGAAAGCCAAGAGGTAATACTGTTAGAGTCCTCACATAATCGTCCCTGTGTGCATCTATCTGCAAACCTAAGACAGCGAAGATAGCACTGGATTGGGCTATCGATCCTCTGCCTTCAAGGTCAGGTTCCTTTACTTTCCAGATGTGCAACTGTGGGCATGTCACTCAGTCCCTTTACTGTAGTTTCTGCTTCTCTTACAGGGTTATTGCCAAAATCACTTCAGACAATGGATATGAAAATCTGTCATAAAATGTTAAGCTCTCTACAAACACAAGGCACTGCCATTATGGTAATAAAAAGAAAATGGCACATTAATATTTTACAGGCATGGACTTGGACAGATTATTTGTTAAGTATTCCTAGCTAATATGATTTTGTAAGCACACGTTCCTTCTTCTTATGAATTTCCTAATCACCTCGATCTAAGTCTTATCTCCTTATTCCCATTATGTGCTCCATCATTTCTCTCAAATACCTCCTCTCTCAAGCAGCAATTCATTATTGAACCCCGGATAGCATTCATAGAGAGGGCACAAAAAAAGCATGCATGTGTGTATTATGCATAAGGACAAAGGCAGCATGAAGCCAGTGACTTCAATTTATAAGCTGTGTTATTAAACAAAATATACATTTTATGGGTCTATTGTAACTGTTTATATTAACAATATTTGTGGCCTGAAATTAGGTTTAACAATATCCTCCTTATATGTAGCCTAAATCAGTTCATATGTGGCATTACCATGAAGAAGGAACAATTTAAAATGGTTGAATCCAGTTTTCTGGTCCTTTTAAATTTTCCTTCACATCTTAATAAAGCAAATTTTACAAAGCTTTTTGGAGACTCTGTTGGCTAAAAAAGGAAATTTTTTTTGCCATTAACTGCTCCTGTAGAGAAATCCTGCTAGCTGCAAGATCATGATGAGGGTAAGCATTAATTAAATCTAACTGCGAGAGAATAATTATGTACACATATCCGTCAGAGCAAGTTGTCACTATCCAGTAACAAAGTTGGATACAAACTCCATCAGCAGAACTGTCAGGCGGCTGTTAAAAGGATATAAATGTGTCCCAAAAGGATCATTTCATTTAGGGGGGAGAAATTGGATTGCAAAGGATTAATGAGGCGAGGGGTTTGTGTTTTCAATTGGATGTAAAATGCAAAGTGAATAAGTTGTGATATCATCATTTAACCTTAATGTTTAGCTGCATTTGGTTTTTTAACATGTGATGGGGACAATTAGACCTTTGTATATCAAACCAACATTTCCATCATGGAATGAGATTAAAGGTTAGTTGTTTCCCAGTGAAAATGAACAAAGTTTATGGTAAAATCCTAAAATCTAATTTATACAGATGACATATTCTTAATAATTAGGCAAGAAAATGAATAAAAATCCCACCAGAAAAATTAGTGGGTGCAGTAAAGGGTCTTTTTTGGTGGCTGCTTTCATGTCTATTGAATTTCAGCATGAGCTCTGAGGTCTGTGTATGTGCAGACACCCCACAGACATGATGGAAACACAAATCTTGGAGACAGGCACTGCACACAGAAACAGATAAAATGTAGGGCACTGGCCTTGGAAGAAGATGGATCAACATTTACCTCATAGCTCTGCCAATGACTCACTATGTGAGCCTGGACAATTTACTTCATGGCTCTGAATGCTGGCTACACTTGTATATAAATATACAAGTGCTTATAACAGTAACTAGTACAAAATCAATGATCCATAGTTGTTTCCTATCAGCTATATGCCCCCAAATAGGATGTAGAATTAAAAAACAAAACAAAACAACAACAACAACAAAACCGCCACAGTTCTGGGCTCAGGACCCCTTCCTCCTCTAATTTCAATGTTGCTGGAGGAATCTTAGAGAATGATGGCTTTCAGCCATAGGACAAGAGCAGGAAGCCTAACTGGTTTCATTGCATCCTTGACTGACAGCTACAACGATCAATGCCAAGGTCATATCCAATGCTCATATTAATTTGTAATCACTGTACATGAACACTTGAGTGACTGACTGCTTAACTGTTTCCTACTCCAAACCCTGAACCCCACAGGTGTGACAAGCTCACATGTCTGATTTTTCCATAGTGCTAACAGGTATCAGCTTACACAGGAGCAGCAGGAGGAGCTGCAGGCTTGAACTAGGAACCAGCTCCAGCAGCTCAGGAAGCGTCTCCTTTCATGGCAGAAAGAATTGCTCTGACTCTGACTTGTTTGTTGTACTAGGAACACAGAAGCTGAGCTTCACACAAATGAGGTCAGAGTCTAGTGATCTTAGCCACTCTAGGATGCTGTAGTCTTCAGTCAGACTGCAGACTTGTGTTTTCAGGATCTCGGGATTTCTCTTCTTTCTTTTTCTCAGTGGACACATAAAATATATAATTATACATGTTAATGGGGTGTTATGTAATGTTTTCATGCATACACATTTTATCTTTCAATCAGTCTTCACATATTTCTCTACATGAAATGTACTTGTTTATGATTAAAAACATTTGAAATCTTTCTTCTGGCTTTGCAAAATGTACAGTACATAATTGTCTTGTACAATCTCCCTACAGTAAATACAGAAAACTTGCTCCTAGCCAGCTAGAATTTCGTTCCTATTGACTTTTCCTACTCTTCCTTCTACCTACTCTCCCTGGCCTTTACTAAGAGTCATTTGAACCTCAACTTCTATGAGATCAACTCTGTTAGAGCTCATATATGCAAGAAATCATGTGGTATTTGTCAGGCTGAGTATAGTTTATTTCAATTCACATAGTGGTCTCCAGTTCTACCCACGATGCTGGAGGTGACAGGACTCTGGAGCTATTTCTACACAGTCCCACTGGAAAACAGAAATGAGTTTTGAAGACTCCCTGTCTTAGAACCTATGAAGGTATGTACTGATGCCATGACACTCCATAGAAGATGGTGTCATCAACCCTTCCCCAACAGTTCTTTTGGCAAGTTGCCAAGATGGAGAAGGGCAGAGGAGGAGGTCAGGTATCACAACCATTCTCTGTAAATCTTCACAACTAAAGCATAGATAGGAAATCTGGATGTACTGGTTACTTTTCCTATCATTGTGATAAAAATAACATAAAAAGCAATTTAAGGGGCTGGAGAGATGGCTTGGTGGTTAACAGCACTGGCTACTCTTAAAGGAGATCCAGGTTCAATTTCCAGTGCCCACAAGGTTGCTAACAACTGTCCATAACTCCAGTTCCAGGGGAATCCAACCCGCTCTTCTGACCTTTGCAGGCATTGCATGACACGGGTGCATCTACCTATATCCAGGCAATACACTCAGACACATAAATAATAATAAGCAGAATCTTTTTTTAAAAAAAAGCAATTTTAAGGAAAAAAAGGTTTATTTTGGATTATGGTTCAAGGCACAGTCCATTAGGGTGGGGCAGTCAAGGCAGCAAGAGCCTAAAGCAGCTGGTAACATTGCATCTACGACTGAGGCACAGAACAGTGAGTGTTTATGCTCAGTTCACCTTCTCCTTTCCATGCAATCCAGGAGCCCTTACCCAGAGAATGGTACCACCCATGGTATATATATATCATCCCACTTTAATTAACCAAATCAAGATAATCCCCCATAGGCATGTTCAGAGGCTCATCTCCCAGATGATTCTAGATCTCCTTGAACTGACAACTGAAATTAACCATCACAATGGGGAAGAGGCCTTCTGGACAGAAGACTGAGTGGTCTCCTAACAAAACCATGGCTCCCATAGCTTGTCATAGAAATATGATGAATACTGATTAAACAAAATACACCTTGCATTCATAGTGACTTTTTCTCCCAGAAAGGCTTATTAATACTTCAGTACCCTTGAATTCCTTTATCCCTATAAAACAAAACGCCTCCAGTCAACATTAAATGTAACCAACAAGTATAGATTCCTTTGCCTAATTCCACCTCTGAATTGGAATAAATTTCTAAGAGATAAAATCTAAACTATACATAGTCACAAGTGTTGCAAAGAGTTGTCATCCAAAATGAAATAGAATTACAGGGAATTGAGGAAAAGCCAGAAAATTGAGATCATATGATACCAAGATCCATAAAGAGAATGTTTCATTTATCAAAAAAAAATCATTAACCTCAAATTTTCAGGGGCAGAATTTTACATATGTCCCTTTGCTCATCTTTTCAATGATATTTTCTTCATTATCCTGATAATTTCATCAATTTGATGTAATGGAAAGATTACTACGCAATACTCTTCCACTTTGACTACATATTCATTTTTTTATATTTCTCTCACTTTTAGGTATTTTAAAGCTCTTGCTATTGTATACAAGAATCTCACTGATAAACAGTTGCTTTAATGATTAATTCAGGACTCTTTTATTCCTAAAGATTAGGATTTTGGTTCTTATTGTTGAAAAGTGTACCCTGTGCATTTCCCTGTACATTTCCTTTGATGATTACTTGTGTGATATGCATTCTGCCTTCTGTTCACTGTCAGACTTTGTGTCTCTATGCTTTAGATGGCTCTTTGGTAAACAAAAGCTAGGTGGATCTTTTTAAATATAATCTATCTCTGAATTTTGATATACAAACTGAACTTACTGTGTTCTGGGGCCTTTAGGATTAACTCTATCAGCTCATCTTCCTTTGTTTATGAGTTCCCTTTTGGTTTTCCATGCCACCCCCATCTGGAGTCACCATATCAGCTTCTAAATTCACAGACTCTCCTGATAATTTCTTACATATGCCTTCATTCCTTAAACCTGAGAGATTCCTTTCCTTCACTTTTGTGATGAATTTATGATTTTATAAAGTGGCATTTTTGTCTATCGCTTCTATGTGTGTGCATGTGTGCATATGTATATGGAATAGGAAAAAGTCAATGCCAGTTTTCAATATAAAAAGCTACTAAAAATGCATGTTTTTGTCCCAACAGAAAACAAATATGTAGAGAGATTATATTAGCTAACTTTTTCATCATTGCAACCAAATACCTGTCAGGAAGCAACTTAAAGGAGAAATGAATTATTTTATCATTTTGGCTCAGAGTTTGAAGGTACAACACATCATGGTAGAAAAACCATAGTAGCAGAAGCAGCTCAAGTCTGTGGTAGCAGGATCAGGGATCAGTTTCTCAGAGCTGTGTGAGTGAGGAAGCAGAGAAGCTGCTTCCAGAAGGGGAGCCGGGTATAACTTATAAGCCTCACTGCGGGCTTATATGTCTATATAGGCTATTATATACCTAAACCTGCTATGTCCTACCTCCTAAAGATTCCAAAACTTCCCCAAATATCAAGATCTAGTGGCCAATTATTCAAATATATTTGGGAAGCATTTCATATTTGAACCATGAGATTCTGTCTTCGGCCTCTATAGTCTCAGGGCCATCTTATAATGCAAGACGAATTTAGTTCAACTTCAAAAGTTCCTTTTGTCTTAGAGTTCCAACACTGTTCAAATGTCCATAATCACATCTGAAACTCAGAGCAGTCTCTTTATTGTGAATCTCTATAAAATATAAACCAAGTTATATGCTTCCAACACATATTGATGCAAGGCCAATATATGTCAACATTTCCCACTCCAAAAGGGAGCCTCAGAAGGGTGGCATGGAAAGATTGGACCAAAAGAACAAACCAAAAGAAGAATGAAGGCCAACAGGGCAAATCTCAAACCCTAAAGTTCCATGTCTGGCATGAATGGCTCACTATAGCATCATCTGGGCTCCAAGAGGCTTAGGTAATCTTGTTCCTCCAACTCTGCCACTGTGGCACAAACAGCACCTTCTTTGCGCTGGCTTCATTCAGTGTTTGCAGCTTTCCTCAGTGAACAGCTGATGATTCTATTATCTCCAGTATGCTGCATCCATTACAACTTAGGATCACTATCACAACTCTATGCATAACCCACTCTAAAGTTTCATGCAGAGAATCTTGCCCTACAATGTCTGGACTCAGCATCCTCCTGGAAACTTTGCACAAGCTTCTGTAACTTCCCCCACTCTTGAATTTTGCATAATTACAGAAAGAGCAGCATGTATACGACTTCAAGTCTCCTGCCTGTTTGATATTTAGCTTGACCCCTTTGGACCACAGTGGTCCTGCCTCTGAGTGCCTTTGCGGCTGAAACTAGGAAGGCATTTCCTAGGATATCTTTTTCTACCTGGGTATCCTGCAGATACTGTCTTTTCAGGTATTGTGTCTCAAATTAACTTGTATTTCTCTTCCCTAAAGCTCTCTGTAATGAGAGTCCTGCCCTCAAGGCACTGTCCCTATCATTCCAATGCAGTCTCTTATTTCCCTTTAATGGTAAATAATCTCTTTAGCAATAACAGATACGTGGTCTGTATGTTTAAATTACTCATTCTCCTTTCTTTTCCAAAGTGCACATTTTGTGCATCTTTCTGCTACCCTATGTATTCTCCCTCTCACTGTAAACTTGGCCAAGAGCTGTGAGCAGTAGTCAATCCACAACCTGGATTCTATGCTTTAATGAAATGCCCTCTGCCCAACAAAGAAGCCCATTATCTTTTAATTCATACTCACTCAAATTTTCAGGACATAGTCCCTGATTTTTAAACAGTCCATAACATGAATGGCCTGTAGCCCATTTCCTGAAATAATACTTGTTTCCCTCTAAAACCTCATAAGCATGACTCTCACTGTCTATATTTATAGCAGCACTGCAGTCCTCTGCCGTTCCACTAGGCAATTAAACTGTGCATGCAGCATTCTAGGGCTTCTCTAGAACGGAGCTCCAAACTCTTCCATTATTTTCCCCACAAAACAATTCCAAAGACCTAAGAATCACATAGTCCGGTTTCTTACAGCAATGACAATGATCTGATTTGTAGCTACTTTTCCTATCACTGCAACAAGATCAATAAAAAGCAACTAAAGGGAGGGTGGATTTAGTTTGATCTTGGTTTGAGAGCACAGTCTATAATGGCAGGGAAGCCGTGACAATGGGAACATGAGGCTGCTTACCCACATCTGGGTGGATCAAGAAGCAGCAAGAGAGAGCTAGGCTATAACCTTCATGGCCTGACACCCTCCTCTGCCGGTGAATGAGTTCCTTCAGGTAGCCTTCACTTCCTAAAACTTCTACCACCTCCCAAAACAGTCACAAGCAGGGGGTTAAATGTTCAAATCTTTGAACCTGCGAGAGACATTTCATAGTCAAATCATTACAATTATATATTACACAAATGTTGCACACATAATATATACATACACTTTTAGAATGAGGACTTTCCCCAAAATACTGATGTCTAGAAGGTATGACCAGCTTGATAGAAGAGCCCTATTCATACTTGGCAACAGCTCCTCATGCTCTAATCCAAGCACCTATTTGGAGCACAGCTTGAAAACTGCTTATGTCTCAGGCATGCCACAACATAGCCTCAGTATGTTTTACCATGTCTATCTCAAACATAGGAAAAGGCAAAGCTTCCCTCTGTCATCATCTCACCAATTTACCCATTTGATTATAGTCAACTTCAAAACAAGAAAGAGCTGCTAACTTCCAGTAATAATGCTTTATTAAAATTTTTTAAACAACTAGAGCTAGTGTAGATCATATGGTCTACATGTTTTTCACGTTCAAATGGCATAAAATGGGTCGATTTGCAAGATAAGGAACTTGAATCATATTCCTGCTCACTTCTGTATGTGAACAAGGTAAGTTTCTCCTATAATTTTCTACACTGATAGGCAGGTTGGATCAGACAACCTTGAGATCCATTTCATGGCCCTCACCACTATGTGAACGAGGCTGGAGAGCCAGATGAACAGTTGTGTGACTGAGGTCAGTTTGGCCTGCCCCATCCGAGCCTGAACTGTCCAGCATAGCCAAGTCCAAATGCTTGAGCTGAAGTAAGTCCCAAGACATGACTTCCTTTTTAAGACACGGGGTCTCAGGGTGTATTTATTACATACAAATCTAAGTGACATAATAGTGTACCATTTTAATAAACAAAATGCCCTAGTATATTTAGACTTCACCAGGACCAGGTTCTAGTCTGGGGCCTCCTGATAAAGCAACTTATTGCTTTCCACTTATCAGACTAGGTGGAATTGGCTCTGAGTTCAATGACATATTTCAGATGGACAGGGAAAATCACCTGGAGGAGATACAGTTTTAGGAAGGCAAACTTTGCTGAAAGACATATCAGAGAAATATAGGTAGATGTGTGTTGTGACTTCATATCAGCTCTCCTATACCTGATCCCAATGTTTACTGGGATGGCAAAGGTACTGTCCATGGCTACACATTTTGGGAGAAATCTATGGTCAACAAAGGACAAGCCAGAGACCTGGGGAAAAGGCTCAAGGCTCCCTGATCAAAGATGCATAACATCCCTTCTCTTTTACTGTGTCAGGCTCTGATTCCAGGATACAGCGAATTCACAGCATCATTTTGAGGAGACTGGCAGGTTTATCACATCTGCAGATGTTGGAGACCGAATCCTGAAGACAGTCAGCAATTTTCCCACAAACCCACTGCACTTAAGGCAGGGTTGGTGTTCAGCTGAGAGGGTTATTTCAACTCCAAACTCTGGTCGATAACAGTGCTTTCCAATCAGATTTACAATCAAAGACAATTTGAGTTGGAGGAGATTTGTGGAAATTATCTACCCCATCACCTTTGCTTTCCAAATTAACAACAACAAAGATTTATTAGGTACTTTTTATGTTTAGTGTGGCCCGCTGAGCACTTTGCATACATTAATTCTAATCCTCTCAGCTTCCCTATAAGACTGATTGTATGACTGTATGATATGTACATTAGATAACTGAGATAGTGCATAAGACAATTATAAAGTTATGCAAGCGACCTCCAGAGCTGGAGTACAAATCCACAACTCTCTAGAAGAAGAAATTCTGAAGTCACAGAGCCTAGGGGTGGGAATATTGAGGCCTGGAAAACAGAAGGTCTTAGCTTAGATTATGCAGCCATGTGGATTAATCATGTGACGATTTACCAAACATTAACTGAGCATCTGCTATTTGTCAGGAATGAGGCTCATCAGTGGGAACACCAGCATGGCCTGGAGACAGTTTATGCACTTGACCAGATTCATTAAGGAAGAAAATAAGAAGTGGCCATAAATTACTCTTATAAAAGCCAATAAATGACAAATAGCTGAAGAAAGTCAGGTAAGAGGTTGTCAAAGTTTGGAGGAGGAGTCCATGGCTTTCATTTTGAAAAGAAGTTGGAAAACTTCGTGGAAAAAATAGTGGCTTTTAGGTTTTTTTTTTTTTGTTTTGTTTTGTTTCAAAGGAACAAGCAGCTTTGGAGACTGGCAATGGAGAGGGAAAGATAATAGAGCTGGAGAAATGGCCCAGGCATGGAGGATGGTATTATTCCACATGGACTCCAGGTAATGGAGGCTTACCTAGTTCTCTCAAGAAAGCTGTTTACGTGTCCTGTTTTAGCTCTAACTTCACTTTGATGATTTGAGTCCAAACTACCTTTGTCACAAAGGGAAGTTTCTCCATGCAGCTTCTCAAAATTCACTCAGGCCAAAGTTATGTGTATTCTTTCCAAGTTTTGAAAATATCTTGGGATCTTCCTTGAACCTCACACGTGATTCCTTGGTAGGAAAGGAAGACTGCTACAGGGACTAAAATATCAGCAGAACTATTATGGGAACCAAGATAGGTCCTGGGTCTGTTGTTTAATATTTATAAGAAGAGCACCAACCCATTAAGATGACTAATTTAAAGTCATTAATGTTTCTGACTATTTTCTTCCAACTAAGTGAATAATTCATAGCACTTACTTATAAAAAGAATATGTGTGTGTGTGTATGTGTGTGTGTGTGTGTGTGTGTGTGTGTGTGTGTGTGTGTGTGTGTTACATAGCTTATATCCTGGGGCAGTGTCCTCAGATAAAAAATAAAAAATCCTAGAGCTTATCTTCAAGGAAGAATGGAAAAAACATATTTGCATGTTCTCCACATTGTGAGAATATAGCCAGAAACATTGGAACGAGGGTTAGACCATGGTTCTGATGGAAGACTGGGTACCTCCTCATATCTCCAGCATCCGTTTGGCTCAAAATTTCTTCCAGATAGTCCCATAATACCCTGCAGAGTTCCACAACCATGAGACTTTCTATATTTCATTTTTTATCCCAGAAATGTCTTTCCACTCTCCCTGGTTAATAGGAAGGCATTATTCAAGAACTTCCTCCTTTGTGAGGCCTTTCTTAAGTATCCTTCCAGGATACTTCCAACTTACAACACCTGCAAGTATTCATTGGGCTGTGCATGTTTGATTCGGTGTTTCCTTCAGTAAATGATTAGATACTAATGGACAGAGATACAGGTGGAACATCTAGATGTATAGCATACTGAAAGGTTGGGTAAATACTCAAGAAGTACTCAGAGCTGGACCTAGTGTCATAACTTCTGGAGTCTCCTGATGATGTGCAGCTGACTCTCTGTTGCTAGAAAGAGCCTGAAGGGGGCAGCCCTGGCTTTATGGTGGCTGAGAAAATTCTATGTCTCCCTTATAGAACATGTAGTTCCTAACACACAGAAGCACTGATGACACAGAAAACCCTGCCAAAGCAAAAGACGCTACATATACTTCCTTCTAGTTACTAGACTAAGTTGACATAATTTCACAGCTCAAAGAGCATAGCCAGGGTAGCTAAGAGTGGAACTCAAGTATTTTATAATTTAAATGCAGGCTATGAATTCACAGCCACACAGTCTTTTAGTTGGGTAATCTTTGACAAGTCTCAAGAGTGTGAGCGTGCTTTGCTGAATGCAGATAACACATATATGCTCATTGTAACATTTTAAATGAGATAGTATGTGTGACAGGCACTGTGTCTAGAATACATCACATGCCCAATAGATAGTAGGTATTGCATTGTTTGTACCCTTTACTTTCCATGAATCTTGTCCATATCTCTTTTACTTATCCACCCAATCATCCAACTGACTATCGGTCTCTACGTACATACATCTTCCCTTGTAGCCAAATACTATCTCAGGCTACTTCAGTGTTAGCTACATAGGACACAGAGAGCATAAACCAAGATGCTTTTCATCATAGACCCACAAGAGTTAAAGAAAGTGATAGATGAGACCACATGTATTTTGGATGGATCTGCAGTAAGGGCTGTGGTGAAGAACAGTCCTGTGCCTGAGGACTAGAGACAACAGCGGCTCCCTCAGGAGGGGTACTGGCTGAAGAGGTGCTTCTCAGAGAAGACTTTAAAGTAAAATATTTTTCTGTTTTTTTTTAATTTTTTGAGAATTTCATACATGAGTTTTATATTTGCTTTATTTCCACCCCTCACAATCCTCTTCGAACTCTCGCATGACCCGTCTACTCCCTCACAATTTCTTCTCCTTTACTTCATCATTAGTTACATATACATATATACATTTATAAATAAACATGCACACATATATACACATATTTGTGTGTGTGTGTGTGTGTGTATTACACTGAGTCCACTTAATGATGCCCCACAACTAGTCAAATGCAGAGAATAAGTGACTATGAGAGGCCCAGGCATAAGTTATTCATGTACCTAAGGATCCACCTAAGGATCAGGAAACATCACAGAAGAGACAGTGAACAGACTGTAAGAACCAGAGGAACAAGACACTTGCCGCTAGTCAATGCACTCTAGACACGACAGGGAAGGTGCACCAGTAAAATCTCCACAGTACAGTGGTCTAACGAGATCTGCATAGTGACAAAACCAGCTGACATGCCAAGGTGGATGGGGAAAATGTCATGGGGTCCCACTTCAAGGTGAAGGACTACAGACAATCAAAGGATGCTGAGGGAGGAAGAATCAGTTTTCTCCAGGGACTATCTCTGTGAAAGGTTATCTAATTCCAAGTGGGCAGCCCTAATCACAAGTACACAGGAGCACCACTAAATGGATTTAGTGCATGCATTTTGTATATATCTCTATATATGTTTATATATCTATATATAGAGATAAGTATATGTGTGTCTATATATTTTTTAGATCTATATATGTCTATAGACATATATGTAACAGTAATAAAGAGGACAAGAAATTGAGAAGGAGTAGAGCGAGAAGACATGGGTGGAGGTGGAGGGGGACTGACAGGGTGGAAATAATACAAAGACAATACTCATGTGTGAAATTCTCAAAAAAAAAAACTTTTTAAATTTCAAGGGCTAAA
>NW_008338996.1:6081538-6092237 GCF_000622305.1 Nannospalax galili | reverse complement strand
GGCATTGCACGACTCGGGGGCACCGACACACATGCAAGCAATACACTCACACACACAAAAATAATGAATAAAACATAAAAAATAATAAATAAATAAAATATTTTTAAAAGAACAACTCATGTCAAGATCTAGAGAAAACCCCATTGCAGGTAACAGAGTATGAGGAATATGTTCCAGGCTGGGGAGAGCTGTGGCCAGATTTAGTGTGTTTCGTTCTAGCTATCGTGATAGAGATGGATTTGTGGGACAAAGCTGGATGAAGAGGCTGCTGCAGGAATCTAAATGACGGATAAGGCCATACCAAGCAAGATAGAGGCTATGGACCTATGAACCTCTAGAGGCCAAGTGGACAGGGCCTTGGGGGCGGTGATTATCCTGACCATGCTTTTTAAAAATATTTTATTTATTATTATTTTTTATTGTATGTGTGTGCATGTATTGCCTGTATGTAGGTAAGTACACCCATGTCATGCAATGCCTGGGAGGAGAGAGGAGACTGTCAGATCCCCTGGAACTAGAGTTACAGACAGTTGTTAGCTGCCATGTGGGTCCTGGGATTCGAACCTGGGTCCTCTGTAACTGTTCCTAACCACTGAGCCATCTCTCCAGCCGCAATCCTAACCATTCTCTACAAGGGTTGACAATGTGCCCAGGGATGGGCTAAGCATCTCTCAGGGGCTATTTCACACCTATGTGGGAGGTTAGATATTAACATTACCTTACAGCAGAGGCTAAGCACAGCTCTTCCTCACTTGCTTAAGATCATCCAGTTGGTCTATGGCAGGAATAAGTGTCAAACACAAAGTCCTGCTGTCAGAAACCATCATCTAGACTACAGAAACCTCTTCTATTTGAAGAAACCAACCCTTGCTTTATTTGAATGCTGATGCCTCCTTTTTACCACTTGTGGGACACTGGGGAGTGGCTACTTAACAGCTGCCTCATAAAACCTTGTCACAAACATGAAGGCAGCAATTAAGTCCTCCACTAGCCTTCCTTGTCTGATGCAGGATGCAGTAGTTCAGCATCTACTAGGCCTCTCAGGAGAAAGCCAGAGCTACAAAAACACATTGGAGCTGCTTTTAACCATGTGTTCAATTCCATGACATTGGTTCTCAGATACCCATGCCATCTGCTGGAAACCACTGGGCACCACACACTGGGCGTGGGGCCTAATGAAGCAGAGAGAGGCCAGGTGCTTTCACTCTGAGCCAGACGGCCCACAGCCACCTCAGTGGCAGGGAGGAACGGCACAATGAAAGACTGACGAGTCAAACCATCGTATCCAGGCTTTCTGATGGCCAGTGCAGGGTAATGGAGCATTTCTAAAATTGTGTTTCTGAGGATGCTTCTGTTTGGCAAGATGTTAATAAATGTTTCAGGGGAAAAATAGAGTCTGCAGGCAAGATGGTATCACAGACAGTGAATTCAACAAGACAAAGCTTTGCTTTCT
Source organism: Nannospalax galili (assembly GCF_000622305.1). Taxonomy (NCBI): domain Eukaryota; kingdom Metazoa; phylum Chordata; class Mammalia; order Rodentia; family Spalacidae; genus Nannospalax; species Nannospalax galili. The sequence continues at coordinate 6,090,784 of NW_008338996.1, read as the reverse complement.
GTACTGCATGCTTCCCAGAGTCTTTAATAGACTAAAAGCAATTCAGGAATCTCTAAGCAGAGTGTGCATAATTTTGACCATGGAATTCTGCTCTCCAAAGAAATGTGATTGTGTGTATTTGTGTGGTATATGCATGTGTACATATTCTTGGGGATCTGCAGTCAGACACCCACAAGCGTGACATGTATGTAGAGGCCAGAGGTTAACACTGTCTTTGTCTCTTGCTGTCTCCCTTATTTTATGAGACCAAAGGAACTCAGTTGGCCAACAAATCACAGGGAACTTTCTGCTTCTGCTTGAAGAGCACTGGGAATACAGGCATGTGCCGTAATTCCCAGCTTTTTATAAAGGTGCAGGTTCTCACCTTTACCAACTGAGCTATCTCCCCAGTGCCCTGTTCTCCAAGAAAATCTTGATGGTTCATGGTGAACTGGTATGGAAGTACAGGACTCTTCCTCCTCTCCAGACACATCCATATCCAATAGTGGCACCAATATCACCAGCATAATGCTACTGAGCTGTTTTGGTAGTGCTTTAACAACATTACCGTGATGTGCCACTTGTCAGTAAGTCGATCTATGAAGAAAAGTATTCTCTGGAGATGAGTACGAGAAAGTTTTGGTTTCTTTAACATGGGTTCTTTTTACATAATTAGTTCCAAAGACATAAAACGGAATGTCTTTACAAGTGATTTCTCATGCTCACATATTCAACAAGCATTTATTAAGTACTTTCGATATATTAGGTCTATAAAATATGAAGCATCTATTTGAATGAGAAAGATAATAAGCAAACGAAAAATAGTTGTATACTATATCCTGTAAAAGATATTAAATAAAGGGGTGTGTAACATATGGTAGACGATTGAAAAAGAGTGAAAGTTCTGACCAGTCATCATGGAAGAAGCTTCTGACATTTAATATGAGAGAGGAACAGTGAGAAGAAACCAGTTGGGAAAGTAGTTCTGGGTAATGGAAGGTGCAGGAAGTGTTCAAGGGGAAGGAATGGCAAGCCTCCAGGCTCAGAAAAAGGAGGTGTTGGCTGTGTTCATGACACAAAGCAAGTTTAGCTACAACACAAAGGAATGCAGAGCCAGCCAGCGATGCTGCAGAAGATGGCAGAGGCCAGATCCTAACCACGCAAGGTCTGCACACCACATTCTACAATTCAGACTGTCTTCCAGGAGAATGAGAGCTACCCGAGGATCACAAGCAAATCTCATCTGGTTTATGTTTCTATATGGATTCCTCTAGCTGCTGTGTCCAGGCAGACTGACTCACAAGGAAGTGTACAGTTACAAATAGAAGACAAGAATGGTCTTGTCTCAAACAGAAGACATGACAATGGTCATGATGGTGACAAAGGCAGACAGAATGAATTTTCATACCTTGAGGGGAATTCAATAGATTAAAAAGGGAAGGTCGAATTTTCTGTTAAAACAAAACAGAGCAAGGGAATCCTATGTGCCACTTTTTTATAGTGATGAAATAAGAAAAACTGCCCATTCATCTTATTGTAGAGGCTTATAAAAATTGTGGATCAAAAGTGGATAGTTCTGAAGGGCTTAAGGACATAACAAATGCTAAGAAATTAAGTCAGATTGTGAATGAAGAAGGGAAAGGTTGTTGACTAGGAGCTAAGTGGGTTTGCGGGGTGTGAAAATGCAGGGAGGACGAGGAGGAACATTCTTGGTGAACTTTGAAGGAATAAAGATGTATTGGTAAGGCTGAGGGAAATTTTGTGTGACCCCAAATATGTTCCCCAGGATAAAACACAAGCTCACATATGTAGTCCTGAAGCACACTCCAGAAATACTCTCACTATTTAGTTACATCATTCCAGAGATCTTCTGGTGTAATGATCCCCATTTTAAGGACTGGAATCAGAAAAAGCAATGATTTTTCCAAAGTCATACAACTTGAAAGTGATTGTGCTGGGATTAGCCATTTCTGACTTTGGAGAAACAACTATTTACCACATGAGTCCCCAGTAGTAGCCCCATCATTTCCTCCTGGCTTGACATAGGATCTCAGTTAAACACACAGATCTTTTGGTTTTTTAAAATAAAAAACAATTTATGTACATGCTTGCATATATGTAAGTACGCTAGTGTCATGCAGTATGCATGGTGGTTAGAGACAGCATCAGATCCCCTGAAACTGGAGTTACAGATAGCTGTTAGCTGCTATGTGGATGTTGGTAACTAAATCTGGGTCTTCCGCATGAACAGCTATTACTCTTAACTGCCGAGCCTTCTCTTTAGACCACTCCACCCACCCCCCAACTTTTATCAAGATTCAGATTTCCACAGAATTAAGATCTGGACACATTCTCAGTCAATAACAAGCATTTGCCATGTTTTCAGTCACTGAGTTATGTCTAGGTCTAAACTTCATTCAAATAACACACCCCACTTTCAAAGAACTCTGTCCAGCTAAGAAGGAGGCAGACAGAAGCAAATTATCATACACACAGATAAAGCTAGTGCTTAACACATGTGTGAAGAAAGTCTTGGAGACTGCAGAGTGCACTGCAGCTGTCACCTTTAATGTCATCTTCACAGAAAAGTGTCATTCAAAGGCTTGAAAAGCACTCGGGATTTCTCTAGCACAGAACATGGTGGCTAAGACAGCAGGTTTGCAACTCCAATTGGTGAGTATTCTCTTGTCGCACCACGTCCTAATGTGTCCTCTGCATCATGTAGCCCCTTCTGTCTTGGTGAGATCATCTGTAAAATGGGAATTGTTACACTTGCTGCAAAGGTCCTGTTGAAAAGAAAATAAGACGTATATGCCACCTAGCCTGCTGCTTAGAATAAGATAGGTGTGACTAGATGAAGGAAGACAGCTTATGTGGCCAAACAGGGACTGTCACACAGAGAGTGCCATAGGAGACAGTGTACAGGTCAGAGCACACGGATTCACAAGAGTAGAGATCAGAACTCCATGTAACTTCTAATGTCCTGTTCATAAGCCTGTGTACAAAGAAGGGGGCACAGGAACATGGTTACAGGAGATGGAGGCATGAGAGGCACAAAGAAGAGCAATGAGGCCCAGAGTACTGAGTGGACTGGAAAGTAAATAATGAGATTCAGAAGTCAGACAATGACAGATGGGCTCTTCCCACATACAGAGTCACACAGGTGGTCAGGGGAGATGATGATAGTGTAAAAGAGCTGATGAGAACGAGGAGAAAGAAGGTCTGCTTTTACTGAACGCTGGGCATTGCCCTGGATACTGCAACACTGTGAAAGGCATGTGCCTTAGAAAAGCCTAGTGGCATGGCCCGGGGACACAGTTAGCAGCAGAATGGAAACAGAAATGCAGTTCTGTGTAATCAATGATGCCAGGGCTCCCAGTCACTGTATTCTCAAGGTGGTTCCCACCTGATGGTGTTGGTGGCGCTTGTTCCTGACTTCTGGTCACTGGTTCTCAAGCCTTCCACAAAAAAGCTCTGCCTAAGGCAGAATGCTGTCCCTAATGATAGCACCTGCAAGTCCTGCTGCCAGAAGCACTCTTGATGTTCCTTCCCATCTCCCCAAATACTTTAAAACTTGGTGGGTCATTCCCATCCTCAGATGAGGCAGCTGAATCAGACAGGTTAGCTCTACTCCCAGGAGCATACCCTGCTATCTCCAAGGGGATTTAATAGGGAGAGTGTGGCAAAGGTGTTAAGAGCAGGGGAGGGGAGGGAAAGATTTCGGGTAACTTTGGGGACTTAAAACAGTCTGCTTGTCTTCTGTCATGGGTATCAGGAGGTCCTACCTCGAGGCTTGTTCCTCCTCTTCCTCTTCCCTGCTGAGGTGCTGCGAGAGGCTGACTGCAGCTGACCGATCTCGATGGGCGTGTTAGAGCGGAAACTCTCCTTGAACTTCTGCATCAGGGACTCCACTGTCTCCTGTGTCGCCTCAGCTGCTGCTACAGGGTGGCAATGAGGCTGAGGTTAAGGCCTGGCCAACCCTCAGTCCATACAGGACTGGGACTGGTCACCTTGAGTTTCTGAAACTCCATCCCTGACCCACAGAATATATAGAATCACATGTCAAGTCATTGGCCTAAGGGCAGATATAAGATTGGCTTTATGTCTATGTCTATGTTATTCTAATGAAGGCATTAGAATAACCTCCTCCCATATACTGACAAAATTTAGGCACAATCCACGTTTAAAGAATTCCTAATTCAGTGCTGGGCATGGTGGTGCATGCTTTTGATCCCAGCTCCTGAAGGCAGAGGTAGGCAGATCTCTGTGAGTTCAAGGCCAGCCTGGTCTACATAGTGAGTTCCAGGCCTGCTGGGGCTACAGGGAGGAAAAAAGATCCCCCCACAAACAAAGGCGGGGGGTACATATATCTGAGCAATTCCAACACCAGGCAATACTTCTTAAATAGAATATAACAAGGGTTACCTCACCCATCTAGAAAGTCAAGGTGGCCTTCTTAGAAAAGGCAGTGTAAATGTGGATCTTAATGCTGAATGGCAAGTACCAAAGACAACAGATCAGAGTAGGGATGGAGAGGACAATTGAGAAGAGAGTGTCCTGCGCAGCAGGAGCAAAAAGTACAACGATCTGAAGGCAGAGGAGTGAGGTGCTCCAGCAACAGGACAGAGTTCAGTGTGGGTGTCATGGAGTCTGCCAAAGAGCAGGAAGAAAGGAAGTGGGAGGATAAGGACACCTTCTACACCATCTTCAATTTGATCTCATCTAAATGACAAAGCCTTATCATTGCACAGCTTTGAAGAAGAAATTTGACATATTCAAATCAAACCTCTTTCCTAACAACTACTAATGAAATTAAGGAGACTACACTTAGAAATAGAGAAAGAGGCAGGCACTGAGATTTCCGCAAAAGCCAGTCAGGAGCAATGGTACAGGAATCAGGACAGTGGCGATGAAGGTCAGATGTGTAACACTTAATTCCACACTCCAATTTTATTGAGGGAGAAACAAGGTTTCCAAACAAGTGATACATTTCTCTCTAGGCTAGCAAGCGGTAGGCAAATCTGCAAACTTTTCAATCTTTGGCTTGCTATCCCATTTGCAGTAACACCCTCCAATGATTTGTCAGTGGCCACATTTCCACAGTTTCAAAATTGAGACCTGTAGGAAAATCCCAGGGAATGGAGAAAAGTGAGATGAGAAACGCAGAGAGAAAAACAAAACGCAGAGAAGCAAAGACTCAGGGAGTCTTGAGAAGGAAGGATGAGATGACACAGGCAAGTGGAAGAAACCAGAAAGAGGAAAACAAAATGCTAAATCACCTCCGTGATTTGTTTCAAGAAATCCCAAAGACAGCCTTGACTTGGAAATCTTCAGACTGCGCCTCTGTCCATCTATGTCTCTGAGGATGGAGGATTTCTTCTCAAGTTGAACTACTTAACATCTGATGCCACTAGATTCCTTTTACCTTTGAAAATATTTCTCCAGATTAGGTAGACAAGACTCCTGAACGTCTCAACTCCCACTTCTTGTTTTCCTGGGGAAATGTATCAGCTTAGACAGAGGTAACTGCAGGGTAAGTCAAAAACTAGAGGGTGGATTTGGATATTGGGTTCTGTGGGGAGTCCCATCTTCAGGGACACAAAGGATATCTGATTGCCAGAGACAACTGAGAATGCAAATGAGCCATATGGTGGCATTATAGCTTCCCCACCCACTTCTCTACCTGTCTTCTCTCCAGTTACCTTAAGTCATGTATATTTGAAGGCAATTTAAGGAGATTCCAAATACAGGCTCCCTGCTCCAGTCTGTGATGGAGAGTCCTGTAGTCAAAGGCTAAAATATAATTCTAAGCAATGCCTAGTTGATCCCTTATACCCAAATAGAAGTGTGATTTGTCTAGAACCATAAGAGGAAAGGTAAACTGTGGTCCAATGGTCAGAATAAGGAATTGTCTGAAATCCTCAGAAGGAGGGTCTATTCCCATATGTCTGTCAATATTTGTTCAATCACTTCTCTATTGAGTCATCCCTTCATTCAAAGTGTGTTTAGAGCAGGCATGTTAGTAGACGGCTATCATCCCCACACTTAGGAAACTGAAACAAGAGGATTATCAGTTTAAGGCCAGCCTGGGTTATAGAATAGCACACTAGTATCAAAAATAAAAAGAAAGAGAAGAAAAAAGAAAGGAAGGAAGGAAAGAAAAATCTTTGGGGGGAAGTGAGATGGCTCGATAGGTAAGGGTTCTTGATGCCAAGTCAGTTTTATTCTCCTCTATGTGTGTATGTACAACCCACTGAACCCATTTAGTGTTGCTCTTATATATACATGGTTAGGTTTAACCACTTGGATACGGTAGCCCATTGGTGGGTTCATCCCTGGAAAACACTGGTTCTCTCTCTTTCAGTAGGCATTGCCTATAGCTCTTCATCTAGATGTGGGACTTGTGAAAGTTTTCCCATCCACACTGGAATGTCAGCTGGTGTTTACATTATGCAGATCTTGTTTAGTCTACAATATTGTAGAGATTTAATGGGTGTAGCTTCCCTGTCATGTCTAGAACACAGCATCTAGTAACAGGCATCCTGGTCCGTCTGGCTCTTTGTGTGTGTGTGTGTGTGTGTGTGTGTGTGTGTGTGTGTGTGTGTATACCAATAAAAATCACAGAATCTTTTGAAATTTGAAATGTAATAGGGGACTTGGGGAGAGAGATTTGGTAGAATCAATGTAAATACACTATCATTCATGAAATTCTAAAAAAAAATTTAATTAAAAAAAAAGCTGAACATGGCGGAACATGTCTATAAACCCCAGTGCTGAGGGCTGAGGTGGAATTAGTAGGATCTTGGGGGTTTTCTGAACACCAGTCTAACTCCAGATTCAGTTCTGTCTCAAAAGAATAAGGTAGAGAGTGATAGGGCTGGACACTTGATGTCCTCCTGTAGCCATGGGGGCACACATGAACATGGGTGCATGCATGGGCACACACGTGCTCCTATTCTCATGTGGGAGGATGAGGGAAGACAGGAATGAAAATGTAAAGATTACCCAGGAATATAGTGTGGAAGGGAAAAGTCCTGGTATAGTCTGGCATTAGTCAGTCAGCCATGGTGGAAATAAAGAAATAGGAACAGTAATAGAGAATACAGGTAGAAGTATTAAAGTAGTATCTATTCAGAAGTGGGCAAGGTTACGGATTATACTGTATGTAAAACACCCCCAAAGGTGACAGATTGTGAATATAGAATGGGAAAAGGGGGAACTGGGCATGGGTTCTGCTCTTCTAGCTTTGCACAGCTGAACAACTGATGCTCCTAAGATGAGAGACGAACTGCATTTGATAGGACTATGAATTTGGTTTCAGATATTAAAAAAAACAGGGGACCCTCAGAGCCATCTAAGTGGAGAGGGAGGGAAGTGGTCACACACTCCCAAGAGAGCTGTGCTCTACGCGTATTCCATACATCCATGGAAAATCAGCAGAGTGGGAGCACTCACGCCCGTTCAGAATGTCAGCTTCTGCACAATGTAGGCAACACAGTGCATACATGCTCATGACCTGTGTTGCCTGCTTTCTTTCCACAGCCATAGATTACTCCTTCTCTGTCAGATTTGATTCACCCCACTGAGACCTGGATGCAGGTACTTGAGGGATGCTTCACCTGGCTTCTGATCACATGACTCCTTGCTGAGCTTGGCCAATAGGATGCTCTGATAGGATCCAGGAATGGAGAACGTAGGAACAGTTCTTCGTTTTCCTCTTCCTGTGGATGTAGCATATCTCTGATAAAAGCCTGGGATTCTTGGATCCAATTCTCATGTGTGGGGACCTAAAAGCCCCACCTTGCAGAGTCCAAGAGAAAGTTACTGGGGGCCCGGCTTTGAAAGTCTGAATAATACGTCCGCACTGCTGAGGAGTGCATAAGTGAGTCCCTGCTTGACTAGACTCCCCATTGCACCTGAGTGTTCCCAGTATTGGGCCAGTGTGGGCTGGCGAATGGCGGGCTTACTCATCCCCAATCATTACTCCACAGGGGTCACTGGTTCAAACCCCCAGGAACTGGCACCCAGCGTGGCGCTCGAAGGAAGGTGAAAAGAAGAAAAGAAAGAAGAAAGAAAGAAGAAAAACGGATTGGGGCCAATCGGAGGAAGTTTGGGGTAAGCAAGACCCGAAAGATGGGTAACACAACTTTTAAGTTTGAGGACCCAGTGCTTAAAGCACTGAGAGATAAGCTTAAAAGCAAGGGATTGGATTTGTCAGATCCTGTAGCTCAAAAGGTTTGGGCTGAAGTGATTCATTTGGCTCCCTGGCTACTTGGGGCTAATGTTTTTACTGGGGATACATGGGAATCATGGGAAGGGTTTGAGGAAGAATGCAGAGATGCAACAGAAGTGAAACCAAAAGCGGCCAAAGTAACAAGCTGCACCTCCGGGGTGCCCTGGCCAGCTTCAGAGCCTCCTGGGCAGAAGGGCGGGGCGGAACAGAGCTCATGGGGTCAGCCAGCGGCAAAAGCCACCCACCCCACCCGCCTTGAACTAATGCATGCCGGGGCTTCTGCAAAAGCTGGGCAGGGACCATCCCCGGCCAGCGACTGGCAGCCAGGGCTGCTGGGCATATTTAAAAAAAAAAAAAAAAAAAACCACCTTTGGCAGTGTGCTGCAACTGGCTCTGGGACAGCTGAAAAGGCCCAGTTCAGGGAAGGTGGCTTGGGGAGGGGCCCTGCCCCTTCTGTTCCGTGGGTGGCCAGGGATCCACCCTGCCCCCAAGTTTTATAGCCCCACCGGCAGCAGCACTTGCCAAATCCCAGGCTGAGGGAGTCCTTAGTAAAGCCTACAATGTTTTCACTGACTGGGGCAGATGTGGAGAAACCAAAAAGCAGCTCAATTCCAAGAACTCATGGCCATTGTTTTCTGACAGTATTCAGACTTGTATGCTCCTTAAAGAGAGAGAAGCCCCTATCTTCTTACAGCATCTTAGGGGGCACCAAGGATTGCCTGGGCTTTTATCCCAAGGCAATGCAGAGACAGACAAGATGGCTTATTGTGTACAGGTACTGCCTCTGCAACAGCCAGGGGTAAACCCCAGGGGACTCAAGCCCAATTCCTGGTGGCAAAAGAATGTCACACACTATGCTCCATTTGGAAAGCTTAAGTATATTTTTGTGTCCATCGACACATTCTCACATGCCTGTTGGGCTACTGCTCATACAGGAGAGAAGTCTAAACATGCTCAGTCTCATTTTCTCCAGTGCTTTGCTATGTTGGGACTGCCCCAAAGAATTAAAACTGATAATGAACCCTGTTTTTTGA
>NW_008338996.1:6060542-6080839 GCF_000622305.1 Nannospalax galili | reverse complement strand
CGGGCTGGCATTACCCACGCAGCTGCCCTTAATCCTGATGCATTTTTAGCCAAGGATGGGTAAGATGTCCCATGACAAGTACTCCTAAGACAGGACATGCACATGGCCAGGTGCATGATCCAATGACGTGCAAGGCTTGATCAGAGGTGACACAACCTAAGACAGGCAAAAATGCATAAGATTAGAGGAAGGAGATAGCCATCTCTCCTCAGGGAGCTGCCTATGAGGTGGGTAACCCGTGAAATAAAGTCAGTCCAGCCTTAAAATAAAAATAAAAAGGGGGATATGTGGGGACCTAAAAGCCCCACCTTGCAGAAGTCCAAGAGGAAGTTACTGGAGGCGTGGCTTGACTTGCTTTGAAAGTCTGAGGAGTGCATGATCAGTGCGTGACCATCCTTAAGATACACCCTCAGGGGGGAGGGGGGATTTCCAGGTGTCTTTATAAGCTCTGTAACACCTGCAATAAATGAGTCCCTGCTTGACTAGACTCCCCGTTGCACCTGAGTGTTCCTGGTATTGGGGGCAGCATGGGATGGTGAACGGCGTGCTTACTCATCCCCAATCACCACTGCCCGGGGCACTGGTTTCAACCGCCGGCACTCATGGAGTCCACTGAAGCCATTTCCTTTCTCCAACTGTTCAATTCTGCCCATCGGTGGCTTCCTGGTATGTCTTGCCCCTGGTACGATGATATTTTCATGTTGATTCCCTTCACTGTGCCTATACCTCCATAAGTCTCTTCATTGAATTATTTGAACAATCTCTTTCTAGGCTGCTCCTTTCTCCAGCTGGGACCTTCACTGCATTTTCCACAACTCCCCCATGCCTTCTTTATGTCTCTGACATTCATCAATTCCTGGATATTAGCTTATCCTGATATGTTTTTTAAAAATATTTTATTTATTATTTTTTAACATTTTTATGTGAATGAGTGTATTGCCTACATGTTTGTAAATGCACCTGTGTTGTGAAGTACCCATAGAGGTCAGAAAAAAAGTGTCAAATTCCCTTGGAACTGGAGTTATAGACAGTTGTTAGCCACTATGTGGATGCTGGAACTCGAGCTCAGATTCTCTGCAAGAGCAGCCAGTACTCCTAACCACTTAGCCATTTCTCCAACCTGCTTTTCCTGTCCTGTTATTTCTGTTTTCTTCTTCCTAAGCTGATATGGATTTGACTTTCTGTGGGAAGAGGATCACACATGGAGAGGGAAGGTTTGCTCCCCTGAGCTGCAAGGGTTTCTGATCTGGAATGTAGTAAATCCCATCCATCTGCTTGGCTGCTCTTACCTTGGTGACAGTGCCAAGAGCCCATACAGGCTTTGGAGGGCAGTGCTTGTGCAAACTTCTCTGTGGCTGATGTCATCCTGTATTCTACTCTCCCGACTTCTGCCCCTCCCGACCCCATTCAACAGCTCTATGACTATCAACAGATCAAGTTGTCCAAACAAGCCACATTACCTCCCAGTATCTGTTAAGCTCTGCCTCCCAACAGCAGCAAAATATTCACCCATCGCCTGTATGAATGCAACAGATGGTGCCTGATCTGAGCATTGCGGCAGACCCAGAAAGCAAGGGAGAGGAGGGGGAGTGCCACCTCTTTCTAACTGACATATGGGAGACTGTCAAGCTTAATGAATACGAACCACTGGGGTCTGAGGAGAGGAGGCCTGGCCTCAGAAAGGAAAGGAGGGGAAGAGAGGAGGAAGGAAAAGTGAACCAAGGTGGGCGGCTCAGTAATAGGGGGAAGCAGATAAAAAAGGAGTGCAAAAGCACAAAGGAGGGGCAGGAAAGAAGAGAGGCAGAAGGAGAGGGAAGACAGAGGGAAGGTAAAGAGAAAGAACAGGCAAAAAGAGTTCAGACCTGAGTCGCTTTACAAAGGTATAGAGGTGTATTGGCTTCCAGATACCAGGCACTTTAGAACATCTAGTCTGCAGAACATATGGGGTCTATACGCAGACTCAACTATATAATCAATCTGTCATCCACGGTTCCCTCCACACAGCCACGCCTGGATGTTCCACCAATGAAATGTGTATAGATTTGGGTTCAAGTTTAAGTATCACATTCATCACTCTCTTTAATTTTCTTAGACACTTCTAGTCTGTGCTAGAAAAAATTCACAGTTCCCAAGCAGTGACACATTGCCTGGAAAGGAGCCTGGCATTTCTTTATATTTTCTCATTTACTTCTAACAACTTTGAAAAGCAACTATCATTAACTCCTATTCAGACACAGACATTGACTCAGAGAAGTTCTAGGCTATCCCAAAACCACAAAGCTTAGACACGACAGTTAGGATTTGGGTTCAGTTTACAGTGACTGATGTTCCAGCTCGTTCCAGTGCATCACACTCATAGGCATGGTTTCTGGTTGGCTTGATGGGTGAAGACAGGTGTATCAACCTTATACTTTGGATGTCATTTCTCCAGGTCTAGACAGTGGCTCTGAGGGCCAGCCCCTCCTCAGGCCATTTGGGCAGGAAGTCTCATGCAATCTGATCCTGGTCAGACCCATCTCAAGACTACCTAGTGTAGAGGTTCAGGCTCAGTTCACATCACATGTTCTCTCTCTCTCTCTCTCTCTCTCTCTCTCTCTCTCTCTCTGTAGAACTATGTAAGAGGGCAAAGCAACACTGCCTAGTGAAAGTGGGAAAGTCTGATGGATTAGTCAGTGTTCTGGTTACTGTAAGAAAATACCTGACCAAAACAACTTAAGGGAGTAAGGATTTATGTTGGCTCACAGTTTATGAGGATACAATCAATGATGGTGGAAAATGCCCCATAAATACAGTCTCCAGGGCTGTGGGAGCTTGTAGCAGCTGCTTATTGTAGGGAACTCATCAGGTAACAGAGACTGGAGTTGGAAACACTGTGGACTACAACCTCCCACCCTGTATGACCTGCTTCACAACATCCTACAGGTGGTTGAACTTTTCTAACACAACCACCAGCAGGGGACCAAGAGTTCAAAAATATGAACTCCTCAGGTAATATTTTACATTCTAACTTTAATACTTATTGTTTTAGCTATTTGCTCTCAATTGAAACATTCTCATTAAACCTCAAGAACCAAATAAAACACAAGTGTTAGGAAGGTCCTGAAATTTACAGCATTCAAAAGATATCTCCTCAGTGTTATAAGAGCAGCAACAGTTGTTGAAGAGAGGAGACTGATCAGCTGAGAAACCTGCAAGTCGTGCAAGGAGTTCTTGGCATGCAGCTTTCAAGAGCCATCAGTCATGCTGGGGTGAGGTTTTTGGTGATGCAATTGCCTTTCAGTCACCTGTAAGTAATCCCTCATCTGTACTCCTGTGAATGACCACAGTACAATCACTAGTTCACTAAACAAATTCAAACAAAACAAAACGAAACAAAAAGACAAAACAAAGCAAAAACAAAAAACCTGGGTGCAGCAGCATACTCCTTTAATCCCAGCACTTGGGAAGCAGAGGCAGGTGGATCTCTGTGAGATTGAGACCAGTCTGGTCTATACAGCCAGTTCCAGGACAGCTGGGAATACAAAGAGATTGTGTTTCAAAAACAAAACAGAAAAAAAACCCTAATAAACTAGATTTAAGGGGGAAGTTCCTTGATCTAGAGTGAATAGATATTTTTTTCGTGTTTTTCCAGGAACATCACACAAGAGCCACTCAGCTTGCAGTGTTAACTCTGCAGCTGTGCAGCCTTGAGGATGCCTCTCACTTTTCAACCCTCCATGTCCTCTGTGTTGCAGAGCTGTTTGGAAATTCAGTGTACCTTGGTACAACGGTTAACACAGTTTCAAGATACACTCTCTTTGACCCTTTCTCACTGTCAGTTCAGTTTTTGGACTTCACCTATTTGCTATTTCATTCATTTTGAAAGCTATCAGCATTATAAAATAGTTGCTTTGGAAATTCTCTTAAAGATTATATTGTCCCACTTTTATTCAGATGTAAAACAGAGGCACCTTGAGACAAAGTCATGGTTAAAATGAGCAGTTGTGGCTGCCTTTTCACAACTCTCAGTCTAAAATTATTGGATAGGATCTTCTTTCTCTTTAGCTGTCTTCTTCAGTGTATTATCTTGTTCTTATCTGTGTTTGTATATGTGAGTATGCAGTGTGTGTAATGTATGTGTGAGTACATGTTTGTGTGTTTGTACATGTATGCATTCAGCTGTTCATGCACCTCTGTGCATGTGCTTGGAGAGGCCAGAAATCAACCTCAGGTGTTGACTGCTTGATTCCACTTTGGTTTTTGAGACAGAGTGTGTCACTGAGCTTGGTATACCTCAATTGGCTAAGCTGGATGGTCTGTGAGCTTTAGAGATCTTTAGTCTTTGTATACACACACACACACACACACACACACACACACAGAGTGCTGTGCTATGGTAGCAAATGTGCACCATCATGCCCAGCTTCTGCATGGGTGTTAAAGATCCAAGCTCACATCCCCATGCCTGCACAGCAGACTCTTTACCAACTGAAATATCTTTACACCCCACTTTTTTCCTTCCACATGTTTCTAATCCTTTGGTGCCTGGTACAGCTACTCTTCAGCATCTAGGACTGACATCTGCTATCTCCATTGCTCTTCTCTGCTCTTTCAAATTTTAACCTTAGCTCTTGCTGGTTAACTTACTGTACCGTCTTGGCTAGGACATCATATCCAGATACATTATTCTACATGTATCTGTGAAGGTATTATTAGATCATATTAATATTTAACCAGCAGATTCCGGGTAAAACAAGTTGCTTCCATATTGTAGATGTGTCTCATGCAATCAGATGAAGGCCTTATTAAAATAAAAACTGATTTATCTGAAGGAGAATTAGACTATCTACATACACAGTTGGGCTACAGCTTCAACTGTCTCCTGGGTGTCTAGCCTGCTAGATAACTGCAGATTTTAGGCTTTCCAGCTTCAGGATACAGTGCCTTATATAAACATATTGATGAGTAGATATGCAGAGATACAGATATTCAATGCATATTACCAATAGCATGTGTATGGGTTTACCAAAATACCGATCTCAATTTGTGTTTATAGGCTTTGTAGTGGGAACACTGAGATGTCAGGATTATGGAGAATGTGGTAAGTGAAAATGTGCAAGTTTTCAAAACACCTCATCTAGAAAGACTCAATAGAAAAATTAGCAAAATCAAATTATGAGGTTGTGGAATTCGAGTCATGGAATGCAACATTCCATATCTTACAGGAGACAAAAAGAAAAAAAAAAATCAAGAAGAAAACAGTGTTCTTGGCTACAGGAGAATTTTCCATGACTAGAACAAATTTAAAACCCATGTTCACGTTTTTAAAAATGGCTGCCACTCCCCCAGCTCTCAGGAATAAAAAAAAAAAAAATGATGGATGGAATTTTTTCACTCTTTAGTTTTTTCTCCCTTACATTTTCTTAAACCTTTGGTGCCTGGTTCAGCTTATCTTCAAGCAAGTGCCTGCAGACAAGACAAATGGATAAACAGCAACAAATATAAATTGAAAAGCTGGGGAATAGCTTTTTCTTATACACAGGGTCTTGGGCCTGTCAGTTAATACTGCAGACTTGTAGGGTGGTCACGATTTCAGCTGGGAGAACTGCATGGAGTGTTAAAGACAGAATCAAATTTGTGATATTTTCCTCTGTTCTGTTCAAAGCACAGTGCTGTCCAAGTTCACTCGAGCTGGTTCCATGTTCCCTAGCCAGAGCACAGATGGTCTCCAAGATTCCTTCCGGCTCCAACATCTTGTAGTTCTAAATGTAAATGAATGTGCTTTTGTGAAGATGGATGTAGTAAGAAGGGAAGCTGTACTCCACAGTCTGCAAAACAGTTTCTCTTCTCATGAAGGTCCTATCATGATCACTGTACTCCAATTTACACAGGCCATAGAGCCAACTGACCAATGAAAAGGCTAGCCTGGAGTTGCCACCCCAAAACAACAAGTTCTGTTCATGGAGCAAAGAAGCAAAGGACAAGAACTAGATGGCCTATGTCAAAGACTCACATCATTAGCACCTTACAGTGAGGTGTAACTATGGAAGGCTTGAGCATGAATCAGTTTCATCTGTCATGTTTTTTGCTAACTGTGAGATTGGAACATTTATTTAAACCCTCAGCTTCTCCAGTGTTCAAATGAGGTTTGCTCCAACCCCCAGAAGCTGTTTTTGATGAAACGAAATGTTAAAATTCATATCACAGTTCTTTTTATTAATTCTTCTTTAAAAGTTATTTATTTTATGTGTATGAGTGTTTTTCCTGCATTTATCTAAGTGTATCATGTATGTGTCATGTCTGCAGAGGTCAGAGGGGGCACCAGATCCCATGGAACTGGAGTTATGATTGTTATCTGCTCATGAATGCTGAAAACTGAACCTGGGTACTGTGCAAAGGTAGCCAGTGCTCTTAATCACTGAGCCATCTCTCCAGCCCCCCATATCACAATTCTTGATATAAAGTAAGTAATTTTAGAGTGGGAGTTCATGTTATGATTGCCCAAAAGATTGTAAACCATTAGTCACAGCAAGTCCAGAGCCTCTACCCAGCCTAGTTACCACAGCCTGATAGGTTTCGGTCACTGGCTAGATTCCTCTCCTAGATTTATCCCTTCTGACTTCCCAGGACAAGCACACATGCTGTAGTTCTGGGTTCTGTGACACTGAAGAACGATTTGTATTCTACAGTGCTTCATCTGATGTTATTACTGAAGAGCTATATTTGAGTGTGGGCCTCAGAGACACAGAGATGCACTGAACGTCATCCTCTTATAAAGTGCATCACTGGTTAGTGGAAGAAGAGGCAAAGATAAGAGTAAAAAGATAGTGTGCTAAATCCCTCTGTAATGAGAACACCTTAGATTCCCCTTAGATCCCTTCGTGAGTGAAGAGCCTGTGGAAATTTCCCAGAGGAGATGTCAGTTAGTGTGAGCCTTAGAGGGTATGGGACCAGGTGGGAAAGATGACAGAGAGTGACATGAGCAAAGGAAGGTACAGGAATTGTAGAGAAAATTCCATATAGCTTGTTTTTTTCTGGAGCTTACACTGAGAGATAATTTTATCACCAAGAGAACTTATCGTCAAGCCAGAAAGAAGGTCTGGTAATATGGATTCATTCCTTCCTCTTTCCTTAGACTCTAATCCTAAAATCTTACCTCTTCCAGTTGCCTATCACCCTTTCCTGTCTGCTACTTGGATCCCCAAGACCACGGTGTAGTGCAGGCACACAGGATAAGGGCTGACACATTGGGTTCAAACCTTCATCCCTTAATGTCCTCACTGACTTTTCTGAGCCTCACTTCCTTATTTGTAAAACCTTCTGCATATATCGCCCTCAAGAACTGTGGATGGGTGTTTTTAAAATTCAATACAAGGCAATAATATATGCAAAGTACATTACCCAAAGTGGATTAGGCAAGCGACAATGTACAGCCTTTATTATCATTATTTATAAGTCAACATTAGGTTTTCCAAACATCCTTTGGGTAACTTGTTAGTTTTGGTTAAGAGTTGTAGATGCTGACTCAAGTTCAAACTTGATCATCATTCCTAGCCCTTATAACAACCACCACTGTTTCCATCTCCACTCATTGTCAACTGATTCTCATCATAGCCACAACACGAATCATGTGGTAACCCAGAACCAAGGTATGGCTTCAGGGTATGGAAATACAGGTCTGTTCTTGGTGCTCTAACAGCTCATATACTTTGATCTGTTACCCTCCTTACACAAGTGCTTAGACCTCTAAGTGATTACTAGGTCCTGAATTTAGTCATACTGCCCCAAAGAATTGTGGAAATACAAATCTGTTGCTGTGCTCTATCATTATACTTATGTGGCAGAGGACAGTGTTTTCTGGCAGATGACAAAGAGGGGAAATCCCCCTCTCTTAACCTATACCCCTTCCTCTCAAGATATTTAATTCCTTCTGATTTCACTTCTTTTTATTATTATTATTATTTTGGATTTCTTTTTTGTATGTTTTAATTGAAATTTTGTGTATTTTAAACACATCATCTTTATACCCCCTCCCCCACTGGCACCTTCCCATACCCTCCCCCCCACTGGATTTCATAGCTCTGTCATTTGTGTTAAGACCTATATAACCAAGTTAGTATCCCCAGACATCCATCAGTGCAACTTCATCCACTGAGGCCTAGTCAGACTATCTATAGTCACTCCCTTAAAGAAGAGAAGCTCTTCCCCATCCAGCAGTAAACAGCTACCCAACAGTTCTTTGGCTAAGATTGGAGCCTGCTGCAAATTTCCAAAATTCTATACCGGGCTTTTGTCTACTTGGGTTTTCATGGGTCATATTCATGCTGCTGCCATTGCTGTAAGTTCATATGAACAATGTCCCAGAAGCCTGTTTCACTTCTTGTACCATAGAGTTAACTTGGACTTCTCTGGTTGATGTATTACCAAGATTCTCCTCAGTGTACCACTTCAATTTGCCAAGAGCATTTCATTAGCCAGATAATTACAATAACAATAATAATGACATTTACCAATTAAGGAATAGTTGCTATGTGACAGGCAATATTTTAAAGCAAATACAGTCATTTAATTTAAGCTTCATAAAGACTATGCTATACAGACAATTAAGCCTCATTCCTTAACCCCTCCCTGAATGCCACCCTTGCTATGATCTCTTTGGAGACTGACTCCAGTCTTAGGAGCAGCTGTGTGATTTGTCTCAGTGAACATCATACAGGTAGAAGTTAGCATGTGCTAGGTAAGAGCCTGTTCATCAAGTGACATCACATATTTCTGTTTATGCATGTCCATCTGCCATTGCCAAGAGGAAGGCTTTCCCAGTTAATGTGCTGCAAGATGAATCAGCATAGGCTCACTGTCCAGCAGCATGGAACAGGCTCCTTACTCCTAGAGCCTAGGGCAGTGCCCCTGGCCAACCCAATGACAATGACTAAACCTCTGTGTGAGATGAATAGAACACTCTACAGTCTTCAGACATGAATAGTCAATATTGACCTTTGGATGCTTCAGACATTCTGAACAAGTTTGCTATGTAGCATTGTTTTGGCAAGGATTGATAGACAGTGTTTCAAGAACTGTACCAATACTGCCATCTTACAAATGGCACACAAGGGTTAGGTTTTTGAGGGTCATACAGAACCTATACATAGCAAAGCTGCAGATGTCTTCAAATATAAATTTATGGCTTGTTTTCCATCAGGCTCCATAAACAGGGCTTGATGAATAGCTTCCATAGCAAAGAAAATGAAAAGGATGACCCTCCTTTCAGCCAGCTTCTCTTTAGATCATACTAGGAAAATTGTGGAAACATGGCTCTGAGAGGTAAGATAGCTTGCTGCTTTTGCACAAGACCTGAGTTCAGTCACCAGCATCCAGGTGGAGTGGCTTACCACCACCCATAACTCTCTGAAGGCACATGCAGTCATATGCAAATGCCCTCACATACATGTACACACTAATAAAATAATAATTAATATAATACATCTCAAATAAAAATTGTGAGGATGCTCCTAGAAACCACAGCTACTTGAAATTGTATTGTCTTTTCTCAGTGGCATAAAATCTCATAACACACCCATTCACAGGACAGTTGACATGAATGGCAAAGCATGTAATGAAGTGTTTAAATCAGGCACCATGACGTGTACATTACTGAACCATGATCTGCCCAGTCAGAAGAATAAAAATAAAGGCAAAATATGGAACTGGGGCAATTCTCACTACTTCCTTAACATGTTTTCACCCATTTTCCCTTAAACCAAGGCCTATCTTTCCAGTACAATAGGGTGATTACAAATTTAAACAAATGTAAGTCAACCACAGAAAATGGCAGAGTTCTGTAGTGAAATTAATGCAGCGACATTCTAAGTACATCCTATTTCTAAATATTAAACTCTTAAAAATAGGCTGGCTAAATATACAGACAGACAATAATAGATTGAAGCTGAGTTGGCGTTACTGTAAGGCTTGGGAATTTCCATTTAATGACTTATAATTTCAATTTCCCATTTCTTCATGACACTAAGAGCTGGTTTGCTTTATTATTCATGATTACATGCCACCACAACATAAAACCCAAGTTTAAAGCTAAACAATAAAAGTGAGGATTAAACAGAGAATCCTAAAACGGAAACTCAGCATATCTGGAGGCAGAAGATTAGGATTCAAGTCGCAGATCAACTTCTATGTGACTTTGAGTACCTCACTAACCTCTCTGATCCTCTGAAAATAAGATGGTTCTGTTAACTAAATGTTAAAAGCATTTGGTAAGCCGAGTCACTGCAGAAGCTTGTGATACTGACAATTTGTAAATTGACAATTAGTAAAGGCTGCAGCTCCAAATTATCCTTTTACATCCTTTAGATAATGACAATATGCAAAGAGACAAGATCAAATGGCAGTGGTACAAGGATACTATAAAATTATTTGAATATCATGAGCGTCAAGGCCAAAATCCTGATCATGTCTATTGATACTTAAAATCCCTGAGTAGAAGAACAGTGGTTTGCTGACCCTCAAGCGCTTTTATGTCTAGACTGAGATGATGATGAGTATTAGAAGGTTCAATAAGCCCAGCATTGATTCCACTCACTCAAGTCCATTCAATGTTAAATGGCCACGTTATGCTAAGCAACACCTTAATCATCACAAGCATAGTAAATAGGTGAATTGGTATCATTATAATAGGATCAGAGGTAGACCTTGAGCCCAAATTTGCCTTGTATGATCTTTACTACACAAAAGATGCAAACAGGAAGAGGAGGAAAAAAAAATGTAAAGGGGGCAGAGATGGGAACAGCCTGTGGAATGCTTGGGCAGTGCTAAATACCTATGTGGTATTGCCATGTGGATATAGGTCCCATTGGCTTCTTAGGAATTATTTTTACCCCATGGCTAAATAATCCTGAATCATCTTCTTCTTTTTATCTCTCCCTGGTGAAAACTGGCTCAGCTAAGTATTACGAATACCTCCTTTCTTCTCTATCCTTTTCCCAGTGAGCAGCCCAAACACTGAGCTAAAGCAGCAGAGAGAATGGAAATCATGTCTTCAGCGGAGCAGAACAAATTCCTCCTCAGATGTTTTTTGGTGAAATAATAGAGATCCATCGTAGGGAGCCATTTGCACAGTGAGGCTGTAGGCACGGGCCGATAGATCTTGAGGAATGTCCTTATTCTGCTAGATGTGCACAATGAGGTGCAGCAATGTAATAAAAGAAAGAGATAAAGAGAAGGAGAGAGGCTGTGATAGAACCTCTGGGCTGAGCCCGGCTCCTCGCAACACTGGAGTTTCTGATAACCCTTGCAGTTCATGGTCCAGTTCATGGTTCCGATAAAGGGATCCCAGGGCCATAGACATCACCTGCTTTCTCTCTCCTCTGATTGCCTGATTTTTTCCCCCCTACCTTTTTCTGTTATTAGTCACCTCCTGATTTAACACTGAAGATGTTTCTCCTTGTATGTTGGGTTAGAGTTAGATATCCAACCATAATTGAGGGAGAATTCCTCACCAATGATGAAGATTCTACAACACACATTAAGTTGGGTATTTTCCTTACTCTCCTTGATTTTTGTTTAACAATTCAGGAGAGAGAGCAGCGAGAGAGAGAGAGAGAGAGAGAGAGAGAGAGAGAGGCTCAATATGAGTTGCTAGGTGACCAATGACCTATTCTTAGGCTGTGCTAATAGAAACATAAATCTAAAACCAAGAAGGGCATAGTTCTGCTCTTCAGGACTCAAACCATTCCTAGAGAATTGTGTTGAGAAAGTGTCACATTAAAAATATTATTAGCAAAGGCGAGCTGGTTGAGAAATTGGGAACTAGCCTGTCACAGAAGCTTGTAGGCTTTGTGAGGGAAAGTTAGCTGCCTTCAATTATCTGAGAGGCTGTCACACCGTTACTACTTCTAATATCAATGTTTGAATTTGTGTTGCTACAGATGGCCCCTGGATACACAATGTATGCATTATATAGTTTGACTAGCCTTTATTCTAAATGCTTGAGACCAGAATTATTTCATATTTGGAGGATTGTTAAATTTAAGAATAATTGCACAGATATTTTACTGAATACTTGAAATGAGAAAAATCTGAAAAGCTCCAAATCCATGAAATTTAAAGCATCATGTGGAAACTCAAAAATTTTCAAATTTCAAAGCATTAGGAGTTACAGGTTTTTGGATTTGGGATGCTCAAACTTAATATCTTGTAATTAGAAGAGCTGATATTTTTGAGTGATTATACTGGGTTAGACATCTGCTAAAAGATTTTGCAGATATAATTTCATGCCATCTCTAGGATATTACCAAGAACACACTAATTATGTCCCTCTTTTATAGACTGAAACTGACCCTGAGAGATTAAGGCAAAGCAGGACTGCTCAACCCTGGCAGTACTGACATGTGGGGCTGAGTAATTGCAGGTTGTGGAGATTGACCTGTGCACTACATGCTTATCCACATCCCTGGCCGTACTTTCCAAGATGTGATGACCAGATGTGTTTCCAGATATTTGAATGTGCCTTTAATAATAAAATCACTCCTTAGATTGAGAGCCTATGAATAAAGATAACGTAAGCTAAGCATAGGGGTTCCAACTCACATCTGTCTGGTCCCTGGGCCTGTTATCTAGAGAATGAAAACTTAAAGTTTTTCACATTACCCAGTTGAAAACAAAAGTTGAATCATGGAATTTGCATGTATGTGGAATGGATTAGAAGTTATTATATTAAGTAAATATGCCCTATCTCAGAAACAAGAGCCACATGTTCTCACTCATACATAGGACCTAGCCAAGAACCTACGCATGTGTACATACATGCAAACAGGAGTGTGGGGATAGTATAAAGCTTGGAAAGGAAAACAAGAGGGTGACAGGTGATGAGGAAGGATATATTAGTCAATAAAGAAGATATGAAGCATTTTTTTCTAGTTTTAACTCTATCCTGGCTTTCTTTGTCTCTTTTTTGTTGTGGACAAGTACAGAAAGATATAATTGATAGTGAAAGTGAAAAACTCTAGGCAAGGCTCTGTTATTTCAGAATAGCCATTCTAACTTTATAGAAGTTCACTGTAAAGTGATAGTTTGGGACTGGGCAATTGCTCGAGTGGCTTGCTTAAACTAGTTGTGCGGTGTTTATTATTCGTGAATTAATTTGAATAAAGTGAGTTTATTTATTTCAAAAATGGAAACTGATTCAATTAATGAAGTTTCAGGAGAGAAATAAGAGAAAAATAGAAAAAATATATTTTTCACAATTCTTCAAGTGTCTGCTAAAAGCTCAGAGCAATGAAATGTTTTATTTTGTTTTTGGCAGAAACAGAACACATGCTGT
Organism: Nannospalax galili; assembly: GCF_000622305.1. Lineage (NCBI taxonomy): Eukaryota > Metazoa > Chordata > Mammalia > Rodentia > Spalacidae > Nannospalax > Nannospalax galili. The sequence continues at coordinate 6,067,530 of NW_008338996.1, read as the reverse complement.
ATTGTCTTGATGTTCCATAATAATAAAATAGGCAATTCTAAGACATTTAATTGAAATTAAAAAGGTCAGCCAACAGGCTAGTCAGACCATTGGTGATACTTATTGTCCACAGTCCTGTGTATTGAAATTCAAAGGTTCCTATTTATGCTCTAAATATATTTCAGTCATTATGGTTTACTAATTGTAGTGGAGGAAAAAAATCTTAATTTAAAATCACTTCAAATCATGAGTCTTGTGCATGTTGTCACCATTGCTGTATGTTCATAAAACCCAAGGAAATTTACCATGCTTCACTATGTATGAGACTAGAAAAGGGAGCATTTCAGTTCCCTTTCCTCACTTCTTAACACACACATAGACAGCAGCCCTTGGGCTCAGACCTTTGGGTTCAAAATCAATCAACCCAAGATTTACTTTAGGTAGAAGAATGCTGAGATGCAAGAGTAGGACATTGGCTGAGGGGCAAATTGGCAAGTTTCTGATAGCTTGCAATAAGTTAATGATGCCTGAGAAAAGAAGGCATTGATGGGAGAGATGTCCACAGCCTCCCACCTGCCTCTTTTCATGGGCAGAGCATCTGCTTCCCGAGCTGCATTTGAACACAGAAGAGGAAGGCAGAGGAGAGATGTGCACATATCAAGCAATTAGAGGGGGGATGAAAATCCAAGTCCATAGGAAAGATGTTGGAAGCCAATCATCCAGGAGGCATTTCAGACTCAGTTCTCAAAAGAACCCTTTGATAGAAGAAATTATACCCAGATGAAATTAAATTAAACCTGAACTGAATTAGGCTGGACATCAAAAAGAATTCTTCAATTATCTGGAAAAAAATGACAGAGGAGGTTGGGGAGTTTCATCTGAAACACTAGGTAAAAACTCATTCTCTAGGTGACTTTAGCTTTTACTTGCAAAATACAGGGACAGTTGCTGACGTTGGATGTGAATGGAGGTGTATCATTTCAAAGGAGGTTGGGGTTTTCCTAGGTCATATACGCAACGATGCAGGAGTACAAAGTCACCTTCAATTCAAAAGCTGAAGAGTTACTTGGAATAGCCAGAGTCCAGTGTTCCTGGAAGTGTGCTGTTACAGGTGAGGTGAGAGGATGGCAGACGTCACCAAGGGACTTCAGTTCCATGGTGAACTTTGGGATTACAACCTGCAATTCTTCCTTTTAAAAAAATGTTCTTTTACTTTATTATTTATTTTTTGAGATGGAGTCTCACTATGTAGCACTGGGTGGCCTGGAATTCATAGAGACCCACCTACCTCAGCCTCCTAAGTGCTGCCATTAAAGATGTACACTACCATGCCCAGCTTTGGAATTTCAATTTGCATAACAGGATTGTGTGAGGTGATTTTGATAAGAAAAATAACACTGCCAGAAATATATCTTTAGAAAGATCAATGGGACTGCCATGAGAAAGGCGATTTGGGAAAAAGAATAGATGAGAATAATGAAAACAAGTATGGGAACTACGCTGAGCTTTTAACCCATGATCCAGTCTAACAGTCACAACAACCTCCAAGAGAGAAGCAATTCCCTTTTCATGGGAGAAATTAAGCCTAGAATTCTCATTGTGTTCAAGGTCTCAGTTATGAATGGAGTCAACACACTTACCAAATTCCAATTCTAATGAGGGTCCACTGACTTGAGAGGCTGGGTATAGGGCTGGAGGGATATCTCAGTGGTTAAGAGCACTGGCTGTTCTTGTAGAGAACCCAGGTTCAGTTCCCAGAACCTACATGGCAGCTCACAACTGTCTATACTCCAGTTCTAGAGAATCCGACACCTTCTTCTGGCCTCTGTGCCCATTGCATACATACACACATGCAAAACACTTGTATGCATAAAATAAAAACAAACAAAAATTTTAAAAGTAAAAAAGAAGCTGGATATATCCTGACCTACAAAAAAATCATCTTATTTTTATTATCATTTCACTTATAACTTCATATATGTAAATATACACATATTTGTGTGTATATATATATATAAACACTTGAATCTTATTCACATACCCTCATTATCCTTTCTTTTCATGTGTGTGTGTGTGTGTGTGTGTGTGTGTGTGTGTCCCATTACATTTAATTGGGGGTGCTTCCATGGACAGGAGTGGGTGGTTATTTACCTGAGGATGGACTATGCCACTGCCTAAGGAATATGACTCTCCCTTCCTAAGCAGCCATTATCTTGCCTATAGTTCCACAGGGAGGGGTAAGCCTTTGTCAACTTCTTCCTCACCATTATGGACTGTTGATGGGTCCAGTCTAGTGCAAGTAATCACTGTTGCTGTGAGTTCACAGACACAGATTTTAACCACAGAAATGTCAAAGAAAATAAAAACAGGTTATCAATTTGGAAAAAAAATATATTTATTCAGAGGTCACAATGGGTAGAGATGACAGAATTCAGGTATGAATGGGAAGTTAAGGGAGAGTCAAGAACATATCCTAGATTTGCCCTAGGAAATGACATACTGTGTACTGTGGGGGTTAAACGTGTCTCGATATAGCCAGAAGTTACTTACTGTTCCCCTATTCAGTTACAGAATGGCTTGTCAGTGGTGTTTTTCCTTATTCTGATAGCTTACCTATAGAACTGAGTCCTAACATTGATTACAGTAAAAGAAAACCTCAACTCATGCCATACAGAAATGTCTGCATCCTACCACCCATCTGAGAATGGACAGCAACAGAGTCGAGATCACTTGGCAAGAGCCAGCCTCTGAAATTTTGGAGGAATTAGAGGGTTTCATGCAGGGCACTGGTTTAATGAGGCCAGGACTTATAGAAGATTGAACTTGAATCAAGTAAACACAAATTAAGCAAATATACATACTCCTCTGTTCAATAAATGTAGCATGAAATTCTCTGTGGTTCCCGCCCATAAGGTAAGTCTGGTTCCAACAGTCTCGTTGCTTTTTCTTAGACACCAGATATTTTGCATACTCTGATATTCCCTGCTCACCTTCCACAAAGCCTGAATTTATTTCTGCACATTCTCTTAAATGTGTCTGACCCTCCCTACCTCCCTATTTCAACCTATCTCCTGCCACAGTCTTCATTTGCTTCCAAGCTAATTGCCTGCACGGATTTATGCAAACGAACCATTTATGGAAAATGCCATGGAATGTTAATTTCATTTAGAATGGGGTAATTGCGAAAAGCGCTTCCATTTTTTTTATATAGAATGAATAAGTATTGTATTAATAGAGCCGTTTCCAATTACGACCACAATCACAGCCCTGTCATCATCTAACTGTGAGTTATTTTTTCATGGAGGATTTTTCTGAAGTTTTCTTTTTAAACCACCTCATGCCCTTCTTTGCATGTTTGTAATTAAGATAATGCAGAATAATTATAAACACACACTGGAAGCTCAAATGCTAGCATAGACTATCCAGTGAGTGGTACGTGCTTATAGCAATTTCTGACGCAAAAGGAAAAAAAATGCTGGAGATATTTACTAAGTGAGAAAATGAAGGCTGGTGAAGACCTCAAATATCAACCAAAACAATCCAGAAAATCTGAGTAGAGTGTGTCTGGGAAGTCAAGATTGCTTGGTTTTCTAGGCAGCCACCAGAAAATGTCCTTAGAGATTTGGGGTATTGACTTAAAATAAAAATCCAGACTATTCACTATTTATCAGATTTAAAAAACAAAACAAAACATGATTTGATTTCCTCATCAAGGTAATTTGCTGCCTGGTGTTTGGTTTTGAGTTTTTAAATGTGTGCTAAATAGGTATGTTCACTGGGATATGCACACTTGTATGTGCAGGAGTGCATGCACATGTCTTTCTCAATCACCGTCCATTGATTTTTGAGACATGGTCTTTCAATGGACTTGCAGCTCACTGATATAGCTAGGATGGCTGGCTGCCCAAGGACCGGCAGGGATCTATCTGCTTGTCTTCCTCCTCCTACTCCCCTCAGTTAGGATTGCAGACACACTGTGCTGCTTTAATGTGGGTGCTGGGGTCAGATCAGAACACAGGTTCTTGCATTTTTGTTGTGGGCACTTTACTGAGCAGAATTATCTCCCGAATCCTTCCACCCACAATTCACTGCAGTGCTTTTATACCATGTCTTTCTTGATGTTGCCTAGCCTTGTGCATAGGCTCAAGCAATCCTGCTGTCCTGCCTGCCAAGCAGCTGAGATTACAGAGGTACCTCAGTGATCTTTATTGGAAGTTTGTTTATTAACACCATTTCTAGATGAAGAAACAGAATTCAAAAGCTTAGGAACTTATCAAAAATGGTCTAGAAAGGACAAGCGAAGCTTTGATCCTCAATTCTAATAGGGACTTATCCCCACCAAGATAAGACAAAACAAAAAACTTTCAAATAATTTTTCATTTAATATTACACTCAACTCAATCTTACCTGTTAGTGAAATGGATTCACATTATTCAGGCTAGGCTCAGCTTGGCTCTGAGTTACACATTGATTCCAATTCTCTCTCTCTCTCTCTCTCTCTCTCTCTCTCTCTCTCTCCCCCCGTGTGTGTGTGTGTGTGTGTGTGTATGTATGTCTTGTGTCCTGTCTCTCTGCCAATGGACTATGTAGGGACAAATTCACAGAGACCAAAGTTAATAGAAAGTGCCAGAAGGAAACTCCTAACTATGAAAGAACATTGTTAGTCTTTGCTTATACTATACCTGCTAACAAATATGCCATTGGTTAAAATAAGTCACAAAGCTAAGTTCAACATCAGCAGCATGGGAATATACAACCTGTCCACGTTGGTGGATGTGGCGTGAATATCTGCTGAAGAACAAGCTAAGTCATCATACCAATCGATGTGTTCTCTATGAAAAATGTACCATCTAAGGTCTAGTTTACTAGACTGTAAGGGTGGGACAAGGGGCAGGAGCATGCTACCACAGAAGTCAATACTATGTTCTATGATTTGCATAGCCTATCTGCCTAATTGGCAATAATGTTGGACCAGCTGCCCTAAGAAAGCTGTTGGAGGGTGACTGAGATGTTCAAATAGTTTTGAAAAGCAGACTGTTTCGTGGGATGCTCATATTTTATTGCCCTTATTCTGTTTTGATTTTTATTCATTAAACATTAATAACATTTGTTTCATTATTTTCCCTTCTCAACATGCTCAACTGTAAACAAAATGAATTAAAAAGAATGTCTATTTCATTAACTATTGTATTGCCAGGACCTGGGGCACTAACAATGTAGCAACACACAAAAAGGACTTTTAAACAAATCAAATGCAAGTTGTGAAAATCCAGCTTACAAATATCCTGTACATGTAACACAAACTGGCAGCTACTATCTTGACTGCTAAGAGAGGACCACAGTTTTGAATAGGATGAGGATGAGGATGATGGTAACAAAAATGGGTAGTGGTTTGGTGTTGGCATTAAAAACAGTGAAAATTATAAGGTATGCATATATTTAAAAGATACTAGAGAAGCTACAAGATAACTCAGAAGTTGAGATTATTATTGTTCTTACTGTACATTCATAGGGGCAAGACTCTAGACCATCACACCCAGGTAACAAGCTGGGCTTCCTACAAATTCCTTCTTCAAGAGATTCAACTCCCTCTTCTGGCTTCCATGTGTGTGTGGCTGTAAGCAATGTATATACTAGTGTACATACACTCATACAGAAACACAAATATAAACAAATAACATTACTTTAAAAGTAATTGATTAATTAGAAAATAAAAGATATTAGATTTAGAATCAAGAGTGCTAACATTTTTCCAGCAGGGCAAATTCAGCAGGTCTTTTAATTTCTATAACTCTCATGAATTTTGTCTATACAGTTGGCTTAAGTGTACACACTGCCAAAATAATTCAAGTTTGTGAGAGAATCTATGAAAGTTTCTGGCATAAAATAACTAGTACCAGGATGATGGTGGTGGTGAAGGTGACAGTGGTAGCTCTGGCAGCGGTGGTGAAAACAAGAATGTTTTTATAGGGAAGAGACAAATTAAAGGTAAATTCTGTAAAAGCAAGTAGAATCAAACCTTAGAACAGATACGGCACAGGACTGAGGATTAAAGTGAGGAAGAACTAGCCGAAGAGGTGGGAATTGTTTCATGAAGGAAAGGTTACTCAACAGAATCCCCACGTAAAGTCAATATGTTGGCAGAGCAGACAGCAGTGCTACAGAGGTGTAAACAAAACAAGAGAATGTGGAGAAGGAGAAAAGACTAAATCTAACAGTCACAGTTGTCCAAACAATTGTCACACTCTCTTCAAATAATCTTTACAGTTCTCTAAGTAGTGCCTCGTTTAGTGTGTTAGTGGATCCTTGTAATAACTGTGTAGGGTCAAAAGAAAGTTGCTACCACTATTTCAAATGAAGAAACAGAGACTCAAATCAGTGTATAATACATCTTGGATTTAAAAAAAAAGGAAATTTATGTGAGTCAAAAGTAACACATAACTGACATCAAAATGAGCTAGAATTAGATCACCCAGAAGACCATGTCAAAAGGATGACATAAGAACCAGATAGCAAACCATGAGTCCCCTCAATCTTACCAGGGAAATGGGATGTGATTTCTGAAGAAAGTTTGCATACGGGACTGCTTGCTGGACAGCATTAGTGTGACCTACAGCCTCCCTCCTGGGGAGCAGTGAGAAGGAGCCTCATAATAATGCTCAGAGAAATTCATGTGGGACCCCTACCCTTTAATATTGTGACAAATCCCAACAGAAAATTATAAAGAATAAAACTGAGAGCTCCTATGAGGAGACTCAGTTTTCTTTAAGAGTGTGATGCCAGGTAGGTTGACTAGGCTCCAGAGGTTGGACCCAGTATTGGATAAACACTAATCATATTCAATATACTTTAAAAATATTAGAGGACATGAAGTAAGGGGTCTGGGGAGGTAGGGGTGTATCTGAGTGGAGATGTGGTGGGGCTGTGTGAATATAATCGAAGTACATTGTGAAAAAATTTCAAAGAATCAATAAAAATATTTTTACATACCTTCATGCAATGGAAGCTT
>NW_008338996.1:6059377-6060273 GCF_000622305.1 Nannospalax galili | reverse complement strand
TATTTCAAATGAAGAAACAGAGACTCAAATCAGTGTATAATACATCTTGGATTTAAAAAAAAAGGAAATTTATGTGAGTCAAAAGTAACACATAACTGACATCAAAATGAGCTAGAATTAGATCACCCAGAAGACCATGTCAAAAGGATGACATAAGAACCAGATAGCAAACCATGAGTCCCCTCAATCTTACCAGGGAAATGGGATGTGATTTCTGAAGAAAGTTTGCATACGGGACTGCTTGCTGGACAGCATTAGTGTGACCTACAGCCTCCCTCCTGGGGAGCAGTGAGAAGGAGCCTCATAATAATGCTCAGAGAAATTCATGTGGGACCCCTACCCTTTAATATTGTGACAAATCCCAACAGAAAATTATAAAGAATAAAACTGAGAGCTCCTATGAGGACACTCAGTTTTCTTTAAGAGTGTGATGCCAGGTAGGTTGACTAGGCTCCAGAGGTTGGACCCAGTATTGGATAAACACTAATCATATTCAATATACTTTAAAAATATTAGAGGACATGAAGTAAGGGGTCTGGGGAGGTAGGGGTGTATCTGAGTGGAGATGTGGTGGGGCTGTGTGAATATAATCGAAGTACATTGTGAAAAAATTTCAAAGAATCAATAAAAATATTTTTACATACCTTCATGCAATGGAAGCTTTTAACTCTATCATCAAACTAATTTTTCTATATATATTTGTACATATATAATATAAGAAAACATTGAAATATCTGCTTAACTTGTTTTATGATAGTAACTTTTGTTGTTAAGGTTATATACTCTTCCTCTCGAAAGAAAATTCACAAATACATTCTGGAATCCCATAAGAATTTTTTTCCTATGACCTTAACATTGTGGCACTTTAAAAAGTAAAGAAATCTGCAAATAATCTG
>NW_008338996.1:6019084-6059321 GCF_000622305.1 Nannospalax galili | reverse complement strand
AACTGGAGTGGACAGGTACTCTATTTAGTGCAAAGCAAAATAGCAAAAACAAAAGAAAAAAACAAAACAAAACAAAACACCTATGTAGGGATCAGCCTTCACTCCCAGAGTGTACTTGTAAGTCAAGGCCCAGATAGTATGATGAGCTCCAGAAAACCAGTGTAAATCTGAAAGACAGAAGAGCTGTTAAATGCCTGAATTCTAAGCCAGATTGCGTGGACCCTCACTTCTCTACACGCTAGCTGTGAGAGTTCGGATAAGGAACTTAAGGTTGTTAAGGTTCTATTTCTTTATCTATAAAATAGGGGTAATGCTTGTACTCATGGGATATTATGGGGATTAAATGACTTAGTATAGCTAAAGCATCTAGCACATTGTATGCAATGCACATTAGCTATCAACACTGTCTTTAGTTCCAAGGCTGTCTAAGTGGGGTGAACAGACTAAGAGGCTTGTTCATAGAATGAGTAAATAAGTCATGGAAACAAGCATGCATCAAATTGCAGTCCACAGACCTCTGAAGAGGAATAGGTAAGAATGGGAGATAGTCTCCAAGGAGACATGAAAGTGTACTTAGACAAAGAGCCGGCGCTGACACACACCAGGATCGTGGAAGTTTAAACCATATTTTAACAATGCCAATCAAAGAGGACTTCAAAGAGGACTTCCTCGAATACTGTTCCTCTTACTTTTCTTCCCTTGTTATATACTCCAACTTAGGCCAAAAGTATGGGAGAAGGTGAGTAAGAAAGAAACAAACAAAAGAGCCAAGGTCGCCTTCCTTTCTCCGACCTCAGCAGTAGGTGCAGTCGGAGGAACAGCAGGAAGACTAGCTTTAGATAGAGAGTGAAGGACTGGTCTTTAAATGCCACTAGACAACTTTGAATCAAGACTGTGCTTTGTTATATTAGGCAAATGCTGGCCTTTGTATAAGCTCATGCTGTAAGTCAAAGGAATGTCAAAGTTTTATATCAAGAAATTAATCCTCTATTGGCACTCAATAAAGAATATAGGAAAGAATACTGAAGATGCTTTGTGAATGCACCTCAAAAACTATTCTTGAAAAGAACTGGATTACTATTTTCTAATAGTATTTTTTGTAACCTTTACAACTTTATTACATTTATATTTAGATTTCTCCACTTCAGCTAGTGTACTGTCTTTTTTTTTTTTTTTTTTTTTTTTTTTTTTTAAAAAAACTTTTTTTTTTTTTACTTTAATAGAATCACCACAATGAAACAGAATAAAAATTACTTAGCAAGGATGTGCAGGGTATGACTTCAGTCTGCCTCTCCTGACTTGTGTACCATTCTCTGCATTGTGAGAAAACCAAGGTATGTAATTTATGATTCTAAATAATGATATTGCCTTTAGCTAAAACGTGGATTGACCATTGGCAAGTCTTCTTTTTCCTCATTGGATTACATATTTCTGAAGTACATTCCTATAGTATCATAGACCCTTGTTCCTATAACACTTCACATTTGCAATAATGCATAATTGCTATTTAGTCCAGCTGGGCTATACAATGACAAAATGACAAAGACCATGTTTACAGAGTGCTTTTCTTGCAATTACCGACATAGTGTAGGCCAGCACAGAGTAGGCTCTCACTCTTTGTCTGACTGATCAATCATTATTTTCAGTAAGTTTCACAGCACTGGTTTTAGTGCTTTGTCATTAGTTAAGTGATTTTAAAAATTAGTACCAACTGATATAATAAAGATCTGTGTTAACATATACTCTCAGTATGAGAGATCGCTCCCATTAATATTTTTTAAATCACTTACAAAAGAACGGGAGTTTTGTGGGTTGTTGAAATTTTCCAAACCGTGATTTACAGATGGAGAAACTGAGCCCCGTGGGAAGATCTGAAACGGCATCAGCACAAGTCTGGAGCATCCACCTCGAAATTCAGTGCTTGTTTTGTTTCTTTCTGTGGCGCCCATCTGGCTGAACAACCCTGTGGCCCTGCGTAACTGATTGTTTTTACAGATTCACACTCCAGGGCATTGCCTGGTGAGACTGTCATTGGGTGTAAATGAAAAGTGAAGAGAAGCTTGGAGGAGGCTTCCACCCTGGCATTCACAAACAGGCAGCAGAGTCCCAGCCTAATGTTGTATGAAGTTTGGGAAAAGATCAATAATCTTCAAATCAAAACATATCTTCATCCCCCTGGTCTCCCTAGAACCCTGCCACCCATCCCCTCCAGGCAGCCAGTGGGCCCTGAAGTGTGTTAGTCATGGTTACATTTGAGGCTGTTAGTGAAACATCTTGATGTGGCACAAGGCTTTGCTGAAGCTTTGAGCACAAGCACAGGGTACTGTGGATTCCATCTGAAATCTCCCCCATAGACACACTGTTATTTCCCAGACAGTGACACTATTTTGGGAGGCTGAGGAACCATGAGGAAGTGGGTCTCACTAGTGGAAGTAATTTACCAGGGTTGGACCTCTGAAGATCATATTCATCCCCTGGGCCCTGCCACACTGTTTCCTGGCTCAGTACAATGTCAGGAGATCTCCTCTATCATATGCTCCCACAGACATGTTGTCCTATCCAAGAACATGTGACCAAAAAACATGGACCAAATCCTCTGAAACCATAAGCCAAATAAATCTTGTCTCCGTTGTTTCTGCCAGGTATTGTGATGGCAGTAAAGAGAAGGAACTACCCACGAGGATTCCTGACTTGGCCACGGGACATCTGGCTTTGGTAAAACTATCTAGGCACAAAGCTCACCCTCCCATTGTGAACTCTGCTGGGATTCGCCCTCCTGCCACTGGACTTCTGACTCTAAGTGTGCAGAAGGACAAATGGGAGTGGCCAACATTAACTAAATGCTTTCACTCCATCAGCAATGAAATAAAGTGTACACAATCATCACTCACGCTGCACAATAACCCAATGAGTTATTCATTATAGACATTAGCAGATGAAGGCACTGCGCTGTGAGACAATAACCCATCTGAGGTAATGTGAATGGCACAAGCAGACAACATATTTGAATACAGAGTTTGAATTCAACACCTGTGCTGACAACCACTAAGCTTTATAATCTTTCTGCTCATATGATGGGGGTGTGATGCTTTGCGGTTAGTGTCATGGTGCCTCCTTAAATGTCTGGTTCATGCTGACCTGTCCTTTCATTGCCTTTGCTACAATATGGATTTATACTATCATAGCAAGTATATAATCTGTTGAGCAATTGCACCTGTGTCATGATTTTCTTACACTATGCTCAATATTGTTTTCAGCAACGATGTCCATATCTCATAGCAGTGGAGACTCAGGGAACTGCTATAACTTCTTGGAGTTCACCCAGTCAACAAGAGGTAAGGCTGGGAGCCCAAGCTCACAAAGTGCTCCAATGTATCCCTGTTTGACTGTTTGGGCTCTAAGTGTTTCCCATACCTCTCACTGCCACTATTTTTCCAATCCTTTCTTCATGGAGCATAGCACTGCACAGCAGGAAAGGTCAAGAGTCACCTCACGTTCATGAATAATTGCTTGTGCTCTGAGATTTTACACTGCTGAGAGTAAAGTCTATCCTTGTTCACTCTATACTTCTCACAGTTCCCTGAACACTACAAATAGTTTAAATTCCAGTGGCAAAACGCTGTCCCTTTTCTACATACTTTCAGCTATAAGTTGCTGAGAAAGTCACTTCACGCTTCTTGAATTCTACTTACCATGTCTATCAGAATAGGATAATACCAGCTCTCCATAAAATTGGTTGTCAGATGAAATGAGAAACGAAGATATAAGGTATCTAGTATAATATATAAAATGAACTAAGTGTCCAAGAAATAAAATAAAAATGCTATTATAGGGACATCTGCACATGAAGGGACACATTGATTATCTGAGGTTTCTAAACCTCTAAAATGCAATCACGGGAAAGTACCTCTAGGATGAAATAAAGATGGAAAAAATCTGCTTATTAGCACTTATCAACAGCTAACTTAGTTAACTGGCTTTTCCAAATATAGAGACTTAATCTTATCAGGAAAATTAGCAGTTACAATGATGATGATGGCATCAGACATCTGTACAAATAATGCAACCTTAGAGCGTGTTCATTTTGTTACTCTGGAAAAGAAAGAGGGAGCAAAAACATAGACAAAGATATAGAATCTGAAGGGTCAAGTCTCAAGAAATGACTCAGGGCTCTAGGTCTAGTTTCTCTCATTCTGTAAGTCCTTTGGTTTGGTGTCACTGTCTCTCTCCTCTCTAATCTCACATTTCTTATCCATACTTCCCAATATAGTCACTTTGGCAGTCAAAAACACAAATGAAATATTTTGATTCAGCTGTGTAATAACTGCTATTGACTGTTCACTGTCTTTCAAATAAACAAAATGCTTGTGCATGGAAAGCCATTTATGATTTGATCTAAAACAGTCTAGTCATTACACTTAACAATTCCTCTATGAACCACAGCATGTAATCCTAACTTCTTATCCTTTCTTCCATGTCAAAGCCTTCCCATTGTCTACCTCCCCTATCCAAATTCCCCTTGTCTTTCAGATCTCCAGTCATCCCTCCACTACTCAGAGTTCTGGCTGATACTCTGAACTAGTGGATGCCCAATTAAGTGACCTCCAGCAACACTCGAATCTCCTCTCATAACATGGGCTTATTGTTCAGTATCTTCTTCCCTACAGACTGCAAAGTCCTGGAGAACCAAAGTCAGTCCATGCCGAAGAACCTGCCATGATACTAGGAACAAAGGAGGGCTTTCAATTACTTCTTTCAGCTTCTATTTTCTAAAAGGCAAAACGATGCTTACAAAATCAACTCTCCCTTCCAGATAAAGTTGATCAGGAGATAAAAGGATATATGAGTATTTTGGAACTCCTAATCACGAAGTTAGCTGTCTATGTTTTAAAGGACAACCTTGGGTACCTTGCTGTCTCAGCGCTCAGGCTTCCTCAGGTCACAAGCATTCTTTCCTATTCCGCATTTGTATGCCCTTCCAGGCTTGGCAGGGTGAGTCCACCTCCTTGATGTCAGCTCTCAGGCCAGCGTGAGTCTCCCGGAACCTTCCCAGTCCCAGGCTTTGGTCCTGAGCTCTGCTCCTGAGACTCCCTAGTACCCCACCACCTTAGCTCTCAGGCTTCTTCAGGCCATGAGCATTCTTTCCCATCCTGAATCTACAGGTTCTTTGAGTCTTCAAAAGGTCAGTCACCCTCAACCACATCAGCCCCCAGGCCAAACGGGTTCTCAAGAATCTTTCCCCACATCATATTTGCAAATGTGAGCTTTTATTCCCAATACTTCAGTATGGCCTGCCATCTGAGGTCTGTGTATCTCAGACCTGTGAGTTTCCAGCCTAACTTATTAGCCAACATGTTCACCTAGCAGCCCTCACCCCACCCTGCTGACCCAGGACCCTGTGGAGTCATTTCTGGAGTCTCAATTCAAAAGTTGCACTTATTGCTAGCTAACCAAGGCCATATCTTTTGCCTCATCTGCACAGCATAAAGTGGCCACAAAACTGAACACCAAGCACTGCTCAGCAGGGCTATAACCTACAAGATGGGAAAATAGAAATCAAAGACACAAACAAATACTCAACAAAGATAATATCACTTACACATACCAAAAAAACACCACCATACAAGTCCAGATGCCTAAGTCTCATAAAAAAACACAAATAACATGAATAGTCATGAAAATGTATCTACTACAAAATTAATAACACCATTGTAATGTTTCCTGAGACTGGAAACCTAGTGGTTGCAAAAGACAGTGCATTCAAAATAGTAATTATAAATATGTTCAAGAAACTCACAGAGGATATAAAAAAACAAACAAAACTGAATGAAGACCATGAAAACACAAACAGATGAATGAAATAATTAAAACAATTCAAAACATGAAATTCGAATTTAATAAAGAGATAGAATCTCTGATGGAAATCCAAATTGAAGTAAAACTTGAAATAAGCAAAAAAAGGAAGTGGAGGAAGTGGAACAGAGAATACCAGATTTGAAGACTAATTTGGGGAAATGGATCACTCAATTAACAGAAATGTCAAATCAAAAATACCCCAGCAATGGGATTTGCAAGACCTCTTGGACAATGTGAAAAGACCAAACCTATGACTCATAGATACAAAAGAAGAAACTCAGACTAAAGACACAGAAATATTTTTAATAAAATAATACAAGAAAATTTCCAAAATCTGGAAAAAGAGACACCTATCAAGAGGCATAATAAACACCAAGTAGACAGGACCAGAAAGAAATGCCCCCCCTATCATATAATAGTCAAAACACTAAACTTACAGAAGAAAAGATATTGACAGCTATGAGAAAGGTCGTTACATATCTGAATAACAGTGGACTGTTCAGTGGACACAATGAAAGCCAGAAGGCCATGAACCAATGTCATACAAGTCATGAAATAACACAGGTTCCAGCCCAGACTACTATACCCAGCAAAACTATCAATTGTAACTGAAAGAGAAAGAGAAACTTTGCACGATAAAAACAAATTTAAGGATTTTATATCCACAAAATCAACTCTACAGAGAATATTCAATTGAATTCTTATGTTGGAAGAGAAGATGAAATACTTTCAAGAGAGCACAAAGAATAAATTATTCCAGAACAGTCAGTCAAAAGAGGTTTAAGCAAACAGCACTACAACACCAACATAACAGGAATTAATAAACATTGTTCAGTAATAACCCTCAATATTAATGGTCTCAGTGCCCCAGTAAAAATACACAGACTGGATTAGAATATAGGATCTATTGATTTGTTGCCTCCAAGAAATTCAGCCAACATGGATTGAGACCACCTTAGGATAAAAAAATGGAAAAAGATAGTCTAAGCAAACAGAACTAAAAAACAAGCAGGTGTAGCTAATCTAATATCTGAAAACAATACTCGTCAAACTAAAATTAATCAGAAAAGATAAGGAAAGTCATTTCATGCTCATTAAAGGAAAAATCCACCCATCCTGAACATATGTGCATCCCACACAGGGGCATCCAGTTTCATAAAACAAACTTCATTAGCTCTAAAATATCACAATGAGTCCCACACAGTGATAGTGGGACATTTCAAACCCTGCTGTTGATAACAAACAAGTCAAACAGAAACTAAATACAGAAACTCTAGAGTTAAATGACACCATAAATCAAGCAGACATTACAGATATCTACAGAACACTCCACTCAAACACCAGAGAATACGTTTTCTTCTCAGGAGCCCAAGGTACCATCACTAAAATTGACCACATATTAGGACACAAAGCAAACAAATTTACAAAAATTGAAATACCCTGTATTCTATCCAACCACAAAGA
Source organism: Nannospalax galili (assembly GCF_000622305.1). Classification (NCBI taxonomy): domain Eukaryota; kingdom Metazoa; phylum Chordata; class Mammalia; order Rodentia; family Spalacidae; genus Nannospalax; species Nannospalax galili. The sequence goes on along the minus strand of NW_008338996.1, from coordinate 6,052,001 downwards.
AGTAAAGCTAGAGTCTAACAACCAAAAAGGGTAAGGAGTATACAAATCCTTAGAAGTTAACACACTACTGATTTAAGGCTAAATTGTGGGAGAAATGAAAAAGGAAATAAAACTTTTCCTAAAATCAAATGAAAATGGAAACACAACATACCAAAACCTTTGAGACACAATGAAGGCAATATTCAGAGGAAAATTAAGTGTCTACACCAGAAATTTAGAAACAGCTCATATAAATAAATTAATGATGCACTTGGAAACCTTGGAAAACCAAGAAAAAAATAGCAGCTAAAAGAGTAGATGGGAAGCGATAAATAAAACCAAGGCTGAAATTAATGAAATGGAAACAAAGAAAATAACACAAAGAATCAATGAAATGAAGAGTTGATTCTTTAAAAAAAATTAACAAGATTAATAAATCTTTAGGCAGATTAACCAAAAAAAGAGAACAGGCCCAAATTAACAACTTCTGGGATAAAAATGGAAACATCACAACAAACCTGAGGAAATTCAGAAAACTGTGAGAACAAACTTTAGAAATATATATTCCACTAAACTAGAAAATCTAAAAGAAAAGGATAAAGTTCTAGATATATATGACCTACCAAAATTAAATCAAGATAATATAAAAAAATACACTCATAAAAACCAATGAAATAAATACAGCGATTAAAAATGTCCCAACCAGGGGCTGGAGAGATGGCTCAGCAGTTAAGAGCACTGACTATTCTTGCTGAGGATCTGGGTTCGATTCCCAGCACCCACTTGGCAGCAAAGAACTGTCCTTAACTTCAGTTCCAAGGGAATCTGAAGTCCTCTTCTGACCTCTGAGGGCATTGCATGACATAGGTACACTCACATACACGCAGGTAATACACACAACACATAAAATAAAAATAATAAAAAACATTTATTAAAAAATTTCCCAACTAAAAAGAACCCAATACCAGATATTACAGCACAGAATTCTACCAAACTTTCAACAAAGAAGTAATACCAATACTTTTCAAATTATTACATAAAATAGAAAATGAAGGAACATTTCCAAATTTTCTATGAGCCAGTATTACTCTAATACCAAAACCAGACAAAGACCCAACAAAAAAGGAATTTGTAGAACAATCTCTCTGATGAACAAAGATGCAAAAATCCTCAACAAAATACTTGCAAACCAAATGCAAGAATACATAAAAAAAGTTTATCCACCATAATAACGTTGGCTTCATCCTGGAGATACAGGGTTGATTCAATATATGTAAATCAATAAATGTAATCCATCAAGTAAACAGACTCAAGCGTATAAGCCACATGATCATCTCATTAGATGTATAAAAAAGGTCTTTGAAAAATCCAATATTCATTCATGTTAAAAAAAAATCATGGAGAATCTAGGTTTACAGGGGACAAAGCTCAACATAATAAAAGGAATATGCAACATGCTCACAGCCAACATCATACAAAATGGAAAAAAATAAAAGCATTCCCATCAAAATCAGGAATAAGACAAGGATGCCCACTCTCTCCATTCCTGTTAAATATAGTACTTGAAGAATTAGAGTAATAAGAAAAATGGAGGCGATAAAAATTATAAAGGAAGAGTCAAAGTATCCTTATTTGCAGATGATATGATTCTATGCATAAAAGGCCTTAAAGACTTCACCAGAGGGGAGTCTGAGAGACACATTCAGCAGAGTAGCAAGATACAAAATTAAGACCCCCCAAACCTGAAATCTTCCTATATACCAACAACAAACATACTGAGAAAGAAACGAGGGAAATGATCCCATTCATCACAGCCTCAAAATCCATAAAATAGCTTGGAATACGTCTAACAAAGGATGTGAAAAACTTGTACAATAAAAACTTTAAGACACTGAAGAAAGAAATTGAAGAAGATATCAGAAGATGGAAAGACCTCCCATTCTCATGAACTGGTAAGATTAATACAGTGAAAGTGGCCATTCTAACAAAAGCAATCCACAAATTCAAAACAACACCCATTAAAATTTCAACACAGTTCTTCACAGAAATTGAAAAATAATCTTTTTAAATATTTTTTTTAATTTTATGTGTATGAGTGTTAGGCTTGCGTGTAGGTAAGTGCACCCGTGTAGTGCAATGCCCATGGAGGACAGAAGAGGCTGTGGTATTCCTTGAAACTGGAGTTACAGACAGTTGTTAGCTGCCATGTGGGTGCTGAGATACAACCTCCGGTCTTCTGCAAGAACAGTCAGTGTTCTTAACTGCAAGCCATCTCTCCAGGAAAAAATAATCTTAAGCTTCATTTGGAAACACGTACACACACACACACAAATGCAACACACGAAAAACATGAGAGCCAATAAAAGAACTACTAGACGCATTTTCATTCCTGATCTTTAGTTATACTAGGGTTATAGTGATTTAAAAAAAAAAAAAAAAGGATGGTACTGAAAAAAACAAAACCAAACCAGACACATTGATCAGTGGAATAGAATTCAGGAACCTGCTTTAAATCCATACATCAACATCTGATTTTTGATAAGGGAGTCACAAATGAACATTAAAGACAGTTTGTTCAACATATGGTGCTGCTCAAACTGGATAGAAGTATATAAAAAACTGAAACTAGATTCCTATCTCTCACCATGCACAAAACTCAACTTCAAATGGATCCAGGACCTCAACATAAGATCTGATACCCTGAATTATATAGAAGAGAAAGCAGGGAAGACATTGAGAGTTAAAGGCACAGGAAGAGACTTTCTGAACAGGACTCCTACAGCACAAGCACTAGGACTAACAATTGACTAACAGAACCACATGAAACTAAAACGTTTTTGTATTTCAAAGGATACCATCATTCAAGTGAAGAGGAAAAATACAGAATGGGAAAACATCTTTACCAGGTATACCTCTGACAGAGTTATTTGGATTATACAAAGAACTAAAAAACTAAACATCAAAAACAAAACAAAACTAAACAAAACAAACAACTCAAATTAAAAAGTGGGTAAGGAGATAAACAGTGACTTCTTTAAAGATGAAATACACAGCAGCTAACAACTGTCCGTAATTTCAGTTCCAGGGGATCTAACAGCCTCTTCTGAATTCCACAGGCATTGCATAACAGGGGACATGGGTGCACTTACCTACATGCAGGCAATACACACATAAACATAAAATAAAAATAATAAAATAAAATCAAAAAAGAAATACAGATGCCAGAATGGTACTTTTTTTTTAATGTTCAACGTCTTTATTCACCATATAACTACAACTTAAAACTACTTTAAGATTCCATCTTACACCACTTAGAATGGCAAAAATCAAAAAAGCCCCACAAAGGATGAACGCTGGTGAGGAGGTGGGAAAAGAGGAATTCTTATCCACTGCTGGTGGGAATGCAAACTGGGACAGACACTATGGAAACCAGTGTGGAGACTCCTGAAAAAGCTCAAAAGTGATCTACCATATGATCCAGCCATACCACTCTTGGGCATATACCCAAAGGACTCTATATCGTACTGCAGAAATACCTGTTCATCCACGTTCATTGCTGCCATTTTCATACTATGCAAGGATTGGAAACAACCTAGATATACACCAGCTGATGAATGGATAATGAAGGTGTGGAGCATATACACAGTGGCATATAATTCAGCTAATTTAAAAAGTGGAATCATGAAATTTGCGGGTAATTGGATAGAACTGGAAATAATCATCCTGAATGAGGTAACCCAGATCCAGAGAGAGAAGACAAATGTCACATGTTCTTTCTCAGAGCTTGATGTAGAATGCAAGCTTTGAAGTCCTAGTTATAAATATTTCAATTTGAAAATCTAAAGAGGTAAAGAAATAAATGGCCCTGAAGGACTGGGGAAAGCTTTCTTGGAGGGGTGGTAGAGAGCAGTGACAGAAAGGGGGAAAGGAAAATAATGAATTAGAAGTGGTGAAATGGGTTAGTAATGGGAGGGCAGGGCAGAGATGGGAGTTGGGAGAGGGATAGTCAATACTAAAGGTCTTTAGAAAAAGCCATATGGAAATCCACCTCTCTAGAAGCTTCTTAAAGTAAATACATATACAATTAAAACAAAGATTAAAAGAAGTTGTTTTATATCAAGGTTACAGTGCTCCTAATTAATAGTCACTGTAGGCTAACAAAATGAAACCCCAAAGCTAGAAATGTATTCCTTCTTTTGAAGCTGGTGAACAGGCATCTTCAAACACTATTTTCCATTGCCTCTGCTCTTAGTTACCCACCAGAACTTGACCAAAAGACTCTATTGCTGGTCACTACATGCACACATAAGGAGAAATTAGTTAATACTGACTTCAAAGCCTCATCTCTAATGACTACCTTTCACAGTGTTGGAAAGTGCTGTGCATGCTCCCTGAAGGAAAAGTATTATCAGCCTTTCCCAGCTGTGAATCCTGTGAATTTCAACAACTGGTCTGGCAAGATATGCCCACCTGTGCAATAGTTCCACGAATATTTTGGGAATAGCCAACCACTTTCTAATTGGATTTAAAGTCCCTCTATAAGATGGAGCCCATACCAGACATTGATACCAGACTTAGTAATCTGAGGCTAGGCAGGTCACAGGGCATAAGTGAGTCTTATATTAGTTTCCTACTAAATAGTTATAGTATTAAACTGACTCTTAATGAGTTTTTGTTATGCTCATAAATCAATGTATCTCTCAGCTCTCACCAGAGAAGCTTCCTTATGCAGCAGATGGTGATTAACACAGAAATTCACAACTGGGCAATGTGCAAAGAACAAGAGACTGAATAGCATTTATCACTGAATAGGACACCTATAACAACTTCTGTCTCCAAAGGCTCAGGGAACACTACAGAAGAGGAGGAGAAAAGATTGTAAGAGTCAGAGGTGGTGAATGACCACAAGGAAGTGACGTTTTCCAGACAGCTGGCTAATCACTCACATGAACTCACAGCAATGGTGACAGCATGCACAAGCCCCATGCAAGTTCAAGCCAAACTAAATCCCATCACAGATGTGGAGAAGTTGGTAAGAAACCCCTACCCTACCTAGGGAACTATTGGTAACTGATTACTGCTGGGAGAAGGAAAGCAAGTCACTTTCAAGGGTATGATTCTTGGTAGGTGAGCCAGGCTCCAGTGGATAGACCCACATTGAAGGACATTTGGGGACACAAATATTAGATATACAATGGAGAACATTAAAATGCATGGGGTCAACAAGGGGATGTGCATATAGGGGAGGGATCTAAATATCTTTAAATTATATTGTATAAAAATTGTAAAAAATCAATAATTTTTTAAAAAAACCTAAAAAGACAACAAAAAGAAAACTTTAAAAATTCCTTAAGCTTAGATTGACCAATTGAGGAAAAAGTACCTTTTGAATTACAAAATCCTCAAATACTTGACAAGAGATGTATACTATTTTGGAAGAATTAATTAATTAACTAATTAATTAATGTTTAGCTGTGTTTTGCCTGCATGAACATAAGTGTGCCACATGCTTGTGGCTACAGAGTTCAGAAGAGGGCATCAGATCCCTTGGGACTGGAGTTACAGACCATTATGTCGCCGTGTGTACACTGTATCCTCTGAAAGAGTAGGAAGCACTTTTAACTGCTTAGGCATCTCTACAGCCCCTAGAATTTATCTGCTTATCTCTGCTAGTCACTGATCAGCTATCTATCATCTACTTACTTACCTAACTACCATCTCTCTATTGCTATTGAGTATTGATTCCACTAAACGCATTTTTCTCCAAACACCTTTCCTTAAGTTCTAATTTCTTATGGGTTGAAGGAGAAATGAAAGCCATGTAATTCTGGGTCATCTACTGTGAAATCATTAAAACATTATTTAGCATTGTTCTTAGAAGGCAGAGCATTTTAGAATGGTTTGAATAAACTCCTTGAAACCATTACTCATTTTGCTCCATTATTGCAACCACCTTTCTCTAACACAATACCACACTGAAGAAGGAAAAAAAAAAGAACTGAATCAAAATACAGCAAGTGATGGAAATATTGTGAGTCCACAAATTCAGAAACCAAGAAACAACTTCCTGATAGTTTGAAATGTGGCTGAAAATATTAGTACTTCTGTTTTGAATCTAAATGTTAGGAAAAAACCAACTGTAAATTAGGACAAACACAAATGCGCTAAATGGGGCAACTAGATAAAATGTGAGCACTCAACATAGTTGGAGGTGAGAATTCCACATTCTTGAAACATAATAAAATAGAGGGCTTTCTTTTACTATTTTGTTTTCATTAATGTTTTAATTTATTCTTTGGGGAATTCCATATATGCATGCTCTGCATTTTGATCATATCTACTCCCCATTTCAACTCCTCCCAGACCCTATATCGCCACCCTTCCAGCTTCATGTCCTCCTCTTATAAATTACTGGATCCAGTCAGTAAGATCCACATGTGCATGGGTATAGGGCATCTTCTCAGGGGCCACATGCCTGAAGAATACTAACTCTCATTCACCCAGCAGTTATCAACTGTCAACAACTCTTCAGCTAGTGGAGGGTGAGGTCCTCCCCTATCAAGTCAGTCAAAATGCCTTATTATTATTTATTTATGTTCATTTGTTTCTTAGGCAGGGTCTCCCTGTAGTCCCAGCTGACCTGAACTCACTATGTAGACCAGGCTGGCCTTGAACTCACAAAGATACGCCTGCCTCTGCCTCCCAAGTGCTGGGACTAAAGGCATGCGCACACCCGGCCCCTGAGTTTCTTTTTTAAAGGAAAATAGTTAGAACAAATCAATTATGCAAAATCCTCAGTAGTTTCCCTAGAGATAGATTCATGCTGGAAATCCATCCATGGATCTCACACTGAGAAATCCACACAGAGTATAATGCCTTCAGTCATAACAGTAGTACCTTGCTAACTCCTGAGGCTGTAACCTATATTAAAATAGCCATTTTATATTTCTACCCAGTTGAAGCAAAGTTGCATGAAATAATACTAATGTAATACACTATAATAATTTTTATTCTCTCCTACTCGATTGTTTTCCAATTTTATTTTATTGCAGTTTGTTTTTTTTTTGTGATTTAAAATGTTGGCCATGACTCATTAATCGAACATAACATGTAGTTTGAAAACTGATGCTTAAAGAATGACACGTATGCTTTTCAGTGTAGTGCTGGTATGATCTTAGGCACAGGCTAAGCCTTCATCCTGTCTGAGCCTTCACATCCTCAGCTGTAAGATGATGCCTTCTTAGGAATTTAGGGAATTAAAGTAATATTGTGGGAATATACTACATAAATTGCCTGGCACAGAATAGGTGTTTAATAAACAGCAACAAATATAAATAGTGGTTGTTAATGGGAGAATTAGAGCATAGCAAACCCCCTCTTGCCTGAGGAAAAAATGCAAAGGAAAAAAAATATCTCATTCATTTTCTACCCAGGGGGTCTTTCTGTCTTCCAAATGTAACTATTTGCTATGGGGAAGGGGGATGTGGTCCAAATGCTTCTGTTTGCTGTGACGGGTTTATAAATAAGTAAAATGCTTTATCAAACATTTATAGTTATGTGTGAGTCAAAAAAAATAGAGGAAAGAACTAAAAAGGCACATAGGTTTAGAGTTTATTTATAGTTGTCTCCCTGCATTCTCCACTTCAGCCGAAATTTCAGTTTAGCTTTCATTTGTTTCTGATTGTTCTTGGATGAACCTCACTTCTAACAGAGGGCATTACTTATTAAAACACAGACCTGAAATAAAGTTAGCCCACGCTACTCATCCCAAGAATGACAGGAGATCATGCCACTATGAGAGAGGAGCTGAGAGTTACCCACAGGCTTTCAGACAGACTCACTTCTTGGCAAAACTCTTGCTAAAGTTCCCTGCTGTGTTAACACAAACCTGACTATGTGAAGTGTGGTAGCTGTGCCAAATATGGTAGGGGCAAAGGCCAACGATAAGCCAAGTGCAGTATCTAATCCCTTTACTAGAGAAAGGAAGAGGTCCATTCAAAGGATAGAGGAGAGGTGTAAATGACAAACTGGAAGAGAAGGTGCTCCTTGGGGAACCAGTGGCCAAGGATCTGTCTTAGGAGTCATCCTGAGCTGAAGAAGGGAGCAGCTTGGGGATTAGACTGTTTAGGGTCTGAACACCTGCTCTGGCATATCCGGCCTCAGGAACTGTAAGCACATCAGTCATCTCACTAGTGGCACATGTGTACTAATAATTAACATGCAAAGGAACACTGCCATTCAATACAAAACCCCTGTGAAATTCCAGGCATATTCTTAGAAGACATTTAACAGTGATAAGATGGGATTAGTCACATACAAAGTGTTGAAGAACTCTGGTATCTCCTTTCCTTCAGTTGGAGTCCAAATCATGCCCACCTTCCAGCCTCTTCGTTAAAACACTGGCATCTCATCTTCCCTACTAAATATTCCTTTATTACGTGACCCCAGGCTCAGTCGGCTTCAGAATTTATCTGTTACATATTCATTCATTACTATTGATGGTGTCCCTGCTATGTGAAAACACTGGCGTTGGCACTTGGCACTCAATGAAAAAAGATAAATCTCTACCTGTATGAAGGTTGCCTTCTAATGAGGGAAGGATGGCAATAAACACATCAATAAGTAAAATATGGGCTATGTCATACAAATCTAAGGACTAATAAGAAAGATAAGACAGAGAAGAGATACTTAGATTCTGAGGAAGGTAGGTGTTATTTAAAACAGGGAAGATAGGTCTTTCAAAGAAAGTCATTTCTCTGCAGAGGCTTAAATAGTTAGACATCCAGGTAAGCATGGAGGGAAAGAGGAGCCCTACAGAGAGAACAGGTGAGATGCTTCAGGGTGGGAACATGTTCAGCCCATCTCTGGCTATGGCCTCCTGGAAGGAAAAAAGGAGCCAGAATGATGTGACTTCATAAAACAGCCCTGCTTTTTTCCAACACAGGAAGACAAGTACTCCACAGTGGGCGATATGTGCCCAGTGTCCACACCAGATTCTGCATTGGGTTTACAAATAGACAGAAGCCCAGCTGCCTGTTCTGCTTCTGCTTCACAGGAGGAGGAAGCACAGTTCTGGGTCAGGCTCAAAGTGATCAATAACTATAGCATCACCAGATGCACCATCCTGGGGCTCTGTAAGGATGAGAGCTCTTAGCAACATTCAAAAGCTCCAGATTTTGGAATAATCTCTGATAGTGCTGGGGTTCTGCAGGAAGAATTTTAAAATAATGAGGCCAGAAACAAAAGCAGAACCAGAAAAAGAGGAAACCGATGCAGTTTCTTTAGTCCAATCAAATGCAAAGCTGATAAGTATGAAGATCTGACAGAGGTCACAGGAGGTCAATGTTATATTCAGAAGCACAGCTCCAGAGAACATCTGTTTCCCTGGGTTCTTGGCTTATCTGGGTAATTTAGAAAGGGGTGCTTAATCTCTCTTTCCAAAGATTTCTTCATCTATAAAATGGGAACATAATAGTGTCTTAAACCTCAGGTCAGGATTTGAGGAAAAAGATTAGCTTCATGCTTGGTCAGAAAAAATTAGGTAGTGTCTGGAAAGATGAATATGCACACTGTAGTAAATTTATATGCTGGAGCAATATCCAGCTGTAAGATAGAATATATGATCAGTACCTGTGATAACACAGATGAATTCTGTAGCTGATATGCTGAGTAAAAAGAAGCAGACAAGAACACATCTATAAGAGCACACATCATAAATAAAAGGCAAAGAACTATTGGCAGCTGATCACTGCTGGATGAGGGGGAGTTGATCTTCTTTAAGGGAATGACTAGGCTGACTAGACTCCAGGAGATGAACTTGCACCCAGGGACATCTTTGGTACAAAAGCTTGACTCAATAGTCCTTAACATATATGACAATGCATGAAATCCAGTGGGGGGTGACTAATTGGGGTGCAGATGGGAGACGGAGTCCAAATATGATAAAGACATTGTATAAAATGCACAGAGTCAATAAAAATATACATAATAAAACAAGAAGATAATGTGTAAAGCTAACAGTACAGTAGAAGGTACAGGGAAGCACAAGGAGGAAAAAAAAAAAAAAAAAAAAAAAAAACAAATCTAAGGAGTAAAAGGTAAAAGAATGTCCAATAATGATAAATGATTAAATAAAATTAAATAAGCATATGAAGGAGAAAATAAAAATAAATAAATAAAAGGCAATACTTACTAATGGTGAGAGAAGTCAGACAAGTGTCTGCTGAATATAGTCTGGGAATCTATAAAAAGAAACCTTGGAGATGGCGAGAATATTCTACTATTAGGCTTTGTAGTAGGAATTTGTGACTGTGACATCATTCATAACCTGGGCTGTGTGGGATACAGCAGGCATTCTGCTATGCAGTAGGCATATGTAGCTACTGAACCCTTCAAATGTGCCCCATGTGATTAAGGAATGTAATTTTTAAGTTTAATTAAATTTATTTTAATTCTAAATAGCCACAGTTGGGTAATAGCTGCTATCTTCTGAGGCACAGGCTTATCTGTCAGCAAGAAAGAGAGAGTAACAAGGGCATAGTGTGTATAAAAAATTCACAAGAATACACTTAAACTTTGTGCAATTTATATGTAATGTGTATAATTTTACTATGTATGTGTTTTCTTTCAAATGTCACAGAGCACATTGCTAATTTACATGCATTTCCTATGCCTCGCCTCAGAAATTCAAGGAAGTGTAGGAAGAAAAATATTTACTGTCTCTATACCAGTGTCTCCACTGCAGCTCGTAGGAGATGTGATTGGTAAAGGTCACACAGGTGAGAATGGAAGATAGGCACAGAGCCTCTTCTAGTGGAGAGAAGGTGATGAAAATGACTCACTGGGATAATTTTGTCCAGCCATTCAATCACTGATCACCCTGCTAAGTGCTAGAAGCTATCTTGAAATGGACCACTGGGCAATGGGAAAGCTCTGGAGTCCATGGCACACACTGGGCTTCTTTGCTCACATTACCCTCTGGCCACCTCTTCAGAGTTCATTACCTGTGGTGACTTGGCCATGGGACAAATAACGTGAAATCAGATTCAAGTACCCATTTCCAGTTACTGTGGCCCATCGTGCAATGTAAAGCTTGAATCCTGCTTCTCAGAGATACCTGCCTCTTTATTCTTTTAGCTTTAGCTCCTTCCTGGGTGTATTCTTTCACTAAATATTGTATAGAATAATCAGAAAATACATCATGTTTCTCAAGCAGAGTTTACAGATTCCCAAACCCAAGGTAAAAAATAAGCCTCACAACTAACAAAGTTAATAGCATCCAAATAAATTAGTGTCTATGACTAAAGCTTATAAAGCTTGGAAATGCAAGCAAAAAATATTTAGTATAATTAAGTACTCAAAAAAACAAAGAAATTTGAAAACTATTTAAAAATTAAATAACACTATATATATTACATAGTATAACTTATTAGCTAAAGACAAAGACTTATAAGAACGCTGTAATACTTAATGCACATACTATAAGGAAGAAGTAATAAAGCTGGATGAGCTGAACCTTTAAAGCAAGACACTAAAATAGAAGCATAGCTGATTAATAAAGAATGTAGAAATATCAGTTACTGTTACAGAAAATATCAACGAGTGATGAGATAATTTAAAAAATACTGAAAAGTAAATATAACGCCAACAACATTCAAAGATGAGATCCGAAAAATCCTTAAAGCTTATATTTGAAATTAAAATGAAGAAATAAGGGACTGGAGAGATGGCTCAGAAGCCATCTGATATTAAGAGCATTCACTGCTTTTCCAGAGGACCGAGTTTTCATTGCCAACACCCACACAGTACCTAATACCTGTTGTTAACTCCAGTTCCAGGAGATCCACCACCCTCTTCTGAACTCCACGGGCAGCAGGGATTTGCATATGTACAGGCAAAATACTCTAAACATAAAAAAACTTAATCATTTTTAAATGAAGAAATAATTATAGACCTCACACACACACACACACACACACACACACACACACATACACATTCATGTTTACGTATGGTCGCTACACACATAGGTCCACACTGTGTATATAAAAATATGTGGTAAAAAATTTAAAATAGCATAAAAATACATAGCATTATACTCATAAATATGAATTCTCAGGAAAAGTGACCAATAATAAAATTGACTTAAGAAGAAACTGAGAATGAAATAGACATATGAGTAACTAAATTAGTAGTAAAAAAATACCGTCTGACAAAAACACTGTTGGTAGATAGACAGAAATATAAGTTCTAGCAAACAGTATTTGATAGAAGCCATGTCATAAAATAGTTAAACAGATAAAGGGTTACATACAAAAGCAGCATAGCCTAAGAGAGAAAGCTGGGTAAGCCTGGCAGTTTCCGAAGCTACAATAGCATCTGTACTGAAATTTGAAAAACGTGCTAGAAAATGCACGGATGACTTACTAATGGAATATACATTACAGTCATGCATTGCATAATCAGATTAAAAGAGAAAATTTAATCTCACATGATTCAGAAAGTTTTAATAAACTTAAGTCCTATTCAACTTTAAAAACCTTAAGTCACCAAAAGCCGAAGGAAAATTTAGTTACTATAAACACTTCTAAACTCACCTGTTTGGTTATCTAATGAATATCTACAGAAGTGCTACTGGAAATACAAACACGATTTTGGGGTTGTTCCCATTAGAGTCAGGGAGAGGAAAATGACATGATCTGTCACGATTTTTATTTAACATTGCAGGTAGGCCCCACCTGCAAATGCATTAAAAGATAAGAACTAAATACTAGAAATACAGACTTTCAAAAAGGCTATTAATGACAAATTGTGTACTCTATCATGTAGAAATTAAAATATAGAGGCATAAAAAAACAAGAGTCACATCTCCTAGATTAAAAAATTCAATGATAAAAAATTAGCATTTGTATAGGCAAGAAAACAATAATTAAGAAATATAGTAAAAGTGAAAGATAGCATTTGTAAAACTGACTAACGCACCAGGGTTCATGGAATTGAATATAATAAAATACAGTGGTATGTGTATAAATAAAATTTAAACTATTCATAGATATAAAAGAAAGTTTAGATAAGGAAATGTTTCATGGATGGGACGTTTCATGAGTTATGCAAATTAATATGTAACTTTAATATAGTGTCAACCCCTATCACAGACAGACTTATGAAAATAAGATACAAATGTATGTTAAAATTTACATAGGAGAGTAAAGGGAAAGGAAGAGCCAATATATTTACCTAAAAAGAACATGTGCATGTCCTGCCCTGTGTGACGTCAACACATTACCCAACTATAATATCTAAAAGCCGTGTGTTACCAGAACAGAGAGTGATGAATAGTTCAAGGAAAAGAAAGCAAGAGCTTAGAAAGCTACTTTTTCACACAGGAGATTTGCCCCATGACAGTGGTTTTATGGGTCAATGGGGCAGAGCTGAGCCCTAGGTAGTGAACAGAAACAGGTATTCTGTAGGAACACACCTCAAATTTCATGGTTAAAGACAGAGCAAATCTTAAGGGTTTAGAGGAAGATACAAAAGGATCATTAGGAGATGGGAGTAGTGAAAGATATCTTCAGTAATTTCACAAAAAGCGTAAGACTTAAGAATGAGGCATGCAGATGAAAATACTTAAGGTAGAAATGATTCTCGCCACAAAAATTGGAAATTATAGACTGGAAAGAGGCATTTCCAATGACGACAAAGGCACTCATTTTAAAATATTTTCAATCATTGTTATTTATAGAGAATTTTTGTCAATTCATTAAAAAAAGAAACCAGAAAAGCAACACATTAGAAAACCATGCACAAAAGTTATAGATCATTAAATGGACGTAAAGGAAAATTTAATAAAAGAAAAGATGTTTGACCTCCATTGCAATCTCTGATATGCAAATTAAATCTGCACTGAAGTTGTAATTCCACGTGCTACAGGTTGGTAAAATACAAAAATTCTGATATGCATTGTCAAAAATTTGGGAAAGTAGAAGCTTTTTCTATATGCTGTGGAAAGGTGTTAAGTTACAGATTTTAAAAGCACAGAACCATTCTAGATATTATCATGAATATGAAATCGAACACTCAATAGGTTCAAAACACCATCTTTACTATAGTAAGGAGTAAAATCAGTAAAGATGATTGGCTAGGTTGCTTAATATTGTATTTGGAAAAACAGATGTATCCAACAAAATAGTCGTATTTGTTATGATTAGGGCAGTAAGAATAACAGTACATATGATTATACTAATTTGATTATATGAGTGTAGCAGTTTGTAATTGAAAGTCAGACAGTGTTTACAAGGATTTTTTGATGTGTAATTGAGAAAGAAAGTAGAGATAAAGATTAAAAAATGAAGCCACAAGAATGAGCCACACTCAGAATAATACTTAGAAAGTCTGATGCACTTCCTAGAGCTTCAACTTCCAAATGCATTTTGAGCATCCCAGCAAATCACACAAAAAAGGGAAACGTTACCATAATTAGATGTGCATAAACCTAAAATACCTATCCAGAGAACAGCAGTCCTGATGCCAGTTCCTGGGGACAATGTTCTCACATTTTGTCCCCTGTGAGGCATTTGTAATGGCCTCCATCATACTTTCTAAAAGAATTGGAGTGAATTACAGCAGGGCTTAATACTGAAAGCAGCATCTATATAAGCTAATGATGTATGTTTTATAAACTATAACTTATAACTAACTTTTGTGTGTCACTATCGCTATTTCATACAAAAAAAAGAAGCTGAAAGATCGAGATGTTAAAGAATTATTCTAAATCCTAGCTATGAAATGGAGAGACTTTGCATAGAGCTCGAGCAGCCTGGTTTCCCACTACTTCGTGTTATAATGTCATCCTGCAAGACCAGGGACACCAACAGAATTTCATGCCCTTCAATTGAAGATGTCTAGTTGTAACTTTTCTCCAAGTTACACTCTTGAATCAACTCATTTTTGGAGCAGTACTCATTGCTAGTGTTCATGTCTGGACCTCTGGCTAGATCGTGTGAGAAAACTATAGACTCTCTCCTCAAGAAACTGAAGATCCCTCTTATTTTGAAAATATTTTCAGACATAATTGTAAATCAGTTTACACACACAATTTTGGAGAGGAATGACAAAATTACCATTTCTTGAATCCATGAATCTACCTTTTCACCAGTGAGCATCTGGGAGGACTGCCAATGCTAGTAGACACAACGCTATAACCACTTGTGTATATATTCATGATGGCTGTTATTGTGATGCTCAGCAACCCCGTAGCTATTCTGTCTTTGATGCTCATCTTCTGAATCCCTATGCATGCCAGAGCAGCAGCTGGGAACTTCTCTCTCATGCTCTCCACACTCTACAATGGCTTCACTTCACAGCTGGAGCAAAACCTCAGCTCATCATGATTACATTTGAAGACTGCTGCACTCTGGCCCCAGGTGAGGTAGGTCTCCTAGCCTAACATCGCTATTTGTCCCTTTTACCTTCACCACTCCATCACCAGGGTGCATCTTGTCATGAAACCTCTCTCTGAGCCATAGAAGTAATGCTTTCTGAAGTCTTTACAGAAACACACGTCCCACTCCTCATTCTTCAGCCATCCACTAGAGGACTTACTACCGCCCTGCTTTTGAGTTTCTATGAAACTAGGTAGGTGGTTAAAGACCTCAAGTAGAAATACAGTTCCATAGTGATAAGAATTTCTCAATTTTCATCTCTCTTCTGTGCCTACCATCTGGATTGTACCTCAAAGAGAAGAGGGACTCAGTGCTTGTCAGTGAGCAGAAGGAAAGGAGGCAGAGAGTGAACTGTTTAGTTTTTATAAATGTGATACCTGGACACAAGTATAGACCTGTCCGTCCATGGGCCCAAACTCATCCTTTTCATGGACTTTTCTTAAAGATGTAAAGACAAGTGATGTGTGTCCAGTACACAGGACCAACAGTGAAAGGATCAGAAGCAATTTTGTTACAGACTTGAGCATAAGCTGACAAGAGACAAGTATATCGTGAGAGGAACGGAATCAGGGGCAAGGATCGAAGGTCTCTACTGTCAGGACAAGAATGGAAGCTCCTGACCTGCCTGTCCTGGCACCAAAGTCCTCACCACAAGTACCTAATGAACAAGAACACAGAGAGGGAGCAAGAGGTTAGCATTGGACTCTAGTTACACAGATGGGAGAGGGTTGGCCCAGCACAGAACAGCCATGGCCTTCGTTATGTTGTGATACATACAACACTGCCGTCACGGTGCTCCTTGGCTGACCACATGTCCACAGGGCTGGCTGTGGATTTGGAACAGGGTACCCCCAGCCCAACACACTCTTTTTTCCTCTCCTTCTTTTATGCTTGTTGGTAGATAAGACAGACACAGACTCAGAGTTTTGACAGATAACTTACACATGCATAGTCCTCTGCAGCCATCCCTACACATTTCATTCATGTACTCAATCAATATGTACTGAGGGTTGCTACGAGCCAGGAAATATTCCAGGGCTTATGCATAGTACATGTGTGAAGAGACCTAAACTTTGAGCTCTCCCACAGCTTATTCTTTACTTCAGGAGAGGCAAGACTACGATGTGTGTGTGTGTGTGTGTGTGTGTGTGTGTGTGTGTGTGTGTGTGTGTGTGTGATGATATGCTTACATAAAGGATGTATATGAAATCAATACACAGACTAATCTGGACAAAAGTTATCCAGCTTACTGTCATTTCCATCTCCCACATGGTAAAGAGGTTCTCCATGAGGTAGAATGGATCACTGAGGATGACCCAGCCTTCTAATGTGAGACCTGTCATTTGCAATAAGAAATCAGCACTATTCCTCCAACTCATAAGAAGCCTCTCTTCTTTCCCATCTCTAGTGTAATAAATAATAATATATCATGAGGTCACGGGGGTTCCCCTCTTCTGCTGCCACAATCAAGAATCAATTACTGGGTCAGGGAACAGAGAAATGACCTTGCTTCCCCAGACTCAAATCCCAGTTCCAGGTTTCCCTTCACACCCTGGGGTTGTGTCATTGATCTGTAGGTCTACTGGAAATCTTCATTTAGGAACTGATCACATACCTGTCATTCTGTTTTATCATCTCTTTCCTTCATACATTTCATTCTTTGTCCTTCCATTTGAAGGAAAAGATGTAGGAGGTAGACAGTCCCTCAGAGAACTCCAAGCCTCATTTAACAGGTGGGGAACCTGAGGTCCGTGGCAGGGTGCTAAATTCAAGCAGCAGATTTGCAGCAGATCTTTGGATAAAAAAGCCAAGAGGCTCACTCACTGGGAGATCAGTATTGTGTTTTCTGTTGAAGCATGAAAATTCCATGTATCTTTGCCTCCTGGCAGTGGTCTTCCATCAGTCTTTTTCTCCTTTATTTTGATCTAAACTTTGGTTGTTATATTAATATTCTTTCTGAGAAGAAAAATATCTGAGCATGAAACTCTCTAGTTACGAGTTTCCAGGGGCTCCCCCAGTACCTTCCTGACAAAGCCCAATGTTCCAGTCTTGCTTTGCACTCTGCTGGTCCTATGCGGGACCCCTTGTTCCAGCTACTTTGCTCTTCTTGTAGTTCTTAGAACTTGTCAGTTACTCTCTATTTTCAAAGGGAACTTTGCCCACCCCACTCCCACTTCCTGTCCCTGGATAAATTGAGGAATGTATCCTCAAGATCCAGGTGATATGCCACCTCCGGAGGGAAGTCCTCTCTGCCATCCTCAGCGTGTCAGTGCCATTTCCCATGTACTGGTGGAATGCCTGTTCATATATGTATGCCAACATCTGACAACAGTCATTAATTGATGGTTTACTACGTACTGAGCACAGTTCAAGGCATCTTACATGAAGCATCTCATTTAATCTTCACAGCAGTGTGTAAGCAGATATGTTGATGCAACTGTTTTAGAGATGAGGAAACTAAAGCTCACATAAGTCAAATCCTACCCCAAATCTCAAAGCTGGTAAATGACAGAGAAAATATTGAACTTTCCTCACACTTTCAAAAAGATGCCCTTCATTGTGATTGACTAATTATCTTTTTCTTTTCTACTCAAGATTTTATTTTTAATTATGTGTGTGAGAATGTGGGTTTGTACACATGAGCAAGTGCCCTCAGAGGCTGGAAGAAGGCATTGGATGCTCTAGAGCTGGAGTTACAAATAGCTGTGAGCCATCTGATAGGAACTGAACTCTGGTCCTCTGCAAGAGCAACAGGCCCTCTTAACCACTAAACCATCTCTCCAGCCGCCTTACTCAACTTTCTTACAAGTCTTAAACTTCTCTAAGATACTAATCCATCTGTAAGCTTCAACCCTTAACGCAGGGACTCCATTTTCTACATGAAGTGTGCATTTTTATAAGTGACTACTGAATGTATGATACCCTCACACTATTTTTGTTACCACATCCCATTATCCTGTAGAACAGGTTGTGCAGTGGTTACAGGACAGAGGCTTTGGGGTCATATACAGGTTCCTTTCAGCTCTGTTACATCTTTGTGCTTGAAACAGTTTCCAAGGTGCTGTTCATGCAGGTCTGTAAAATGGGCTCATAATGATTCCACCATGAGGACTGAATGAAGAAATCCACAGTATCATGTCAGGAACAAGTATATATATGATAGCTGGATAGATGATAGATAGATAGATAGATAGATAGATAGATAGATAGATAGATGATAGATAGATGATAGAGGGATGATAGATAGATTAGATAAGTGATAGATAGTGAGATAGATGATAGAACGATAGAGATGATAGATGATAGATAGATGATAGATAGATAGATAGATAAATAGATAGATGATAGCTAGATCATAGATGATAGGTAGATTAGGTAGATGATAGTGAGATAGATGATAAAGAGATAGATAGAGATGATAGATAGATGATAAATAGATGATAAAAAGATAAGTAGATAGATGATAGTATCATATATAGAAACATTGATAGCAAGCACATGATGGTAGTTATAAAGATCATTATCATTCTGTGTACTCCTCTGCTTGTGAGTTCCTCTTTCATCCACACTCACATTAATCAAGAAGCATTTCCTCTGCAAGATTTACTCAGTGTCTATGACGCCTGAGAGGGGAGCACAACTGCTCTGACCCTGCTGAGCCTGGTTCCCTCTTTCCCCCCTCCATGTTGGTACCTTCCAGCTGTGAAATGGAGTCCCTGCTCGACTGGGCCCCAGGGCTGTCAGGGGGCTGCCAATTTCACAGTTCAAGAGGCTGCTGTTCCCCCCTGATTAATGGGGTGCCAGGAGCCATGGATAGGGCTGTGATACCAGTCACACAGGGCTCTATTCCCTCTGCCCATGCTTCCTAGGAAGAGTAGGCAAGCCTCATGCATATTTATGCAGAGAGAGAAATGATTTTGTACTGCATGCCTTCTAAAGAATAAATAAGATTTCACTCAGGTTCCGTGTATTTCCCTCAGTGAGCTCAGCGTGCTTCAGGGGGTGGGAGAGAACCACACACACTCACACAGAATAATGAAAAACTGAAAACACTTTATATATCACTGATTGGAGCAGGGCTTCCTCATGCCATGATGACCCAGGAGACACAGGAGATATTAAACCCTGGAGCATGGACAGGGTTATTTTGAAATTAATCCAGTTCCACCCTATAACCCCAGAGGAATTAGAACAGATAGGTCCACAGTCAGCTGGGCTCTGCAAACAAGCTTCCTCCTCTAAGTCACTAACTGCCCTCATTGACACATTCCTGCCACTCCTATAGAGTATGAACCTGCCTATCACCCTCCCAAGGGGGCTGCAAGAAAAAATTTCATGCAGGTCCAGTCCCTCCATCCCAGTCAAATAACCTCTGCAAAGTAGCTCTAGCTTGCTGTGCCTCAGTTCCCCATCTATGTAAAACAGAACTCTCCAGCCCAGACTCTGTGTGTTTTCCAGGTACACTGGCCTACTGGGTCATCAAATAGAATGAGATGATAATTCCAGAAGCCACTGCCTCTGTTCTTCAGTTCCTGATTTGGCTGGTTAACACATAACCTGACTCCAGCTTAAATCTTCCTTCTTGAGAAAGGCCTTCTTCAACAGCCAAGCCCAGGCCAAATATTCCTTATCCTCACCAAATCACTCAGCAAGATTCCTTCCTGGCTGTTCCGTGTTAATCGAATCAGTAATTTCATGAGATGCTGAATCATGTTTCAAGCCTCCAGACTGATGTTCCCATTACAGTATAATGTCTCCAAGGACAGTCATGCCAGCCAAGATCATGCCTCTGCCCCAAATTCTAAGTATTTGTCAAGTGAGTGAGTGAGTGAATGGGCTACTGAATACTGTGGGAACTAAATGCAGTAATGCAGAGTGCCTGATCTATTTGCAGAGCACTCACAACACTAAAATAGTAACAGTAATTGAACCTTTTCTTTGCAATAAGCATTCTTCAAAGCCTAGTGGCATGTATTAACTCATTTTGTCTTACAACGGCTTGGGAATGCATGTTTTTAGTTTCCACATTTAGATATGAGGACAGTGAAAGGCAAAGGCATTTTCTAACTTCCCCACACAGCTAGTAAACCAGTGCATTTCAAGTGCCTGAGCACAAAGCCTCACTCCTGACCAACATTCTGCAGAGGTGTCTTGGTCCCATCCCTTCACCTTCCTGCTTGGAGCTTTTGCAACCTCAGGTACCTTGGTTGAAGCCACCCTCTCTTGTAAAGTCTTTCCTGACTTATCAGGCCTACTCTTTAACTTTTAAAAACCCATGTCCTCTTCTCCAAAGCCACACATAACGAATTTGGATGGCAAAAATATAGTCCTTGATGTTAAGAAGATTTTCTGTCACTCACTGGCTTTCTTACAGTGGGAGACTTCACTTTCCGACAATGTGAGGACATAATGCAGAAACCGTTTTTTCCTCCATGTCTTATAGGGAGATTTGAGACCTTGGGTATTAATCAAAATAACACCCTGATGCAACCTCTCCTCTTAGGATGCCTGTCTCACCTGTAGTTGAGAAGCCTCCAAGCTAAGGGCTGGAACAGGGCACACAGGCAGGAAGGACAAGAAGGACAAGCAGGCCATGTGCATGCTGAGTGCAGTGTTCACTAGAGTGCCCGCCCCTGCACTGTACCGCCTTCTCTTCCCTGAAGGAGAGCTGTGGGTACCATGGCCTTCATCACCAAGGACACAGCTGGAGCCACACTGAGCCAAGCAGGCAGCCTGTCTGTCCGCTGGGTGAGGCTGCTTCCCAGGGTGATGAACAGCGCCAATCAGGCGGCACTTAACATAATTATAATGAAGTGGATGCATCTGGTCTCTGAAGGCTTCATTCACCAGGGAAATCAGGAGGAAGTGATTCTCTCTCTCTCTCTCTCTCTCTCTCTCTCTCTCTCTCTCTCTCTCTCTCTCTCTCTCTCTCTCTCTCTCTCTCTCTCTCTCTCTCTCTCTCTCTCTCTCTCTCTCTCTCTCTCTCTCTCTCCCTGCTGACCTCCTTGTGGAACATTTACAGGTCAGCCCTGGAGCCAGGAGGATGTTGACATGGGCTGGAGACTGGCCTCTGCAGCTTATTAAGCAGCTCAGAAAGCTAGTTACAGATGCCCTTTCTCCCTTTTACATTATTTCTGTATAAAGAACTGTGAGTACATAGGGTTTGTATGAAAGAACGTCCTCCTCTCTTCCTGCCTGGGTTTCCTAAGAACCTCTCTTCCCCTGTGAATACCATTTGTCAGGCCTACCAGGCACATGGTGCTGAATTTCTGGTCCATACCTATGTTCCAGCAGAAGTGGAAACTGAGAACCGCAATTTTAGTCCTGTAGGGTCCAAGCGGCTCATTACAGGGATGGGAAGAGTAAGGCCTAAGAAAGGTATAATTTTCTCAAAACTGTTGATAATTATGGGGTGTAGCCTCTGCACCAGATACTCACATATTACTGCATGGGATCCTGAAAATGAAGCCAGGTCAGTCCGTGCTCTTGTTAAGCCAATTTCATAGATTAGAAAAAAACTGAGTCCAAAAGAAGTCAGTTATCTGGCCCCAAGAGCAAGGTGTTCTGTGAGGACAGGAGTCATACCTGCACCTGTTCCCTGCACTTTAATCCTCCTACTGCCCAAGTCTCAGAAGGCCCTGAATTAAGTTTGCGCTTTGGTTTGTAGATTAGAGACTGTAAACACACTAGCAAGCTAAAAGTGGCTCAAATCTTGTATTTTCCATGCACTAGTGGAGTGCTAGACATTGAAAGGAGTCCTGTGGTGAATGCTTTTGTAAAATAAAGAGCCATTTAGGAAAATAATCTGTCACTTCCTGATTTATCTCTTTGCTAAGCTGAGCCTTTCATAAACCAGATTCTTTAGAAGCAGGGCACACAGGCCCTGCTCTGAGCAGATGGTCTCCTTGCTGTTCTGGACAGGATCTGATGTTTTGAGGGTCTGCCATAGCCACAGATGCCTGCCTTCATGAATGGAGCTGCAGGTGCCTCATAGCCCAGAGCATGCCTTGCTGGGTGCCTTAAGACTCCTCCATCCCAGCAACACTGAGGAGATCAGAACAGATTGGACAGCTTCAGATTATGTTGTAGATAGTGTTGTGGCCTGGTGTCAAGGTCTGCCCATCAGGGTGTTCAATGTTGGCGATGACAAATACTCTCCTGGGGTGTCTGAATAGGAGATGTGAAGAAAGATTGAGACAGAGCTACCTCACAGAGTGTGTAAAGCCAGGAAGCCAGGAGCAGAGGGGTGAAAGAATAAAAGCCATGAGTGTACAGGTGAGCCTGCAGAGACAGATTGTTTCCAGATCCATACAAGGGAAGAACAGAGACAGACAGACAGACAGACAGACACACACACACACACACACACACACACAAATTCAGCAGAGCTAGTAGAGACAGAAACAATGTGTACAGTGTTGTTATATTCAAGCAATGGTTCTTTCTTTTAGAAGGCTGAGATGATTTTCAGAACAGACCTAGTCACTGTGTTCTTCCACAATAAAAATGGCCACATGTTGGTGAAAAGTGAGGACTTCAAGGTCATATAGTCCTAGGTATAAATCCTGCCACTAACAGCCACCTGATCCTGGTCAAGGCACCTGAGCTCTTTCTGCTTCAGTTTTTTCATCTAATAGAGGGAAAATTAGAGCTAGTGACTGCATCTAGTGCTGACCCCAGTCTTAGTCCAGGTAGAGTTCCCAGTGTTACTACTATTGTAACTAAATCTAACCCCATTATCTGAACTAAATAGTAAGTTCTTTCAATCTTTCAATAAGCTGAGTTAAAACATACAAGACCAATAATTCATTGATTCATTTGTTCAATTCATCTATTCATTTTATTATTTACTTGCGATCTATCTTGTTCCATACAGTGTTCTAAATAAGAAGCATCCAACACTGAGAGAAATGGACAGAATCCCTTAGAAGACACAGTGAGCAGACACACAAATACTGGACAACGGCCGAGCAGTGGCAAAGACTTTAAAAGATAAACAAATAAAGCAGAAGTGTTCTAGTTCCCTTTCTGTTGCTGAGATAAAACACTCTGATCAAAGGCAACTTATAGAGGAAAGTATTTATTTGGCTTACACAGATCACAGTCCATCACTGAGGAAACTCAGGGCAGGAACTCAAGCAAGAGCTTGAAGTGGAAGCCATGGTGGACCACTACTTACTGGCCCCCTTTCAAGTTTATGTTAGTTAGCTTTCTTATACAGCCCAATATCACCTGCCATGGAATGGTGCCACTCACAGTGGGCTGAACCCTCCTACGTCAGTTAATAACCAAGACAGTCTCCCACAGACATGCCCACAGACCAGTCTGATCCAGGAAATTCCTCACTTGAAGCTTCTCCTCTCAGATGACTTTATACTCTGTCAAGTTGACAATTAAGGATAACCAGGACAAGGGGAAAGGTGTATGGAGGTCGTACATGACCATAGATACTGTTTTATTTTTGTGAGGTGTTGAGAGATGATGTCAGTGATAAGGTGACCACAAGAAATGCCTGGGGCACTAGAGGAATAAACCATGAACCATGCAGACACCCAGGCAAAAAACTGTTCATGAAGAAAGAACAGTGATGCAAATACCATGAGGTAGACTCTCAAATTCTTACTGCTGATGATAGCAAAATAACAGTACAACAAGAACATTGCCACCCTGCGTCTGTGGTACATTACAGATTACAGAGGTGTTCCACTTTGACGTCTATGTTTTTTGGTTTTGATCCCTAGGGTTTAGTGGGTTTCTCAATCTTAGCTCAATACATGTTTTCCTCCAGATAATTTGTTGCTTGGTGGGTGGAGGTGTGCACAGTATCCTGTGCATTGAAAGATATTTGGCAATGTCTCTGGTTCTCAACCACTAGACAACTTAATTCAAGAACATTAACTAAAACTTGGGAAAATGGGTCAAAAATATTAAAAAAAAAAAAAAAAAGCTTGTATGGCTCTTGCCATACAGGTTTGAGGACCAGAGTTTGGATCTGAAGAGACCATATAAACACCAGGTGGGTGTGGCAGCCTTCAGAAGGTGAAGACAGGGCAATCACCAAAACAATCTGGTTAGAAACACTAATCATATGGGTAAGCTTTGGATTTAATTGAGAGAACCTTCCCCAGTGGAGGAGCAGTTGAGAATGATTCACTGCTTCAATATCAGACCTCCACATGCACCTACACAGCTGTGCCCCCACACACATAAATATGCATATGTACATCTTCACACACACACACACACACGAAAATGGAAAAAGAAAAAGAATTAAATATAGCCTGCATGCAAACACAAACAAAGACGGTATGTCTGGAAGCTGAGTTCCACCTATGAGAGTCTAGAGTACAGTCTCTCTTGTCTGGTATCCCCCAAATTGTATCCTCCCTTCTCAAGGTCAAAGACACACTTAAGTCCTTCCTTCTCCTTTTGACTTTAATTTCTTATAACTTTTGTAAGGAATGTTGCCTCCATTTTCCAATGGCACCCATTGCACTCACAGTAAAAGTTGATACGTTTACAACCTAGACCTTTAAGATCTTTTTCCAGTGCTACAATGACCCAACTAATTCCAGAACTCAGAACTCTCTTCCTCATGGTCCTTCCTAATGAGGAGCTCCAGCACACTGATGCCATAGGGCCTTTGCATTTGCTATTCCCACTTCCTAAGAGCTCTTTCTTCAAATATCCAAATGTTTTTTTAAAAATTAATTAGGTTTTTCATTTTTATTTTACATGTGTGAGTGTTTAAACTACATGTATGTAAGTGTACCATGTGCATACAGTGCCCACAGAGTCCAGAAGAGGGCATAATTTTATCCAGAAATGGAGTTAAGGATGGTGTTAGCCACCAAACAGGTGCTGAGAACTGAACCGCAGTACTCTGCAATAGCAGCCAGTGCTCTTAATCACTAAACCACCTCCCCAGGCCCCCAAATGTTTCTCTCTCTTCATATACTATGGACCAGTCTTCAAACACCACCTCATCAATGAAACGAGGACTCCAGGCTCCCTCCTATTTTAATCTCCCATTGTAACTATTATTTGATATTAAATATTTTTCTTTTTCACTTATTTATATTCTTAGTAGGTATTCATATTTTATTCATAGTAAGTATTTAATGAAAACTTGTTGATTTAATGAATGAACCAAGAGATGAACATTTTCTTATTTATGTTCTTATTGAACAAGTATGCATGGGAACATCAGCTAATTATGTATCAAGATCTTTAAAATATTCAAACTTTTGACCCAGTAATTCTACTTTTGAGAATATGTCCTGAGGAAAATAAATTTAAGCCCAAATATGGTCGTTTAGGAAACAAATGAAGCAAGCAAAATGCCTATTAATTAAATATGAAGCAATCAGAACATAGAATTATAAAATATGTTAAATAACAAGCTCTAACGGTAAATAAAGTAAAAGAAACAAAATTGTGTGAAAGTAAAAATGTAGAAAATTTGGTTTAAAAGTAATTATAAAAAATTGGTAACTGGTATGTATATTCCTTTATTTTAAAGTTTTCTACAGCGAGTATGTGTGCAGCTTTTATGATTAGGAAATATCAGGAAAACTGAATGCAGTTTGTGTGGGCAGTGGAGTTGCTCTTCCACATTCTTGGGGTAGAGAAAGCTGGTGCATCAGAGGCCAGTTGGCCCCTAGATAAGGCCAAGGTTAAACTGTCCTGGGCGCTTTATGACAGCCAGTCCCCACAGGGCCATTTCCAGTCACTGCAGGGAAGGCCAAGGCAGGGGGGTATGAGTCCCTGACTGCTGGAAAATTGTTCCAGCTCTGATCAATCAGGAAACTGTCTTCAGTC
The DNA here is from genome assembly GCF_000622305.1 of Nannospalax galili. Classification (NCBI taxonomy): domain Eukaryota; kingdom Metazoa; phylum Chordata; class Mammalia; order Rodentia; family Spalacidae; genus Nannospalax; species Nannospalax galili. Next base: position 6,025,761 of record NW_008338996.1, on the reverse strand, counting down.
CCTGACATTTATCAAACCTCCTTCACCCTCATCTGTCACTGTGCGGTGGGGCTGCCTAGCCAGGCACAGCCTAATCAAGTCAGTATGCCTGAGGGTCCCCAGAGATGGAGAGGAGGGGGCTGCAGAGGGAGTGTCAGGAGAGGGAGACAGAGCCATGGGAAGAGGGTCCTGAGAGAGGAGGAGGGAAGAGCACAGGCTCAGTGAACACCCGTTTGTTTTGCTATCATGGCAATTAATGCTAGAAGTGACATTTTAAGGGACTCTGGTGACAGCTTTGGTGACATTCCTGTTTGTGATTCCATGACAAATCTCTGTCTATATCTTATTTTAGCGAATGTGGCGACAGCTCAGAGGCTGACTGACTGGGGAAGCTGAGTTCTTTTTGAGAGTCTCTGATTCTCTGCTTCTGTCCAACATAAGCATCTGTACATTGGGGCTAAGGTCTAGAGGAATGTGAAGGCACAAAGCAAAAACACTCTCCAGGGTCTGCTCTTACATGACCGTGTTAAGTCTTCCATGCTGTGTGATTGACTAGGGTCAAAACTAAACTGATACCATCCTACAAATGTTATTCACTGTGCTATCCATTGAGGACCAATAAAGGAGGGTAAAAAAAAATAAACAAAGCATTGTGAATAATTCCCAGGATGATTAGTTCTGAGGAATGTTTTTACAAGTACAGGTCTTGCTCCCTTTGTTTTCTAAGCAGCCATACAAAGAAAAAGGAATGGGAACAGATTAAGCTCCAATTTTGCAATCTGAGATTAGAAAGGATTACTTAAATTGTGTCTAATTCTTAGGCCTGCTTTACTGTCCCTGACTAATGTCTAAATGATTCTACCTGAATATGTCCATAGAGTAGTTCATAATCTTTAGAACTCTGGGAGGGCAACATAGACAGGACAAGTATTTTGCTAAAGGACATTCAGTATACTTCAGGGACAGATACAGTGTGGGACTGCAAGAAGGAGCGAAAGTGAACTCAAGGGATGTGGGCAGAGACAACTTCATCAGCAAATGCTGTGTGTCACAGGTGAGTGCTTTACTTTCTCTGAGCCAGAGCAAAGTTGTTTTTCAAAATTCAGTAGAAGAGCTTATCAAGCCATTCAAGTTTATGAAGCCAGACAAGGACCCGTAACTAAACTCAGGTGGGTCCCACACAAAAAGAAGGCATAGAAATATGGAAGTACGAGGGGAGCTTTTGGGAAGAAGAGTTTCAGTGGGAGAGGGAGAATTGGGAGAGAGGGGAAAGGGGTAAAAATGAATAAAATCAATTACACAAATGTGTGAAACCATCAAACAATTTAACAAGCAACTATTGCAGCTCCACATCTTTCTAAGTGTCTATAGGAGACTATTTCCTGCTGTGCTTTGTTCTACAGTAACACATGGGTGCTCATGAGTATACGTTAAGGCTATGAATGGTTGTGAAGGACTATGTGAGGCGAGAGGGAGTAGTGTGCCTAAAGAAAGATGCAAGGACTCTCCATCCATATCTCTCACTGGCTGACCTGCCTGTGCAGATGGCTGATGCAGATGTCAAGGCAACTCAGAACACACTGTCATCCTGAGGGGTACTGTACAATACAGAATTGGAGAGGTGCTTTGAAGGAGGAGAGAGGGAATCAGTCTAGTGTTAGGAGGTCAGAGCAGTTTGGTGTTGAGAAAATCATTTCTCTCCTTCCCCCATATAGGCCCCTTTTCTGTTTGCATGACATTTGTATCCCATTATCTCTCTTGTTCGCCTCCCCCAGCAAGAAGGAAAGAGGGGGAACTTAGGACAGCAGAAGAGAAGGTGATTAAAAACAAAACATAGTGCTGTGTCTGTAGGAAAACATAACAATGAGACAAATTTCTTTGTATGCTAATCAGAAATTGTTCAAAAAATTAATTTCCAAACTTTTTTTGCTGCGGAGTCTTTCAGAAGCCCTGCTCTGGTTAACACTCTTCTGCCCACTCTGCCTCCCATTACCCTGACATTGTCCTGGCAGCTCCTGTATGCACTGTCAAGACAGACTGTGGTTAGAAATGGAGTTTCCCAGGCTCTCTGACAACCTCCATGAGGCTCCAGGGAAGTTAGGAAGAGGGATATGTTTAAATAACGATGGTGTTTCAGGGGCTGGAGAGATGGCTCAGCAGTTAAGAGCACTGGCTGCTCTTGCAGAGGACCCAGATTCAATTCCCAGCACTTACATGATGACAAACAATCCTATGGTTCCAGGGGATCCAACACTCTCTTCTGACTTCCACGGGCATTGCACAACATGGGTGTGCTTACATGGATGCAGGCAATACACTCATACACATAAAATAAATTTTTTTAAAAAAAATTATAAAACAATTGATGGTGTGTCTCACGAAGGGAAATAGGGATAGGGATTTGGGGAGGTTGAAGATAATTTCCTAGGATAAGATGAAAGGTGTACAAAAGGTTCCTTGGGTGAACAGGTTGATCTGTTTTGAGGTATGGAAATTAAGAAAAAAACATATAGGAGTAGGTGAAAGGCACAGCAAGCTGACCATACAGAGGGTTAAGAGAAGGATAGGAAACCCACCTGTGTCCCTTGCCTGTCTCGGGTACAATTCCCACTTTTCCCATCTACCCCTTATCCTGAGTCCTTGGAGTTATCTACGCCCTTTAGATCTGCACACAAAGAGCTCTACTAGACTGTCCACCATATCTGGTGATCTGAGATCTGTCCCCACTATGCGTATCCCAGTGCAACAACAGTCTATCTTATCCTGCTGTACCCTAGTCACACACTGTAGATCAGTGGCTCACACCAGCATCAGGAATGTTACATAAAGATAACAGTAAACATCAGAGCATTCTGATGTAATAATATACATTCTTTAGCAAATCTTATTTTCTGAGACAAACACATATTACATAGATCACATATACATGGTGTTAGGGGAAGGCACCATGTAAAGTGCACTTTTTTGTCTTTTTTTTTTTTTTTTTAGTTCCAGTTACCCCGGAACTCACTATGTAGACCAGGCTGGCCTTGAACCCTTAGAGATCCACCTGCCTCTGCCTCCTGAGTGCTGGGACTAAAGGTGTGTGCCAAATTGCCCAGCAAGTGCATTTCTTATTGTTCAACATTTTGGATAAACATAGTTGCATCAAACTTGATTTGCTAGAATCCAAACCAAGGTATTTCCTCTTTCTGCCCAAACTATCAAAATTAAAGCATGTTTATTATCTTCAGAATATGAGTGGGTTTGGGAGTCAGACAAAGTTGGATTCACACTGTGTTTCCATTATTTGCACCTAAGGAATTTTGTGATGATATTTTGATTTTGATGAGGATAATACTTTACTTAGAAGATGCATGGGAAGATTCAACTAACCATTGCTTTGGAAAATACTAAGCAATCTAGTATGACAAAAATAACAAACTAAAGCAGACTTGCCCAGTACAGGAAAAGGATAAAGTCCATGAAGAAGCTATCATTCTGGGAAGAATTCTAAATATTCATCTGACTATTCATTGATTTTCCTGTTCCTCCATCTACAGGCCCAACATATAAAGTCACGTCTGTTATGTGCCAGGCAGTGTATCAGGCACGGAACGAACTAAGCAGGTCTAATGCTTGATTTCATGGAACTCATAGTCTAATAGGATAAATAAAATATTTAATAAATGACTTCATCTAGTAAAAAGTACTATTAAGTAAAGAAATAGAAGGACCCCAAGAGAAAGATCCAATAGAAAAAGAAAACGTTTTTGTGAGAATGTGAGCTGAGGTCAAACTGATGAGTAGTCAACTATGCCACAATAGATTGGGGAAGGAATGAGGAGGTTTATTCCAGGCAAAGACAAACATGGTTATATGCATAGAGTCTGTGGTTGGAGAACTGCAGAAGGTTTTCTCATGGACTGTTAGGACCACAGTCATCATCCCTGGATGGATGCTTTGTGAAGAACAAACAAAAAGGAGTGTAGGCATGGGAGCAGCAAGAGCAGAAGGGAAGAGTGTGAGGAAATACTTTCTGGGCCACTAGAAAGACACTCTTGTCACAGAGAAGCATAGGTGGGCATGGTTTGGAGGTCTAACTCAGGTTGGAGCCTCTGGGTAAAGAAGCATGACTATAAAGAAAATGCATTGAGGGAGGGGCTGCCAATGAAATAGCTCAGAGAATTCGTAAAGTGCTACCCAAAGATGACATTTACATGACGTTCACGGGGGGCTTCACTTGGGGGTGTTAATAAACAGCTCCTCTGTTTCTGACATGCTGGAGTGATTTATTGATACCAGTCACAACTGTCCTGTACCTTAGGGACCACTATAAGCCATAAGATCTCCTGCTGCCAATCCCCTTCTGTCAACTTAGAAACTCAGCATTATCATGTACCATACCTCTTGCCTCAGAGATCAGATGCAAAATACCAAGGTTCTTTATGTCAGATATGTAGGTGATGCCAGCCTTTGCTCTGTGTCCTGAGCATTTATGGGGTTGAGAACTCCATGCTTGCTCAAAGACCATTCTTAATCACAGCCCTGTGGGTACCAGGTCAACTCCCATGTTTATGTTTAAACCACTTTAAAACTATGTTGCCTTGAGTACATTACTTAATCTCACTTTCCTCCAGTCCCCTGTTAAGTATGAAAGAAATTGGTAGATATTCCATAGTATTGGTAGGAGGTTTAAATGTTACAATTGATAGAAAGTTCCAGAAGAGTAGTAAAAAGTCCGCTAGCAAGAGCAAAAGCAACCACAATAGCAGCAGTGGTTCCCTACCGAAACCTACCATTCAGAGTTAATTACAGTAGATTTATGAGAGAATGCACAGGGCTGTTGTTGAACACATATAGATACTCAAAAGAAGATGCACATTCCCCACTGTTTCAGTGGGTGTCCCACAAACTCTGAGAATTACTGGACTCTCAACCTGGGCCATAGGAAAGTTTAAACTGCTGGGTCTGTATCAGAAACATCACTGTGCTATGCCTCACCATTCATTCCCATGGGCCACTGCTAGGATCTGATGCTATTTCTTTTTTCTGTTTCCACTCTTGGTTCTGAGCTTAGTTAGGAAGGCACAGAAAAGCCTTTAGTTTGCATAATTTCACTCCAGAAATCATTACATAGAGTAACTGAGAGGACTGACCACCATATGAATAAAGACCAGCAGGATCCATGATGCTTAAGAACAGTCATTGTGATGGGGATAGGGACTGCTGCATAGAATGTTATTACACACACTCTCTTGAGAGCATAAAACAAAACTGTAAAAATGAGTACTGTACTTTTCAAGATGACAAAAGTGGGTTCCCTTTGATGCAGAGATTCTGCATTTAGGAACATATCTGTTCTGCAGAAATAAGTCTGACAGAGTGCAAGAGTTTTCACCTGGCTCACTACCTAGGTAGCTATGCTTATAGAAATGTCTGACATCTCATTATTAGTGCAGAAAATTATAATAATGGCTAACATGGGGTATAACAAAGTAAGTTTCAGTATATTAAACACATTCACATTATGAGTCCTATTATAGCCTTCAAAAGTAATAAGGTAGGAATGCATGAATGACAATGAAAGATGCCTTTGACACATTGTTTATTAAGCTGTCAAAGTCTTGCAGAATGTGAGCATACCCCATTAGTGTTGATATATATATCTACATATGTGTGTAACACATATATACTCTATGTATGTTAGAGAATGCTAAATGAATATAAATCAAGCTACTATCACATATTACCTTCTGGATCTTATCAGTGGAATGGGATAGAGCAAGGGTAGAGCGTTGTTTTTATATGCAATTCTGACCTCTGCTGTCACTCTATCCTTCCCTCCTAGCTTTTTTCCTCTCTTCTTCCCTTATTTTCCTTCCTTCCTTCCCCTTTCTTCTATTATAAATAATACCCATTTCTTTCATTATAAATCACAATTAAGCAAACCCCATTGTCCACTCATCACCTTTCATATCTTCTCTCAATAAAATGATAAATAGCTCATCTCCCTTTGCTTCCTGGGCTGCACAGCCTCCAGTGTCCTGGTACCAGCACCTTCCCTGGGTAAGTCCAGTGCGCCCACCGTGCCTTGACTCCCCTAGCCTCTTTCTCCTGATCCTTTGCATCTGGACCAACCCAGTTCCTCCCTGAGGGCCCCTGGGGCTCTCTGGGCTTGGTCCCACCCTCACCTCCCTTTATTTCTCTGGGATGCACAGCCTCTGGACATCCTGGTGCCAGCATCTTTCCTGGTCCCCAGAGGCCCTCTGAGTCTGGTCCTGCCCTCACCTTCCTCTGCTTCCTGGGCTGCACAACCTCCAGTGTCCTGGTGCCAGCACCTTCCCTAAGTCCAGCACACCCACAGTGCCTTGACTCCCCCACCCTCTTTCACCCTCCCAGCTCCCACAGTGCATCACTTCACCTAGCCTGGGTACAGGGCAATTTCTTGTCTTAGCACCCCAGACACCAAGACTAACCTCTCCACCCAGAGCGACCACTGCTTCCTGATCCTTTACATCAGGACAAACCCAGTTCTTCCCTGCAGCCCCCAGGAACCCTCTGGGCCTGGTCCGGCCCTTACCTCCCTTTAATTCCCTGTGTGGCAAAGCCATCTTCTTCCTGAGAGCAGCATCTATCCTGGGCCCTTCTCCCAGGCCTGCCCAGTCCCCAAATTACTGAGGGCAACATCTTTGCTGGAGGGACCCAGACTTAAAGCT
>NW_008338996.1:6013781-6018486 GCF_000622305.1 Nannospalax galili | reverse complement strand
AGGAGAAAGCCTCACCAATAGGATGAATGAAATGGAAAACAGAATATCAAGACTGGAAGATAAAGTGGATGAATTAGACCTTTCAAGCAAAGACTATGAAAAATTTAAGAAAACACAAGAATGGAATATGCAGGAATTGTGTGACACCATAAAAAGACCAAACTTATGAACCATAGGCATACAGGAAGGAGAAGAATCTCAAGATAATGGTATGGACCAGATCTTCAATAGGGTTGTAGAAGAAAATTTCACAAAAATTAAAAAAAGACATGTCCATACAAATACAAGAAGCATATAGGACACCAAATAGACAGGACCAGAAAATAAACTCTCCTTGGCACATCATAGTAAAAACACTGAATGTACAGAACAAAGAGACAATACTGAAAGATGCAAAAGAAAATCAACAAGTCACATATAAAGGAAAACCCATCAGGATTACAGCTGACTTTTCAGTGCAAGCTATGAAAGCCAGAAGAGCCTGGACCAAAGTATTCCCAGTTCTACATGACTACAGATGCCAACCCAGATTACTTTACCTAGCCAAAATGTCTATCATAGTTGAAGAGGAAAGAAAAAATCTTCCATTACATAAATAGGCAGAAAGAATTTATGTCCACAGAACCAGCCCTTTAGAGAGTTATTGAAGCAATACAAAGACCCAAAGAAAGGAATGACTATACACAAGGGGTGATGGAAAGAAATTCAATGAAGATATAACTGTGGAAATGCACAGCTATATCAAGAACGTGAATAGAAATAAAAATGACAAGATTTGATACATATCTTTCATTAATAACTTTAAATATCAATGGACTGAATTCCCCAGTCAAAAGATACAGACTAGTTGGAGGGATTAAGAAACAAAACCTATCTTTTTGTTGTCTGCAAGAAACTCATCTCACTTTCAAGTACAGGCACCACCTTAAGGTGAAAGGACAGAAAAAACAATATACCAAGCAAATGGTACTAAGTAAAAAGCAGGCATTCCAATTCTAATATCTGATAAAATAGACTTCAACTAAAACTAATGAGATCACTTGCAAGGAGAGGCACTATCTTAAGGTGAAAGGATGGAAAAAAATATACCAAGCAAATGGTACTAAGAAAAAAGCAAGCGTTGCAATTCTAATATCTGACAAAATAGATTTTAAACAAAAACTAAACAGAAGAGATAAAGAGGGCCACTTCATTCTGATCAAAGGAACAATAAACCAAGAAGATATTACAATCATGAACATATATTCACCAAACTCTGGTGCATCCAACATCATAAAAACAGTACTACAGAACTGTTAATCCAGATTAATCCCAACTCATTAATAGTAGGGGGCATCAATACCCCACTGTCTCCATTAGATAGGTCAACAAGACAGAGAATTAACAGAGAGACATCTGAATTAAACAATACCATATATCAAATGGACCTAACAGACATCTACTGAATATTCCACCGAAGCACAAAAGAATATACTTTCTGTTCATTGAGTGGAACCTTGAACCTTCTCCCAAATCAACCATATACTGGGGCACAAAATAAACCTCAACAAATATAAAAAGATTGAAATCATTCCATGCATTCTATCAGACCACAATGCAATAAAGGTTAAAATCCACACCAGAAGAAACCCCAGTAACCACATGAACACATGGAGATTAAACAACACACTCCTGAATGATGAATGGGTCAAAGGAGAAATTAAGAAAAGAAATAAAACCATATACTGGGGCACAAAATAAACCTCAACAAATATAAAAAGATTGAAATCATTCCATGCATTCTATCAGACCACAATGCAATAAAGGTTAAAATCCACACCAGAAGAAACCCCAGTAACCACATGAACACATGGAGATTAAACAACACACTCCTGAATGATGAATGGGTCAAAGGAGAAATTAAGAAAAGAAATAAAAGTATTCCTGGAACTAAATGAAAAGGACACTATAACACAATAAAACCTCTGGGACATGCTGAAAGCTGTCTTTAGAGGGAAGTTTATAGCTCTAAGTGCCTACATTACAAAATTGGAAAGAACACAAATAAATGACCTAACATTGCAACTCAAGACACGTGAAAAGTAACAGCAAAGGAAACCAAAACTCAGCAAATAAGAAGGAATAACAAAGAGCAGAAATTAATGAAATAGAAAAAAAAAACAATACAAAGAATCAACAAATCTAAGAGCTGGTTCTTTGAGAAGATAAGCAAGATTGACAGACCACTAGCCCAGTTAACCAAGAGAAAAAAAGAGCACCTCCAAATCAACAAACTCATAGATGAAAGGGGGAAAAATCACAACAGACACAAAAGAGATCCATAACATTATAAGAGAATGCATTAAAAACCTATATGCTATTAAATTTGAAAACCTAAAAGAAATGGACGGGTACCTAAAAGCATGGAAACCACCAAAACTAAACCAAGATGAGATTAACAGCTTAAACAGACCCATAACACATAAGGAAATTGAAACAGTAATAGAAAAGCTCCTGACTTAAAAATGCCCAGGACCAGATGGATTTACAGCAGAATTCTACCAGATATTTAAAGAGGATCTATATCCAATACTACTTAGTTATTCAAAATGATAGAAATGAAGGGAGAACTTCTAAATTCCTTCTATGAAGCCAGCATCACTCTAATACCAAAGCCAGGTAAAGATACAACCAAAAGAAATCTATAGACCCATATCCTTAACTGACATAGATGTAAAAATTCTCAAGAAAATACTGGCAAACCGCATACAGACACACATCAAAACGATCATCCACCATGATCAAGTTGGCTTTATCCCAGAGATGCAGGGATGGTTCAATATATGTAAGTCAATAAACATCATAAATCATGTAAATGGGCTCAATGACAAGAACCACATGGTCATTTCAATAGATGCAGAAAAGGCCTTTGCAAAATTCAACATGCATTTATGCTCAAAGTCCTAGAGGGAATTGGACTGGTGGGAACATACCTCAACATAATAAAGGCATATATAACAAACCCCCAGCCAACATCATTCTAAATGAAGAAAAACTGGAAGCATTCCCCTTGAAATCAGGAACCAGACAAGGCTGTCCACTATCTCCACTTCTAGTTAACATAGTGCTTGAAACTCTTGCAAGAGCAATAAGCCAAGAGAAAGAAATTACAGTAATAATAATTGGAAAAGAAGAGATCAAATTATCCGTTTTTGCAGATGATATTATACTATATCTAAGAGACTCCAAAAATTCCACCAGAAAACTCCTAGAAATTCTTCACATGTTCAATAAAGTGGCAGGTTACAAAATAATTAATATGCAAAAGCTAGTCTATCTCTATTTTTTTAAATGTATTGTTTTTTTGAGGGGGAGCAATAGGTGCACTTTTATTTAGGGGGTAATCAACAGCTACCTAATTGGACTTCAAGCCTACTAAATGAGCAGGAACTCATGTGTTGTACTGTAAATATAGCCAAATATACATGGCTGTCACAATAGCAGCAATTAAATTAAATTAAATTAAATTAAATTAAAATATCTCAGAATAAACCTGACCAAATACAGTAAAGTCCTGTACAATGAAAATTTTAAATCCTTAAAGATTGAAGAAGACATCAGAAGATAGAAGAACCGCCCATGCACATGGACTGGAAGAATTAATATTGTGAAAATCACCATGCCACCAGAAACCATTTATAGATTCAAATGCAATGCCAATCAAAATCTCTTGACATTTTTCACCGAATTGGGAAAAAACATCTTAAGACTCATATGGAAGCACAAAAGACCTTAGATGGCCAAAGCAATCATGAGCACTAAGAGCAATGCTAGGGGGATTACTATACCAGATATTAAACTGTATTACAGAGCTATAATCATAAAAACAACATGGTACTGGCACAAAAATAGACCCATAGATAAATGGAACAAAATTGAAGACCCAAATACAAGTACATTCAATTTCAGCCACCTGATATTTGTCAAAGTGGCCAAGAACATACTGGAGGAAAGACAGCATGTTCAGCAAATGGTGCGGGCAAAACTGGATCTCCACCTGTAGAAGAATGAAACTAAACCCCTGCCTTCACCTTGCACAAAAGTCAACTCCAAATGGATCAAAGACCTCAATGTGAAGCCTGAAACTCTGAAACTGTTAGAAGAAAACATTGGGAAAAACCTACAAGATATAGGTGTAGGAAAAGATTTTCTAAACTGGACATCAACTGTCCAGGAAACAAGGTCAATAATCAACAAATGGGACCTCATTAAACTAAAAAAGCTTCTGTACTTCAAAAGAAGCAACCAGGAAAAGTGAAGAGAAAACCCTCAGAATGGGAAAAATCTTTACCAGTGACACACATTTGACAGAGGTTTAACACCTAAAATATATAATGAACTCAAAAAACAAAGACTCAAGAAAGGAAGTAACCCAATTAAGAGATGGGCTATATGGATGTGGTGGTGAATGTCTTTAATCCCAGCACTTGGGAGGCAGAGGCAGGCAGATCTCTGTGAGTTCAAGGCCAGCCTGGTCCACATAGTGAGTTCTAGGGCAGCTGGGGCTATGGGGAGACTGTGTCTCAAAAACAAAACAACAAGAACAACAACAACAAAAAGATGAAAAAAGCAAACCAAAACAAAACAAAAAAACAACCCCCCCCAACCCATTTTCTTGGGGCTGGAGAGATGGCTCAGTATTTAAGAACACTGGTTGTTCTTGTAG
>NW_008338996.1:6012263-6012866 GCF_000622305.1 Nannospalax galili | reverse complement strand
ATCATAAATATGGATTGAATAGGCTAAACATAGAAGGTTAGAGAAAGATAAACCTGCTATTAGTAATAGAAGAAAGATAGTGTAGATATATTAATTTCAGCCAGAACAGATGAGAGAGCAGAGAAAATTGTTAGGGATGAATATGCTTCATATTGATAAAAGGAGTTAATTCTCCAAGAAGACTTAGCAATTTGCCTGTTGACAAAGCATCAAAATACAGGAGATAAAAATGACAATGCCAGACAAGCGATACCTTTTTTTGAGTTGTTGGCCAAAGTGCCCAAAGGGATTCCCAGATAGTAACCGAGCATAGAACTGGGAAAATGAACAGGAGACCCCAATCTTATCCAAAGGAATATTGACAACTGATTACTGCTAAATGAGGAACAGCTGACCCTCCTAAAACAAAGACCTCTAGATAGGCTGACTAGATTCACCAGAAGGGAAAGTAGTCGGGAATGGCTTAGGGTTCCGACAACACAGCAGACAGTAGCAGGGATATCCCAGTATAAGGGCTCCAGGCAGGGAGGGAGGCTATGGGAGGGTGCTATCTGGGAAGTCGGTATAAAAATAAATAATTAAAAAATAAAATAATAATTCTTA
>NW_008338996.1:6001227-6011995 GCF_000622305.1 Nannospalax galili | reverse complement strand
GTTTTACGTATTTGTTAACAAAATGTTATTACATTATTCAATTTTTATGGCCTTAAAAATGTGTGTATAGAATTAACCTTAGGCAATATCATTTCAAAAGACTGTAGAATTACTTTTTATCCGTAATTGTTATTTTTATAATTATACACAGTCTGTGTGGTGTAATGTGATAATGTGATACAGGTATATAATATACAAAGATAAAACATGGTAATTTATATTTCTCTTTCCTTAAGTATTTATGTTTTAGGTTTAGAATCTTGAAAACCTCTTCTAGCTCTTTATAAGATGTGCAGTGAATCGTTATGAACCATAATAATCCCTTGTGCTGTAGGACACTGCAACTTATTCCTCCTCCCCAGCTGCATTCTGAGACTCAGCTGACCAGCCTCTGTATGCTTTTGTTCACAATTTGTACATCTTAAAAAACAGGATCTCATGATTCTCTTCTGAAATCACCAGAGGCAACAGAGTACAGGCTCGACCTGCACTGATATGATTAGGTCTCTGTGACCTGACAGGGGTCTTGTTCGTCTCTGACAAAACAAGGGGGACGAAGAACTCAGGACCATAATGCTGCAGGAACAGCCTCTACCACCCATCTCCTCCAGGGCATGTGGTACAGTGTGACACTTGGACTCACAGGGAATGTGTCCTACTTCTTCTTGCCCTATTTCCTACTCTGTTCCCCTTATTGGAACCCAGTCGCATGAGCATTAAAAAAAAAAAGTTGGTGATATGAAAACTGAGGAGCTTAAGACACGAAGACAGCTTGGCTAAGAAGATTGTTTAGGACACCCTGCCAGTAAACCTAGGTGGCAGACTTATCCCACGTCTGTCCCCTGCATCCCAGCCCACAGCCTATTTCTTAGGCATCGTCTACACATTTTCATTAGACTTCCGTTTGGCATTTTAAAAAACCTGTGTGAAGATTTCAGATAATCAGAGACTGGCTTTGTTGTCTGAAAACAGCTCTGTTTTAAAGAAAACACCAAGGGAAAAATCAACTTTAAGTCATCAGGGAGTAAGAGATCTGAAAGGTGCAGGTTCTGGGGCATCCCAGGAACAGGAGAACAGGAAACCTTGCTCAACTTCTGGGGCGTGGGCCTGAGCACCCTCTGGATCCAGCATCATTCGGTCTCCTGCTGTTACTGTCCTAATAGCCAGGGCCTTACCTCCCTCTTTAAGCAGTTGAAATGTACAGACCCTGGAATAGCTGGACTTTATCTTTTCTAAGAAGGACAAAGCTTGGGAGGAACCAACCTTCCAGTGAAATGAGCCACCAGCCTAATGTACTGTGGTCCATTCTGATTACTCCTTATAGTCAGAAGAGTAACAGTCTAGTTATACCAGGATTCTTTGGTGAAGGTGTTGAATCTCTGATCTCAGTCCTACTATATCTTGGCTATGTGGTCTAGAAAGATCCATGGCTCTATACAAGCTTTGGCTTCTGTTTCTTAAAACCCTTTCCCCATGATGTACATTCTGGAAGGTTTCCAGCATGTTCTCTGAGGGCAAGACAGAAATTCAGCTTTCCTTATCTCTATCTCAGGTCTTCCATGTTGTCTGGCACACTGTAACCACCGTGAAGAGTGATGAAAAGGGTAGGATCGACAGCATTATGGCAGGTGTGGGGGGCTCTGAACCCCACATTTTGCATGTTTTATCTCACTAAAATCCCCCAACCCCACTGCACAGAAGAACACTAACACCATGTCCTTTGATGGGAGATGAATATGTGACTTGCCTAAGAATTACCAGAGACGAGGAAATCTTAGCTCTGCCAACTCTATCTGTTTCTCTTTTTATGCCTACTGAGAGATGCCCTAAGTGAAGACTCCATCATCACAATGCACCCCCTTCACACCAGGCAGGGGAGGAGGAAAGAGGGAGGGGAAGTGAGGGATGGAGGGAGAGAGAGGATATCAAACAAGACCTACTGGTGGTGACTTGCCTCCCATTTTGAAGATGTTTTCTGCTCTCCATCTGAAACTTGCTAGAGAGAATGTATTGTGGGCTGTGTCATTAGGCCAGAAGGAGATGAGCATTCCCAGCTGGGCATAGAAGAGTGTTAGTGCAAATAAAATACTCCAAGACTTGAAAAATAAAAATCCCTATCTAGAGGACAGTGCCCAGGATGGCAAAATGCCTGAAAGGTATTTCCCTTGAGACAGCTGAAGAGACTAATTTACAAAAATAACAGGTGCTTTCTATTTCTCTCTTGTTAATTTTTCCAAGAACTTCCTTGGAAACAGAGCATCAGATTCCCTTTCTTTGTGGACAGGAGAGACAAAGATATAGTTTTCAAATTCTGTAGGAGAAATTTTTTTTTAATAATAATGCCCAGAAATGGGCTAGACTCTTGATGGTAAGACAGTTGTTAAGGGAGGTAATCAAGAAACACTGAAAGGTATTGAGCTATGAACTCTCTGATGCCCCTCAAAACTCCAATTCCAGGAACACTGACTCACTGGTGGAGGACCAAAGAAGACAGACTGATAACTCGGGAGAGTGACAGATCAAGATTCATGACTGATCTTAGAAGACCCCCAGTACCCAACACCAGCTTCTGCACCTCTCCCCACATCCCAGATGGCTCCTGGGAAAATGCACTGTGAGGAGGAGAGCTCACCTTTCTTTTCCAAATCTGCTTTTTCTTCTCCTGGCCGTCCCAAGCTGTCCAGGGCATGGGTCACCCGGCTGCCAAACTCGTCTTCACGGGAGACGTGGTTGGCCCGCCTGGGTGGGTCTTCCTCCTCCTCGTAGTCATAGTCATCCAGGATGGGGGTCTCCCGGATGGGCACGCCGATGACCGAGTTGTGCGCCTGAAGCCGGGAGGAGCGGAAGCTCTCCCGGGCCTGGGTACCCAGCAGCACTGATGGGATGTAGTGGATCTCATGAGTGGCTTCGGTGCTAGCGCTCTTCTGAGGGATGCGGCGTCGCTTCTGCCAGCGCCGCTGTGCGTACAACGCCACGGTGAATACCAGCAACAGCAGCAGCAGCGCGATGAGGCCACCCTAGAGCAGGAAGGAAGGACAGACAAATGGACCACTGATCTGCGGAGGATAGGGCCAGAGTGGCTTTCCCATCTGTCAGCTTGGCCTGAGTCCATGGCTCTGAAGTTAGAGAGATACCACTTTCCCACCCAGTTTCTTCATCAACAAATTGTGAGAATCGGGGCAAAATGATGTCGCTGAGCCTTGTTTTTCAAAGGCATCAACGATGAGTACGAATCTGGTTCTTCTTTCTTTTACAAGTCTGGTATAAAGAACAAACAATATTTGTAAGGGCAATGTTTGAACAACCCAGCTTGCTAATTAGAAATGAGATGGTATGTCTACAAATGTATCTCAAGTGACTTGTGAGATTAAAGAAATAACCTGGTCTGTGGGCCTCTGAGAGCTGAATAGTCCCAAAATATGTATGTATAGCACAGGCACCTGCCAGAGGCAGATAGCACCAGGCTTACCACTCTCTGGTCTCCCATTACCATAGTTGCCAGCAAGATCTCATGCAGGTATACTGCTTTATTCACCTTTTATTTTGTTTCATCTTTTGATGATTGGAGCCACCTTGTTCAGTACTGGCTATGTGACTGCTAGATTGGAAAAGAGGTGCCCTGGTTATGTGGGAGAGGAGCACAATGTGGAAACACAGAAGGTGAGTGGCAGATTAAGATCAAATCCTTATTGTTACCATGTTTATTCTATTTTATTTCTTAATCTAAAGCTTGCATTCTTGCCTTTCTACCCATGTGGTTAGTTGCTTTTCCCTGAGCATGATCTCAGTGTAGACACAAGTTCTGATCACACAGCATGTTACAGCAAGTACAGAGGACAACCCTGAATATCCTGTCTTGAGGGAGGGTGACTACTGTTGATACCTATTTAACAGTCTGTTTTATTCAACAACATGGTCCTGGCATCCAGCTGACTGCACATACACTGTGACACTATCATGTTCTTTATGAAAGACCTAAAACTCACTACACTGGGATCTTTATCCTCTCCTGGAGGTGAGAAATCAGGGGTCAAAGTAGCAAGGTATGAGTTTGGGCTGACAACATCAAAATAGGGGTTAAGTCTTACCAGTGACCTTGGCATTGAGTTAGTTTTGGGTTTTCCGAAAGGTTTTCCTAGATTTCAGAACTTAGAAATCAACAAAGTCCAGGTACATGTTTTTATGTAAATATATGTGTGTATTATTTGTCAAATGTAAGATATATGAGTCAGAAACATTCTTGTAGAGGGACGTGAGATGAGAGCTAATGGATGTGAAGAACTTGTCAGAACCTGGCACATAGTAAACACTTGGTATAGACAATAACTCCATTGTGGTGCATATAGGGTTACTGCAGAAGAAAATAGAGAAGAAGGAAAGAAAAAAAGTGGGAAAACGGCTATCGCATTCCTTGTGAACTGGAGATTGTACACAAAGGAGTTGCAGAGACCCACTGACCTACCTGCGTCTTATTCAGACATTCTCCTGAAGGAAGCAGACAGGTGACTCAACAAGGACAGTGTCTAGATGAACCTGCAGGAGTCCACTTACTGGCCCAGCCTACAGAATCACACTCTCTTTTCTTTGCTTTTTTGCACCAGGGGCAAGTAAATAGAAAGGAAGAGTGATTGATTTCCAGTGAGGAGGGCTGGGGTGTCCAGCCTCTGAGAACACAGCCGGGGCAAATCCAGATCCTGGTGACTGAGAAATATTAGAGGGCAAAAGAGAAGTCAAGGAGGAAGGAAAAGCAGTGAATTTTCAGAAAGCAAGTTAAGAAGGTAAAGCCCAGTGGGTGCCGCACTGAGGTCCTCTGGTCTCGGGTTCAATTTGATGCCAAATCCAATTTGAGTGCTGAGCAACCTGGAGTTTCCCAAAATAAACAAGGCTGGTGAAGGGCTGAAAGTCTAAGGGAAAAAATAAGCACCACCAGGCTACTGGTTAGCAATTTGTGTGAGTATTCATTGTATAAGTGTGTATGTGTGGGTAAGGCAGAGGTTTACTTCTTAATGGGTCTGATCATTTCACTAAGATAGCCCATCTTGAGAGTGAGGAAGAGATGAGAGAAAGGCAGTTAGCACCTATCTCTTCTGGAATCTTATTTCCAGGGGACTCTCTAGGCAGGATCAGCCTGCTTTCCTTGTTTTGTTACTCACAAGGAGCCTCAGATTCCCCAGCAGAGCCACACAAGGGTGAAGACAAGGGATGTCAAGGACAGAGGGGTTTAAAGTAGAAACCATACTTTCAGGGTATATGGAGCTCTGCTTCCTTGCTTGCTATTGGTTATGACATGTGTACTGCATAGTTTACCTCCTTGGGATCTGAGAGGCTCCTTTTAAAATTGGAGCTCATTGGGGCTGGAGAAATGGTTCAGTGGTGAAGAACACTTGCTACTCTTACAAAGGATCTGGGTTTGACTCCCAGCAATAACGCAGTTGGTTACAACCATCTGGAACTCCAGTTCCAGATTTGATGCCCTGTTCTGGCCTCCACAGACACCAGACAAGCACATGGTACACATACATATGCACAAGCAAACATTCATGAATAAAATAAAAATAAATAAATCTTAAAAGAGTATGTTCCTTTTAAAAAATGAGGCTGATTGTTCTCACTATGAAGAATTACGCCAAGGATTAAAAAGACAGTAAACGATCCAGATATAAAGTAAACATTTCAAACTTAAGAGCCTCCTTCATTTAGCTTCTCTTTGTGTACTCCAAATAAAATCCTTTAACTCTGCACTTTTGGCTTAACCTTATTCTCCAGCTCCCCCAGACTCACAGGATAATGTCCAGCATCCCTAGCATGGTACTCAAGACCCATCATGCCTGAGCCTTTGTTCCTTTATTGTGACCCCACTCCATCCAAGCCTCACCTGATCTACCTGACACATCCTACCCCAGAGTCCCACCAACTACTTTGCCTACACCTAAAGTATGACCACCCCTCGAGTGGACCTCCACCTAAAACAGTCTCTCACTATCCATAGCACATTTAATAATGTACCTCAGGGGACATGGCCCCTGATGAGATCATACCAGATGAAGGTGCGTCCTAAAAAATGACTGGTGTCCTTTTAAGAAGATGGGAAGACATAGAGACATAGATAGAGAGAGATTCATATGAAGATAGAGACAGAAAATAGAGTAGTGCATCCATAAACCAAGGAGTACCAATGCTTCATGGACCCTAACTAGCAGGACTAGCTTCTGCCACAGAGACTCTGCAAAGAATAACCCCTTCTGATACTTTTATTTGGGGCTTCTGGTCTCTTGGGCTATAGGAGAATGAATTTCTTTTTGTTTTAAGCTACCTAGTTTGTGACAATTGGTTGTAGGAGTTTTAAGGAGCTGAAATGATCATCTCAACCCACCCAGTCTGCTCAGCTTAAATTCACTTCCTCTGAGAACATCTCTGTTAATTGGTTTTGCATCACCATGACTAACACCTGAGAAATCAACTTAAGAAAGGAGGATTTATTCTGCTCGTGATTTTTCGAGATTTCAGTTCATTGTGGCAGAAAAGGTGAGTAGATTGGGCCTCATACCATGGCAACCAGGAAGGAGGGAGGGAGGAAGGTGTGTGTGGGGAGGGAGAGAGAGAGAGAGAGAGAGAGAGAGAGACTGAGTTTCCCCTTTCTATTCCATTCTCTTCCATCTAGCCTATGGGATGGTGCTGCCACATGTGGTACCTGTCTTTCTAGTTTGTTTAAACCTCTCTATAAACACTTGACAAGCACATAAAGTCTATGATGCAGTGTTTGAACCTAAAAAATGTGTGCAACAAATATCCAGGTGCCTAAAACCATCAGCAGAAGTGTCAGGGGAATGTTAATGCAAATATGCACAGGGCCCCTGATCATTCCTGGCATGATCTCTCTTAGATGTCTTCCTTTTTCTCTAACGCTCATAACGTTCATTCATTTTGCTTACGTACGCATTATCAAAACTCAAAAGTTATAGTCTACAAAATGAAAAGCACCCCAAAGCCACCCTACCAGCAGAGCCTTCTGCAAAGTCAGACTTAGGATGCCATTCAGACTGGCCTCATTTTATCTAGTTTTCATGTTAAAATATCCAGGCACAGAAAAAAGAGCCAAAGAAAGAAAAGAAAAGGTAATGCGGAAAATGCTTTATTTGACAATGTGTCATTCGGAAACATTATTTCTGTCTCCGGCCTTTTTAATATTCCCTCACAACGGCCAAGCCGCAAGGGATTTGGTATTCTAAGACTGGATTTATAATACTCTGTTCAGCAGTGATAAGAACACGGGCCTTTAATCCTCAGAGCTTAAGCCTAATGATGTGCGTTGCATCCATGAGACTTACATGGTGGAGGCAGAGAACCACTCCCTCAAGCTCTCTCCTGAACGCCACACATGTGTTTGTGGCATACATGCATCTTCAAGCATACACACACACACACACACACACGAATTCAAGCCTGCTACATGAACTTGGACAGAGGTTATGGGCCCTCATCCATCTGCCTGGTCAGGAGAGAAGGATATTTTCATGTATTTTGACACGTCTTTGATTTTCCCTCCTTTAATTCACAGCCAAGCACCTAGATCATTTTGGTATTGGTTTTTGAACAGTATTTAGGATCTATGACAAGGTCTCACACTGACACTCATGTTGTACTTGCTGTTAGGTTCACACACACCCCATCACTCACTTTGTGGTAGCTCACAAGAAACTGCAATGAAGTGAATAGAGACAAACAGTGTGTGTGCGTGTGTGTATGTGCATGCATGTGTGTTTGTGTGCATGTGTGTGTATGTGTGTCTGTGTGTGTATGTGTATGTGTCTGTGTGTGCATGTGTATGTGTGTATATGTGTGTGTATGTGTGCATGTGTGTATGTTTGTGTGCATGTGCATGTATGTGTGTCTGTGTGTCTGTGTGTGCATGTGTATGTGTGTATGTGTGCATGTGTGTATGTGTGTATGTGTGTGCCTGTATGTCTGTCTGTCTCTCTGTGTCTGTGTGTGTCTGTGTGTATGTGTGGTGTTTTTAAAGGAGTAGGTCAGAAAATATGCTGTATACTATGGAATGATCACACTGGATATAGTAGGGAGACAGGAATCAAGGAAGCCACTGAGATTACTGATGAAAATTAGCTAGGACAATTATTTTCATTTGGGCAATATTTTGCTATCTGGAAGCCATTTACAACTGGGAATTGTTGTGGTTGTCACAGATAGGTATGGTGTGGGGTTGTTACTGGCATTTAGTAGATACAGGGAAAATAAATTTTATTCATAAATATGTCACATATAGTTATAAATATAAAGATACAAATATTTATATAAATACATATAAGGATATGCCCAGGAAACTCACAGAAAAAAGTCATATGGTTCAAAGTGCACTAGTCACTGATAGCAACAACTGAGAGCGTCCGGTTTAAGAGATGGTGAAACTTGAAACCAGGGTAGTGGAGATGGGCAGTCAGCTCATGGGGTCGTTATAAGACATTCATAACAGAATAGGAAGACTTGTGATTGGCAGTGAGGGGGAGAAGGAAGGAGGTGCCAACGATGACACTGAGGCCCAAATTCTATCACTGGATTAGAGTGGAGCCTATCTATGTATTAATGTTTTTCTAATTATTACTCTAGAAAGTTATGCAAGATTCTAGCCCATAATCAAATGAAATATATTTGCATACAAATAATCAATTAGCTAAAAGAAGATAAATGCACACTAAAAGACAAGGAATTGTATATAAATACTTATATATGTGCACATCTGTAACAATAGGCCTGCACCTATCTACATGTGCTATATTTATCTACATTTATTTCTTTGCCTCTAGGGAAATATTGGGTTGACCTATTTAAGGAAGGCCCATTGAATAAAATAAAAAGTATTTTCCTTTTTCTTTTAAACAAGTCACCTATTTATCACAGGTCAATTAGATACACTATTTTATTTTCCAAGGCAATGCCAAAGGAATAAAGTGAAAACAGGTTATTGATCTTTGGAATGTTTTTATCTTCTACCTCCTATGTTCCAGCTTAGCCATTCCTAATGCTTTTAATAATTTCAGAAAAAGAGCCAAATCTTAGAACACTCTGAATCCTATAGGAAATGAATCAAGTGGACAGCTAATAAACACTAAGCCACAAAGTCTTGCCCATGAGCTGGTCAGACGTGAGTGGGATCTTGGCTCTACTGCATTTTAGTTATGGGTTGTGGGTAAGCCACTTAAATTTGCTCATTTCTCATCTACAAATGGGGTTACTAATACACAGCTGAGAGGGACAAGAGAGAGCTCAATGGGGCTGCATTTGATAACACATTTGGCATAATGACTTGCATTTAGCAGAGCTCAAGGAAGAAAGTATCCTTATTAGAGAGGCAAGACCTTGTTTCCTTAAAAAATTAGATATGAGCCAATTGGTAAAGCCACATTTTCCCCTTATACAGTAACATGAGATATTCTCTACAGTGTTACTGTATTCCTAACACTGCATCCAAACTGTGAGACCATGACCATTCCCCTTCTCTGCTTTGCGTAAGTCAGTAAAATTAGGTGCTTTCTTTATCTTTTCATTACTCATTTATTTTTTAAATCACTTTATTATAGTGAACTCACAAGTAAAACCATCACACAGCAAGATCAAGACAGTCACTCAAGCAAACACTTGCCCAGTCTCAAACTCCACACCTCTCAGTGAACATCTATAGGGCTAGAAAGTCCATTGTGAGGTCCTGGGGCTGAATTCAGGCTTTTACACTTTCACTAGCAGTTACATTTTTATATTCTTATCCACCGCAAGAAAAGCAGAGTGGGAGGCTTGGAACTGGAACACTTGGCGTTGTATCCTCGCCCATGACGCCTTGCCTGCAGTCTGTCCTTCCGCCACCTCATGTGAACTGTTCTTATCTCCTTTCTAATGCTGTCTATGCTCACCCTCACAGCTATTCACTCATACATGTATATATTATGAACTAGGAGCCACATCTAAGGAAAACTGCAAATTATTTTCTGAGATTGATTGACATCACTCAATATTATACATTCTAAGTCCATTCTTTTCCCTGAAAATTTCCTTTCATTTTTCTTTAGAGCTAAATAATACTCTGTTTTCTACATGTATCATATTTTCATCATCCATTCATTTGTTAATGAATATCTAGTTTGGCTCCATTTCCTTGCCCTAGTGAATGGAGAAGCAAGGGGGTGGAAGCAACCTAAATGTTTTTGGTTTTGCTTTGTTTTGTTTTTAGATAGAGTCACACTATGTAGCAGCACAGACTGGTCTGGAACTTGCTTCACAATCAAGGTGGCCTTGAACTTGAGATCTTCTTGCCTCTGGCTATCCAGTCTTGGGATTACAGGTGGGTGCTACGAAGCCTAGAACAAACTGTAATAGTTGTTCCTTGTCCTAGTTTGTTTCTTCATTGCTGTGACAAAACACTCTGACCAATACCAACTTGGTGAGGAAAAGGTTTACTTAGCTTACATCTCCTGGGTCACAGTTCATCCGGAGCCCAAGGTAGGAACTCAGGGCAGGAATCTGGAGGCAGAAGCTGGAGCACAGGCCATGGAGGAACGCTGCTTACTGGCTTGCTCCCCTGGCCCCTGCTCAGTCTGCTTTCTTATGCAACACAGGCCCACCTGCCCAGGGGTGGCACCACCCACAGTGGGCTAGGCCCTCCCACATCACACAACAATTAAGAAGGTGCCCCATGGACATGGTCACAGGCCAGTCCAATGAAGGAAATTCCCCAATTGAGGCTCCCACAACCCAGGTGTGT
>NW_008338996.1:5977789-6001093 GCF_000622305.1 Nannospalax galili | reverse complement strand
TCAATGGAGGAAATTCCCCAATTGAGGCTCCCTCAACCCAGGTGTGTGAAGTTGACACTAAAGCTATCCAGCACAACTGACCCCTTGTCAACTTGACACACAAAAACATCACTATTAAACCATAACATTTCCAATTCTCATCCCTAAGATATGATGTTAATATCACAACATAAGACAGTACAACCTTAAAAGCCCCACAGTCCTTAAAAAATCCAAACACTTAAAAGTCCATAGTCTCTTTTAAAAATCTCTTAACTGTGGCTGGGCTTCTGTAAAATCCAAAACAAATATTGTCTTATTTCAAAGGGAAGAACTTGGCACACCTAAGCAAAACCAAAGTCCAGCAAAGTAGCTCAAGGCTGGACATCTGGGATTCACTCACGATCTTCCAGCCTCCAAAGGGTTCTGGCAGCTCCACTTCTCTGACTTGGCCGTCCACAGCACAAACAGCTCATCTCGCAGACTCAGGCCAGCTCCATTCCACACCTACTACTGTCCTTGGTGGTCGTCCCATGGTCCTGGCATCTCCAAAAAGCTGGGGTCTCCACTGAAACTGAGACTGCACCTTCAACAATGGCCTCTTCTTGCCTCTCAGGGTGCAAAGCCTGTTTCTCTCCATGACCCCTTCAATCCTGGGGTCTTCCCTGCAACTGAAGCTCTACTTTCACCTATGGCCTTTCCTGGCCTCTCAGGGTGCCACGCCTCAGCTGTTTTCTGTGACCCCTTCACACTTTCAACACCAGAACCATGCAGGAGACTCTTACACATTTCCAAGTCCTGCTTCAAGCTCGGGATGGAGGTTTGGGAACCCTCTGTGTGCTGACCCTGAGGAAATACCTCCCAAAAGACTTCACAGTGATAACTGGTTTCTTGTTACTTACAGCTGATCTTGCAGCCCCAGCTCACCAGCATCAATTGTCCAAGCAAAGCAAAGGCCTTACTTCAGGTTCTGGTCTCTTCTTAATCACAACTGATTCTTCAGCCCCAGTTGACCAGAACCCACAGAGTCTCAATTCAAAATATCACACAAATAGCCCTGATAGTCTCTGCTTCCCTTTGAAGTTTCACAAGCCAGGCCTCCATCATCCACAACTCTTTCAGCATAAGTGTTCCAAGGTCCACAGCAACAAACTAAGCAATCGATGACTTTTCCAGCCCAAAGTTCCAAACACTTCCATAATCCTCGGTACCATTCTCAGTACCAATTTCTGTCCTAGTTTGTTTCCCCATCAGCTTACATCTCCCAGGGCTCAGAGCATCAGGGAGCCCAAGGGAGGAACGCGGGGCAGGAGCTGGAGCACAGGCCATGGAGGAACGCTGCTTACTGGCTTGCTCCCCTGGCCCATGCTCAGCCTGCTTTCTTATGCAACACAGGCCTACCTGCCCAGGGGTGGCACCACTCACAGTAGACTGGGCCCTTCCACATCACACAATAATCAAGAAGATGTCTTACAGACATGCCCACGGGCCAGTTCAATGGAGGCAATTCCCCAACTGAGGCTCCCTCAACCCAGGTGTGTTGAGGTGACACTAAAGGTGTCCAGTACATTCCTGCTCTAGTATTCTAGGAGATTAGAAAGCCAAAAGAGGGCTTGAAAACCTTTTTGAATAGATGAAATACTTATTTGGTTTTGTCATTCTTCCTGGCATTACAGGTGTAAGCATGGGCCCTACAGTGGCTGACCATCTTGCTTCTGTGCTCTTGATCACACTCTTTTCCTGAAATCCCATCACGTTTGCCCCATTGTTTAGTCCTTTAAACCTTAACTTTAGGGTCATGAGTTCTCTAAATCTACTTTCCTTGGTTAGGTTAAACTCCCACCAGCTAGCCCCCCTGACTCAGGGTCCTCTGTTAGAGCACACAGGAATTTACAGTACATCTTGAATACTAATCCCTCCCAGGGGGCTAGGTAGCTTGGATATGATCTTAGTCATCTCTGTGTTTCCCAGGACTAGCTCAGGGTCTGACACCAAGTAGATCTCAGTATGCACTTATATCTTTCTATCCATGAAGGGAAGGGCCAGGTTTAATTTCTTTCAGAATGAATGTCAATAGTACATAGCACATAGTAGATCCTCAATTACTTGTTGAAAGAAGGAATGTGTCCTCTCTGAGGCAACAGAGCTGAAATATACCTGCAGCTGTCTGGCAATCCTCCATCTGTATGTAACAGAGAGCAGAGGATAATTCACGTGTGCCATTTAGCACAATCAGTATCCCACTCCATATCCTCAGGTGGCCTCTCCAGTTCTGTCTCAAATCCCACTCAGAAGGATGGATAATAGAGAGGGTGTGAGAGAGAATAGGATTGATTTTCTTCCCATTCTTTTAGTGATGGAGATAAACAGATAGACCCTTGTGGGGTCTGCGTCCTTTCCTTGATCTATTCATTCAATGAGTTAAGGGCATGTCTAGAAATAGGCAGACCCAAGGTCCCGATTATTTTACTGTCACTTGCCAGTGTTGTGACCTAGGAAAATTCTCCCTGTGATACAGTTTTCACAGTTCTGTCATGGGAATAGTAACACTCAACAAAATCTTTGGTGGTGAAGAGAAAGAAAATGTCACCTGACCATTTAGGAAACATCCAGTTCCCACTATTCAACAGCTTAATTGCTTTGCTTTTTATTCTAAAACAAGATCTATGTTGCCGAAGCTAGCCTGGAACTCACTACACATTAATCAGGCTGACTTGGAAATGTCTATTCTCCCGTTCATGGTTTTAACAGTGTATAATGTTGCTATATCCTGATCCTGTGCCAGACTGTCTGCCTGGATTTAGCAATACACAGATATGCCTTTGAAAAAGTTGCATTGCTTGTAGGAAATAGATAACCAAGCAGATGACTGCTATAACGCAGTTTGATAAACTCTATGCCATTTAGGAGCAAAGAGTTTCTCACAGCTTCCAAGTGCAAATCATAGAAGAAGTGGGACTAAAACACACTTTCTTGAAATTTCAATTAAAGACAAATTAAAAGGGGGAAGGGCTGCCCGCCAATCAAGTATATTCACAAGCAAAATAGTGCTGAATTACTAAATAACACACTCAGAAGCACATGAGGAATAGTTGGGGTGTCCACACTGCCATGTACCAGCTGTAAAGCCCTGGGTGGGTCAATGCATTTTCCTGAGCCTCAGCTCTTCATTGGAAAGCAAAGGACAACAGTGTTCACTGAATGACAGTACTGTAAGCATCAAATGAACAACTGCACAAAAGCGATCCACCACACCAGTATGCAATGAATGCTGTTTTCATGAAGTCTGGCTTAGAAAAAGCACACTGAGAAAGGATCAGAGAACTTAAGTCCTACTCTTTCCTCTCTGCCTCATAGACTCAGGAAGACAACATAGACTCAATTCCTCATGTTGATAATTTTTTTAAATGGATGGAAAGATGGCTGCAATAGCCAAATAAGTGAGGCATCCTTAACTTCATTTAGCAGATGAGGACCATCAGCCTCCAGCAGGGTATGCTGCCCAAGGTTGCCGAGTCCATTAGTGGCAAAGCACACATATGATTTTCGAATCCAAAGTCCATCTGCTATAGGTTGTGATGACCTTCCTGAAATGGTACTGTGTCAGAGAGTGGGTGGGAAGAGGAGCCAGCATCTTTTGGTTAGTGCATTATTCCAGATCCCAGGTCCAGAAAAAGATTCCTACTCTGTGCCAACCATCAACACCGTGCCAACCACAGAACTTTCTGAAGTGGGAAGGAAGGCTAGAACTGGAAGATAAGGCATGTAAAATAAGTTTTCTATGGGCAGGAGGCTTACCAGGTACACAAATCAGCTTGATGCTGGCATCTTTAGAAATCATAGCAGATAAAGGGAAGTTTATGATGGCAATAGAGCAGGGCAGACAGCCCATTCCAGGACTCCATCCATCAGTAGCCTTCCCCATTGCAGTCTCCCTATAGTGTCCTTCACCTTTGTCACATCACAGGATTTCTCTCCTTGTCTTGATTTAGCTTTCTTTAAAGCACTTTCTTTCTCCCACCATTATATTACACATGAATATGTGCTAACTGTTTTGTGCCCTAATGGAATAGAATTTCCATTGCTAATAAACAGCAATGATTTTTACTTCATTCCTAGTATTAAGAATAGCACATAGTGCGTTGTTGACATTTAATAACTATTTTTGGATGGATGGGTGGGTGGGATGGATGGATGTGTGACTAGATAAATGTCTCTAAGGGTAGTCTCTTAACCCTTTAATTCAGGGCTGGTCCTGATTCATTTCTGTATCGAGTCCTCATCCTATAGATACCAGAGTGTACTTAAAGAATGAAGAAAGTGTTGATTTGGTCCTCTCTTGGGTCCTGCGGAAGGCATTCAAGCCACGGGGGTTATAAAGAGGCAAATATATCTAGCTAGCCAACTTCAATCTGATGTTGGACAAAAGAGGAAAAAAATAGTCTGAATTTTGAGCTTGATTAATCATTTATTTGCTTGTGAAAGGTCAGGAGTCACTGAGTCGAAATGTTAAAGAGTGGAAGGATATTAGGTTTAAGTATTCAACAGCTCTATTTGATGCTATTCCTGTGTGGAATACACTAGTATTCCACATCAGTATGGAAATAATAGATATTTAAATGAAAGAGGCAGCCAGGATATAGCTCAAAATTACTGACTTGGGGTTCAAATCCAAGCAGATTAAGTATACATTTCTGAGCCGGCCTCTTTATCTTGTTAAGCCTTGCTACTCTCATCTTGTTTTTCACGTGTGTGTGTGTGTGTGTTATTCATGTGTATATGCATGTTCACATATATGTGGGTAATATGTGTGTGCATGTAATGGTCAGAAGTTAACTTCTAGAATCTTCCTCAATCTCTCTCCCATCTTATATATTGAGGAAGGGTCTCTTGCTTCATCCCAGAACTCTCCAATTCAGCTAGTCTAGGCAGATACCTTATTCCAGGGACTCTCTATCTTCCAAGTGCTAAGGTTACAGATGAGCTGCCATGCCCAGCTGGCATTTACATGAGTCCTGGAAAACCAAACTCCAATTCTCAAGTTCTCTACTTACTGAGCCCCCTCCCCAGCCATGTCACCTTGAATTCCTAGCTTTAAAATGATCTTGATGACAGATCTCTTTATGTAAGGAAACTCCCCCACCTCCAATCTTGATTATAAAGTAACTATATGTTGCAGAGTGATTTACACATAGAGCTCAGTGCAGAAACTATCATAAAAGAGATAGAGGAATCCAAACGCCACCAGTTGCTGTCAGAGTTACAGAAAGCAGGAAAAGCCTTAAAGCTGAACATCCCAATGATTTCCACTGTGTCTGATATTTCCATCATCTATCCATCAAGTTTCTTCAAAATCTATTACAATCACACAATAGGAGTCTCTTAGAGGCCCTGTTTTGCTGCCATTTTCCAGCATTGGTGATGGAACTGTCAATTGTCTTGAAGGCATGTTGTGATGGCTTCAGGATCTCTCCCACTGGGACTGATCAAGAAAACCCCAGGGAAGTTAGTTACCAAGGGCAGAGAGTCAGGCACGAGATGCCCAGGAATGAGAAGGGAAGGAGAACGGACTCGGCAGGAGACCAGTCTGTGTCATGATAGGAGCAAAAGCAAAGGCTGCCCTGCGTCCCTGATGGGATGGCCAAGGATGCTTCACCCTTTCTTCACTGCCTTCCTGCTTCATGTCTCCTAACATTAAAAATATAGACATTTTCAATTTCCTGAGAACTCAAAGTTGGCAGGGAGGATTGTCCAAGTACCTACTACTTTACTCGTGTGTGTGGTACATGTGTGTGGACTGGTGTGTGCCTGCATCTGTGGAGGCTAATGCTCTTGAACAAGCATCTTCCTCTTTGCTCTGCACCTGAATTTTTTTTGAGACAGCTTCCCTCACTGAGCCTGGAGCTCAACAGTTGACTAGACTGCCTAGTCAGAGGGCCTCTTGGCTCTTCCTGTCTCTAGCACCCAGTGCCATCATGTCCAACTTTTACTTGGATGCTGGAGAGCTGATCAGGTCCTTATGCTTGTACAAGAAGCTCTTTGCCCAATGAGCCATCCCCCTAAGCTCCTATTTTACTCTTAATAACCTCTTACCACTGAGTCACCCCTTTACCTTATAAAATAGACATCAAGCCTCAGGGGAGGCCAGTGGACCATGCTCTTTTTACTGACTTGGGGAAATCCCAACTGTTATACTGATCAATGCCCAGTCCCTTCCTGACCTCAACACAAATTAACATCTCAAAATCAGTTTCCTAACATACTGCTCTCACTCACTGGACTGCCCCCAAAGCAGGCCTCCAAATCCTTTTTGTTACACCCACTTCTACTCCACAACATTGTACATGTGTAGCCTTGCAATACCTATCTTTAGATCCATCGACAGAAAATATCTATAGCTCATGGGAAGAGTGAAACATGAGGACCCAAAGCTTCAACCCATTATAGTCCAAGAAAGTCAGTGATTACTAGCAACCCAAAGTCAGCCAACCTAAAAGACAGAAGGTCATGGAGTCTGAGACCAAATGCATGAGGCTTGAGAGAGTCTAGACCATCTAATTCAGGTGAATCGAATTTTTCTGAATCAATCCCACAGCCACAGAACTAATGCCCACGTCATAGGGCCATCTTTTACCCATGCTTGTGAAAGGTCTGGGACACTCCCCCAAAGGCTCTGTGGGAGAATCCCTCTTTGCCTCTTCTAGCTTGTATAACTTCCAGAGCTCCTTGGTTTCTGACAGTATTACCCAATCTCTGTATCCATCTTCATATCACCCTCTTCCCTGTGTGTTTCTCTACATCCTCGCTTCTTAACTTGGTAGCAATCACGGATTCAGGGCCCACCTAAAGTTCATGATGATTTCAGGTTGATATCCTTAACCAATGAGCCTCTGCAAATGTTTATTTTCTATCATGTGGATAGGGATAGACAGGAATTTGAGGCAGTGTTGTTCAATCTGAGGAAGGACTTCTGGGTCCATTATTCATATTCAACAATCTCTGAAGCAATCTATAATGTGTAAGCTAAGGAAATTCAACCAGGAGAGAATATGTTAGAAGGCAGATAAGGCCTTTTTTTCTATTCTTGGTGTCTATGCTGACCAGACAACATGGACTGCAGGAAGAAGGCATTAGGACCCATGTGGGGAAATTCCACAGAGATGGCTTAGGACTAAAAGCAAAGCAAAATACCTCTCATTATAGCAAGCTCAACTCATTTCTAAAGAAAAAAATCACAGCTTACATATCATCTCAGTATTTCCTGAGAGAGCTGGGTACCACCAAACTGGCCTGGTCCTGATAATTGCCTGCTTTTTATCTAACCTTCAGGATGCATCGCCAGGAAACCTGGTCAACAGATGTGACTGGCAATATTAGCATAGGATTGACAAATCACAGTTGGAGCAAGTGAGTTCAAATCCTATCCATGGCACTTTTGGAGAATGTGATCACTGGCAGGTTGATCTATTCTCTGAATATCATTCTCCCCTCTGTGAAAATGATGTAATTTAATAATTGCAGTATGCACTATGAGATTAGAAGCTACCCTGGGGTTGGAGAAATGCTTGGCGGTTAAGAGCTTATACTGCCCTTGGAGAGGATCTGAGTTCTGTTCCCAGGATCCAGGCATGTGACCCACAATTGCCTATACCTCCTAGCTCCAGAAGGATCCAATGCCTGTTGCCTCCTCAGCCATCTGCAGTCGCATTCATATACCCACACAGATACACACACATATATGCAGATAATCTCAAAAAAATAAGAATTCATTCTGCAGGGTAACTAATAAAAGCAACAGACATTCTTATTAACAGTCACCTATAACTAATACCAAGGTCATGATCACCTCCAGAGCTCCTCATCCCTCTCCTTAGCATATATTTTTTTCTGCACATTTGCTTTCTTTGATTGGAGTTTTGTCCTTATTTATATCAATGTGGCCTCTAGACCGTGGTCCAGACTTTGAATCTGCTGAATCTGTCTTCAGATCCTTGCGTTACTCTTCCAGCTTTGTGGTCTCTTACAAGTTGCCTACTCTGTACATAGGAAGCACAGATGCTAGAAATCTATCTCATAAGGTTCTGCAAATAAAGTTATCAACATCTTCATCTTCAATGATTGAAGACCTGAGGGGATGTTTGTGGGATTTGGGGGAGGTACAAGGGTCAGGAGCTCCTTGTCCTTGGACTTAGAAAAACGTGAGACAGAATAAAGGAAAGAGGAAGTGGGGATGATTAGGAAGGCAGAGTGGAAAAAACGATCTCAGTCGCCGTGGTTCAATCCCATTTCTCAGCTGGGTACATGTAGGAGAATTTTTTATTTTGGTCACAGACTTCTTGTGTTTTACCCATGTCCTGAAGCTCCCACTGAACTAGAAGTCAGAGGGCGCAAGGGAACCACCTCTTCCCCTCTCTTGCCCAGTCCTCTTTGTTCCTCCTTGAAGCACAATGGGCGTGAAATGAGGAGTCGAATATACGTAGATGTAATAAGCTCTCCCATTACTTCTGTTTTGTGTGGACTGATGTCTACAAGGTAGGGTGCCAAACACTCAGCTTTGAGCAGAAAAGAACCTATTTTTTCCATATTCTTTAATGGAGCCTTTCTCATAAATAAATACAAAATGTTAGTCTCCGTCTGTTTTACTACATTTTCTCATTTTTCATGTTTAATTCAGGTGGAGAGAAAGCAACTTTTACAAACCCTCTGCCCATTAACTGCATCAATAGAATGCCCTCAGTAAATTGTTGTTATTATTATTATGGAAACTCTCTTAGGGAGCTTATTTTATTTTTTCCTCTTCCAAAGCAGTTTTCCCTTTTTTTAATCAATACATTTCCAGAATTTCACTACAACAAATCAGGTGTGCATCCATGCCATCCTACCCTGTTTTGTTGTTTCTTATTCATTGCATTTAGTATGTGGTGGACCCTTTCCACCTGTGGCTACTGTCCTTAGCTCAAGGAAGAATCCTGGAATTATCCTTCCCCTTTCCATGTCTGTGTCTGGTTTGTGGAACTCCTCACGTTGTTGTCATCAGGGAGATTGGTGAGGGCTGTCTGTCCTGAGAGGCAAAGCAGGCTGGGAGCCAACGCTGAGGACACTCAGGAGCAGCTGTTAACAAGGAGGAGGGATTGTTTCCAGTCCCCATGGAACGTTCCATCCTCAATCAAAAGCGAGGTACCACAGAAAATTACTGAGCCTAAACCATTGTCAGGCTCATTGGAAGGAAGGAACTGGGAATTAAATCCTCTTAATGAGATTTGGGGCAAGTCACTCAGCCCCCCCACAGCCCTATTTTCTGGTCAAGGAGCAACACCAACTGCCCTTACCTGACTCCCAGGGCTGATGGGAGCATCAGATTGGGTGAGGCACAAGAAAAAGTATTGAAAATTACATATGTACATATAAATGTGGAATGTGTCCACACACAAACAAATAAAATGGACTCTCAAAACTATCACTATGTTACAAGGAAAGACTTAAAATCTACAGTTGCTATTTGGATATGAAGTGTTCCTTGAAGTCTTATGTTTTGGAGACCAGGTCCTCAATGCAATGTTCGAAAGTGGAGCTTTGGGGAGATAGTTGGGTCATGAGGCCTCTATCCTAATCAGTGGATTAACACACCGAGGGATTCATGACTGAACGTACCATAGGGTGGTGGGAACTGTGGAAGGCAGAGCCTGGAGGAAGTGGGCTTTTGGAGCTGTGCCTCTCAGGTCACAGGACTGTTCCTCTCATCCTTCTCTTTCTCCTTACTAGCTTCCTTGAGGTGAGCTTTGCTCCCCCACGTTTCCCATCATAGTGCTTTGCCTCAATACAAGCAAACAGCAACATGGTCAAGATACGATGAACTAAAACCTCTGAAACCATTAGCCAAAATATGCTTCCTCTCTGAAGTTCTTTCAAGTATTTTGTCAAAGCAATAAGAAACAAGACTAATATACCTGCTAAATAAATTTCTGTGCAACCTTCATACTTGAGTTGCATGTCTTGTTTTTAGTTATTTGACTAAGCCTGAGATAACTGCCATGATTATCTTTCAAGAAGAACAGGAAATCTTCAAATAAGAAAATGCCACTCAGAACACAACAGCAGCTATTATAAGCAGCAAGCACCAAGACTGAACAAGGAAACTAACAGTTTTGTTCCCATCTCTGTTTACTCTGCACTGTTAATGTTCTTTGAAGCTAACTGTGAGGACAGAGACCCTGACCAGACTCCTTACATTTCTATCTGTTCCTGTATTTCTTGTCTCTGATAAAATATATTTTGGTTAATTGATGATAATTAAATGCAAGCTTGATAGGCCTTCTCCATTATAAACTGCTGTTTCTATCTGTTTTAGGAAGAGATGTCTGTAAGATCCTATTTGAACCAATGACTCCCTTCTAAAAATGTTAATTTATCCTATCTCTCTGTTACAGGAGGGTATCTTTAGAGTGTGTTATATGCAGAAAGACTGGGCAGTAAATGGGTGAGTTGGCAAAGAGCAAGAGGCCATTGCCAATCCCTCTGCTCCGCAGACCAGAGAAGGTAGCAGTGGTACCCGCTGCCTGCCACCAGTCTGAGAAGGGAGCCTGGGGCAGGCACAGATTGCATTTGCATTGGAGGGGAAGACTAATCACTCAGCAGAGACAATAGAGATATGCTTGGCATTCAGGCCACCTCACCATGATGTCCCTCCTCTTCCTCCCTGAGCCCTTCCTTGCCAGCTAATCCCTCTTGCATGGGCCATGTGCCTCCTACCGTGCAGAGCAGATGTTCAGCAGTGGCTGCAGGGAAACCCAGTAGAGGCAGACACACTTATCTTGTTCAGCCAAAATCCTCTTTTCCAAATGTCAAAATCCACGGGAGCTCAGAGCATTTAAGGTTAGCGACATTGTTAGGAATATTATTGCTATTGAACACTTTCCTTTGAAAAATGCTTAATTGGGAACGAGTTTCTGAATAAAATCATATAAAATTAATTGCTCCAGTTTAGATGGAGGTTGGGGGTCTGAAATTCTCCTGCTCCATAGAACAAACGAGGGGAAAAAATTCTTTTATTTTGCAAAGGGGAAGGTTCACACTGAATGAGAACAAGAGCTTCAGGGATATTCCTAAATCAACCATGATCAGTGGCAAAGCCAGGATTGGAACACGGTCTCTTGGTGGTCAACTCAAGGCTTGTTTCTGTGAGAAAAGAATCAGAAAACTAAAGATGGTCCAGGTATCAGCAACTTTAAGGATTTGGGATAAGCAATTGACATTTTCTGTTTTGCAGTGCTATACGGAGGGGAAATGCTAAATCTCATTTTCCAAGTCCTTATCTATGACATTCACAGGCATTCACAAATTAAGTTCCTTAACTGACTAAACGAGTTCTCACTGAAAATCGATGAGGTTGATGTTAACACATTTATCCAGCAGATTTTTTTTTTAAAAAAGGAGGCTATGCTCTCTGCTCCAGGTCAAAATATTAATGGGTTGCAGCACCATTATTAGAACATAGACCTGTAAAACTCAGTAGAAAAACCTGAATTTCTCCAGACGTCCAGACAAATCTCTTCTCCTGTTCGAGTATATTATTCTAACTATGGGCTAAAAAGATGAAAAACCAACAAACACCACCAAACCATGGTCACAACAAAGCAATGACATTCGCATGGCATCTAAGAGGCTTTGCCCCCCTTCGAATCACAGGGGAGCAGCTCTGGCTGGGATAAGAGTGTGTCTAACAGGTTCTGGTCCTGTATGCAGAATTTTAGGAGTTTATAACAAATGCAGCAATTAATATAGGCAACATCTTTAAAATATTTTTTATGTGTATGTGTATTGTCTGCACATATGTAAGTGCACCCATGTCATGAAATGCCAACGGAGGTCAGAAGAAGGCATCGGATGCCCTGGAACTGGAGTTATGGGTGTTTGTTAGCAGCTGTGTGGGTGCTGAGAACTGAACCCAGGTCCTCTACATGAGCAACCAGTGCTCTTAACCACTGAGCCATCTCTCCATCTATAAGATAGACAACATCTTAATGCAATATTTTTTAAAGTCAAAATGAATGCGTCCCTGTGTTTTGGGACAACACTTTAAATTCTGTGAAAAAAGTGTGTGTGGTACTCAGAACGAAACCTTCTCCCCATCCTCACAGTCCATAGGAAAAGAAGGAATATTTGCACCAGTTTACAGGTAAGAAAATGAATCTTCAAAGCATTAAATAACATTTCCAGGGAACTAGAGGCAAGCCTTTCAGACCTGGTCCCCAAAGAAGTTAAGTGTGTCTTAATCCAGCTGCGGTGATGGGGGTGTAGCAGGGCTGGGATGAAACTAACGTCCATTGTACAATTCAGAAAACTGAGGCACAGCCAGTAGTGTGAAGCCATGGCAAAGCTGGGGTCCAGCTGCAGTGCTCATGGGTCCCATTTCCCATGCTGCCTTGCATCCTTCCTCAAGGGAAAGAATAATGTTCTGAAACAACCCACCCAAATCAAAGAAATCCAGAGGTCCCATGGACAGCCGGTCTTGGAGCAGTGGGACTTTGACCACTGGTCACCAAGACATCATTCCTGGGCTAGAGAAAGAAATGGAGAGAAGCTGGCAGTCTACAGGCAAGGGAAGAAACGCCACATTGATGGTTAGAAATTTGTCCAAAACCTGTCAGGAGAAAAGGAAAGGGAGCTCAGGGTAACATTTGGGATTCTGGGGAATGGTCCATTCTGTGAATCACATTCTTCAGTGCACTGTGGGCTCCGTGAGGCTAGAAGTCTTACCTGCTCTGCTCACTACTTCTTATCTGTAGCACCTGTTTCATGGTAGATGGATAGACTTCAGGATTCAATAGAGCACTCCTAAATCTGACACCTTGCTCTGTTCCTGATAAAGGGCTGACTCTCTTTGCCTTTATTTCTTTGCTTCTGAAATGAATACAATAGCACTATGTGCCTCGTAGGAGTAATGTGAGAGAATGCTAAGCTAATATGCATTGTCTGGTTATAGTGTCTGGCACCTAGTAAGTGATACATAAATGTTAGCTATTATTAAACAAAGCAACAAGGAGGAGTTATCCCAGAATCGAAAACAAAATAAGGATATTTGATACTTTCCTTTTTCGTATCTGACAATCCAGACCTAATTGCTAGATACGGATTATAAAACAGAACAATATTAGAATCATGAAGGAGATGCTGCTGCTATTTGTCTGGTGCCATCTATCTGTTAGCCCCCGACTGCCCACTTTGTATGCATTACTTCAGTTAATTATCTCTTTCATTTGAGATGGAGTCTGGTTACATGCTGTCCAGGACTGCCACCAGCTCACAATCTTTATGACAGTCTCCAGAGCACTGGGATGACAGGCATGAACCACCACACCCCTCCCTATTTTAATTCCTTTTACAAACAAGTTTATAAAGCAAGTTCTAGTATTACCTATGTTCTTTCATCGTTTTACATGGAGACTCAGAGAGATTAATTTTCTCAAGGTTATTACAGAAGACACTCGTCAATAAACCCAATAGCTCTGAAAGTTGAGTTCCGCTCCTGTACTGTGCTGTGCTGTGTCCTGCCTCACTCTACCTCTCTGTGGGGTCCTATACCATCTGAAATGGGAAAATCACAGAATTTTGGCTGTTTCAGGTGTCTCCTCTCCCCAACCTCAGTGGCAACTCTTCTCAGGTTCCTCATCTCCCAGGAGACTCACAGTTGTGTTTCTAGAAGAGCTTGGAGTGCAGGCTGTGATGGTGGTAGAAAGGAGATAGAATTGATGCTGACTGGGGACATTTCACCATCTCATGCAGATCCAGGTGCACCTGGGATCCTTAGACTAAGAGGATGTTCCTGGTCAAGTAGAGGATGCAAGGCAAAGGCACATCCATGGAGGCTTAAAACTTCTCTGGTCTCTGAGCAGTGGCTCTCCTCGTTCTCAGCTGTCACCTTAGAAACTCAGACCTGGTGGGGGGATGGGCTGGCTGGAGAAATGACACATTGGTTAAGAGCACTGGCTACTCTTGCAAAGGGTTCAGTTCCCAGCACCCACTTGGGAGCTAACAATCATCTATAACTCCACTTTCAGAGGATCTGACATCGTCTTCTGATTTCTACAGGCGTGCACAACATGGCTGCACTTACATACCTGCAAGGAAAACACTCATATACATAACTTTTTAGATCCCCCAAAAAAGTTTTTAAAGAATCTCAGACACACATGGCTGAGCTAAGGAAATGATCATGAGAAAGAGGCTACATCCCCTCTGAAGGCACTCATAGAAGGACAGTGGGGTATCAGGCATGTAAAGGACATACACAGAATTAAATCTCAAATTGGCTTGACACTGGGTGCATTGCTAAATTATATAATCAAGTCTTTGCTCCCTCAAAGCCTAAGTTTCCCCATCTGTAAAGGATGAGGCTGTAATGGGTGGTCTCCAAGGGTTCTCCCAGCGCTGAACATCTTATGGAGGTATGCGTTGGCGAGTTCAAAGTGAATGCCACTGGCACCAACCTTTCTCACGTGGCCCTGTTGCCTTGAACTGAAGCTTTTCAGTCATGAGAACCTCTCTACTTCTTAAGGGTACAGAAACTCAGGACGAGCTGTTGGTGACTCTTCCGCTAATTTTGTCTGTTTATCTGTAGAATTTACAAGTGACCTCTCTCATTCTCAGCTTTGCTACTAGAGAAATAGGAATATGGCTGCCCCCTTTCAAGGCCTGTTACAATGGGTAAACACAGATGTGTGTGTGTGTGTGAGAGAGAGAGAGAGAGAGAGAGAGAGAGAGAGAGAGAGAGAGATTCCTAGCACTCAGTAGCAATTCAATGGCACTGGCCATTATTCTTCAAGTTGACACCTCTCAAGTACAAATGCACAAACGAAAAAGGAAAAAAAATGATGCTCAATTTCCATACAGATATTAAACTTTCTTCAGTTTTCTTTCCACCTGTAAAATATCCCATAAAACACATGGATGAATCAAGCAAGGAGTTATTCATTAAACCTTAGGTGCATCACTTTGTTGAAATAAAACCTGAGAGGTTTGGTTTATCTTGGCCATGGTCTATCCACCTGGATAACCAAAATTACCTGCCCTGAATGGCTGACAGCATTGCCCATGAACAAATACCCATGATTCCTTGAACCTAATACATCCGGTGTTTCCTACACATCTTCAAAGTAGACAAAGCATAAAGATGGATGGAAAATTGCTGTTTCTCCTGGAGGATGGTGGGAAATGATAATGGCAGAGGGATGGAGGAAGGAGGTTGTGAAATATCTTCACGTTTCTGTAATAAGAAAGTTCCTCATTCCTTTGTTCACTGGATCTCTGCAAAAGGCCCAGAGAAACAGACAGATGTTGACAACATCTGGGCCACTGTTGTCAGGGCAGCAAGTGGCTCTGGGCTGCCACAGGAGAAAAAAAAGCTGGTGGTGTTAGGAAGAATGATAAAGAGCTAACATTTGCATAGTGCTTTCTGCCATTTCCACACACATTCCCATTCCATCCCACCCCCATTTATTAGCTTAAGCAATACAAACAGACAATCCCTGAAAGCTGAGCAGAACCATTTTCATTCCCCACAGAAACCAAGGTTCATACTCTAAACTGCAGTGCTTGGAGGGTGCCAATGTCCAAGCATAGACATGCATGACCTCTGGACTGGCGTTCCTTGTATGTGCCAGGTTCAGACATAGGCTGTGAGTCTAAAAGTGAATGGAGCCCTTTCTTCTGATTTGAAGAGAGCATTCAGTGTGTGCTTACTAGGTCCTGGGCACAGAATCAAAGTACACTGGTTCCATGCTTAACTGATTTAATTTCTATCCCTCTGGGACAAGTATTATTTTCATCTTCTCTGTATGGATTCAGAGGCTGAAACTCAGAGAGGTTAAATGATCTACATATTCACAAGGGGGAGTAAGATGAACTTCCGGTGATGTTGGTAGTCCACTGACTTGGGAAGACTAGACCCTAGATCCCTTGTTCTATCTTCGTCATTGAGGTCTATGTGACTCTCTCAGTTAGTGACATAGCCAGACTTGAATCTGCAAGTCAGTCAACTTTGGCTGTGACCATGTGTGATGGAGTGTGATGATGAGAATCTGAGCCTTGGATAGAATTTTTACAGGCTAAAGAAAAGGCTATTACAGGATGAAGCAATGTCCTCTGTGGATATTGCTTGGCAAATTCCTAGAACACAAGAATATTATATTTGGAACAGAGTGAGGGAAGGAGGAGGGAGTCATGAGATCAGAACAGTACAGTCATATCAGAGGCCAGGCAGGGGAGGAATGAAATGCAATACCTGCAGATCCAAAACAGACTTGGTGGCTACCCACAGGCACCCCTCTGGGACCTGGCCTTCGGGGGCATTTGTCTTCAGCTACCCTATGCTTTGATTAGGATCTTAGAGAGGGTTTCCTGAGCTTATCAAAGTCTAATCTCCATTTTCAAATGGTATCAAAGTCTGAAACTCAATTAAAGAGGGACCTATCAGAACTTACATAGGACGTTCCGAGCTGGACTTAAGCAAGCTCTGCCTTGCTAGGTGTCAGGCATTTTCAGCACTCTGTCTTTGTCTGTCTTCTCTGCGATCATGAGGCTTTCACGTAACACACCCACTCTCACTGGCTGCTGCAGTTTGGGTTACAATTCTTTCCACCTGAATCTTTCTGGGCTTCCATTTTGTCTACCCTAAAAGAACCCCTCAAGATGAGAGGGATAAAAGGTCAATTCTTTCTATGCCATCTGTTCTTTTCCAGCCTTCAGCCATTCAAAGTCAGTGGGACCATCAGCTCTGACACAAAGTGAGACAAATAAACAAAGCTCCATTGAGGGAAATTTGTGCTTTTGATGCTTTTCAGAGCTGACACAAGAGTTCCTGGGTATGCAGCATTCATGAGTTTCTTATACTGGGTGAGTCTCGGTACATTTTTACTGAGAAGAAACATTGACAACTGGACTCCTAGGATCTAGAAGTACCTTCTAAAGGGTCCATCTGGTTTCATTCAAGAGAGAGGTCATGAAATGTGTATCACTATAAGCAATTAGAAGCTTAGTAGCAGAAGACACAGTATAACTAACACATGAGTGGAGACATGATCAAGGTATAAGAAAAGACACAACAGAGAGGGGTGCAGACTGTGACTGTGGCAAACCAGAGAACATATGATCTTCTGGAAGAGCTATCTGTGACTGAAACCCAGCCACTTGTCACCTGTCAGGACTACTGTGGATGGAGTATGGATACGGCATTTAATTTTCACACAGACACACAGACACACAGACACACAGACACACAGACACACAGACACACAGACACACACACACACACACACACACGGGTTGAGGAGAGAGAGAAACTCAAACTTTAATATGAAATTGACTTTCAAGATTTTAGCTACCAATTCTATCATTAAACTGGGTGGCCCAATTATGGGCAGAATGAGACTCATCTGTGGCCTAGATATGGTCTTGAGATCCCAGTTTACAACCTCTGTTCTACAGGGCCCAATTAGTTTCATTTAACTTGGAGCTAACTTTGACATTCACATTACTATAAATCCTCTTAGAGCGTGTTTCCCATTTGGAATGGCTCCCCTGGACTTAGCTGACATCCTGCTAAGCATTCCTATAGATTGCTGGACTGAAAATTGGCAAGTTTCCACCTAGAGGCTGTAACCTATAAATATATCTCAAGCTCCCATTCCTTTTACACTCTACTGGTGGATATAATTGAGTTTCTTCCCATACCAAATGAGCTCTGAGTCTTTAGTACTTTAGGAACTTAATGTAGGAAAGTCTGGAGGAGACTGGAAAAGCAAGAATAACACAGGAATGGAACAGGGATATGCTGGTTGTAGGTATCATAAAAGTTTCATCGCCTCTTGTTAGACAAGAAAGGCCTAAGAACAACTATCATCTCTCACTTTGTGCATTAAATGCTTTATGGTTCTCTGCACAGTAGCTTACACACAGGTGGCCTTGGAGACCTAGTTGAGGGCTCACCTGCTGCTAGATGTTGATTCTGAGGAGGAGAAAAGCAGGCCCAAATATAACGGGAGGTGATGTTTGTTTGGAAAATCATCTCTTTGGAGACACAATCTGAAGACTTACCTAATGGATCTCCTCAGTTAATAGCATGTGGTCCTTGTTAGTACGTGGGAACAGCCAAGTATTACTGGAGCTGCCCCAAGCTAAAGCTGCTTTCAGCATCCCACAGGAAACCTGACCCTCTATGTCTCCCCTCTGGGTTCCTCTGCAGGGGGCGAGGATGATAACCCCAGGCTTCCTGTTTGCTTGTTGATTCCTCCATTCTTTCATTAATTCCATTCACTCAATAAACTTTGAGTGCTTCATGAGCATCATCATCACCTTCATCATTACTGTAATGTTTCCAGAACCTTCCATTGTTCAGGCGCCATGCATTTGTAGAGGTAATTCCCTTAAAAGCTCACAGGAAATCCACAAGGAGAACATTAACTCCTTTTCCTAATCAAAACACTGAGGTGCAGCAAGGTGATGTGATACAGTCTAACTGGCATGCGAGAGAGGAGGCAGAGCTGGGACATCAAGCCAGGATGCCTGAATCTGTAGCTTGCATTTTCTCACTACAAATCATGGCCTCATGATTGTAGAGCATTTTGTTATGTGTCAGGAAGTAATTCTGTGATTCTCATAACCAAGAGCAGATTAAATTATCCTATTTTACATAAGGGAAAATTGAGTCTCAGACAGGTTAAAAAACATGCCAGAGGCCAGACAACAATTAAGCAGGTCTCAAACACAGGTTTTCTCACTCCAAGGCCAGACTCGCTTAAAATAGTGCAATACTCAAGTCTACTCCTAACTTCAGTGATCATGACAGTCATTAATAATCCTGAATGTTATCAATTATTGATGCCTCACTGTGTGCCAGAAGCCTTGCTAACCTCTTCATTAGAATTCACTCATTTCATTCCAATTGCCATCCAACAATGTCAGTGGGACTATTATTGTAACGAAGAAACTAGGTTCAAAAAATTAAACAAAGCTTGCCCAAGGCACAGGC
This sequence comes from Nannospalax galili, assembly GCF_000622305.1. Lineage (NCBI taxonomy): Eukaryota > Metazoa > Chordata > Mammalia > Rodentia > Spalacidae > Nannospalax > Nannospalax galili. The sequence continues at coordinate 5,982,090 of NW_008338996.1, read as the reverse complement.
TACAACAAGTTGAGCATACATCTAAATCTATATCTACATGTCTATCTATATGTAGATAGATAGCAAGGTTTTTCTGACCCCTATTCTTCTCTCAAATTCTGAAATCCACCCTGGCATTCACAGAAAGCATGAAGGACAATAGTTTCAATTCCGATTCAGACATTGTCAAATACTTCCGGTTGGGAACATCCACGAATATATGTCAGTCAGGTGACTACATTTAGTCAATGAGCTCTATATGTATGTTTTAGGAGCGGCATTCCAGAAAGTTCCTTAAAAGGAGTTGAAAGTTGTGAATGGCTTCTCCTTTTACTTTCTGTGGCTTCCTGTTGTCTGGTGCTACAACATAACTGATTTTCCTACAGGCATACTGTGGAGTTGCTGCGTCAGATTTGGCTTGGTTCTCAGTCTAGGGGAAAGCAATAAATTTCATCTTATTTTTTCATCTTATTTTTTTTAATTATGTGGATGCCCTTATATGAATCTATGTTGCATGTGTGCTGGTACCCACAGAGGCCAGAAGAGAGTGTCAGATCTACTGGAGCTAGAGTTACAGGTGATTGTGAGCTGCCAGACATGGGTCATGGGAACTCAATTAAAGTTCTTTGGAAGGGCAGCAAGCATTCTTAACCACAGAACCATCTCTTCAGCTCTCCCTTTAAAAAATATTTCTTACTGTTTAAATGCTTTTTGTTTGGTTGGTGTTTTGATTTGGTTTGGTTTGGTTTGGTCTTGTTTCCTTTGAGACAATCCCTTACTATGTAGTCCTGACTAGCCTGAACATATTGTGTAGACCAGGCTGGCCTTGAACTCAGAGACCAGCCTACCACTGCCTCCCAAGTGCTGGGATTACAGGTGTGCACAACTGTGCCTGGAAAATTCTATCTTTTCTAAAGGTATTATTTGGTTTGTGCATGTGTGTGAGAGGGGTGCAGATGTGTGTGAATGTGCACATGCACATCTGTGACCACATATGGAAACCAGAAGAAAATCTTAAGTGCTGTTCCTCAGGAGCTATGGATGCTATTGTTTAAGGTGAGTCCCTCACTGGGACCTGGGGCTCACCAATTTGACAAGGCTGGCTGGCCAGCAAGCCCCAGAGGCCCATCTGTCTCTCCCTAGCACTATGGCCACAGGCACAGGACACCACACCTAACTTTTTATATGGGTGCGGGGCTCACCCACACTCACACAGCAAGCATTTCTGACAGCCAACTCCCAGCCCCTATTTTGACTTTTCTACTTATATCCACATAGCCAAACTAAATGCTCAGGAACAAAAAGCCACCCTCTAGAAGCTCTCAGTCCTTTTGGAAGACAGATATGTGATAAACATAATCATGATAGGAGTGGAAGGTGGTTATACTCCTGAGCAAAGGGAGAAAAGAGCCCCATTCATCCTACCACGGCCTCTGCCATAATGGCCCTGACAGCAAAATCCACGGGCTGGGGCATGCTCCCTGTGTAATGGCAATGGATAAGCTGTCCATTATGAAAGGCAAATACATCCATTTCAATTAGATATGCCCAGTGCTAGGATTGTAACCAATTAATCCTGCCCATCTGAAGGCTGATTAGCCGGAGTATTTGGGTGACTGTATAATAACAGGCTAATAAGCCTGCTATCAGAATGCTGCTGCATGTCTTTTTTTTTTTTTGACACAATATTGCAGATGCATTTGCAGCATCTGTGACTAATCTTCAAGTGGCAGGAGGCCCAGTTTTCACAGTGGCAAAGGAACAGAGCTCAGGGGCTCCTGGGTCTCAGCAGATAGAATGTGGTCCCTCTGGTCTCTGGCCTTTGTGTTTGGACCCAGGCAGCCAAAGATCTTCCTCTAAAATACCCTCCTGCTTACAGAATGGTGGAGATGTACACTGCAAGCAAGGAATCAGGATGCCAGGCTGGGAGTTGGGAGGTCTGCATGATGGTTTCAAGTTCAACCTGAATGCACTGAGTGATTCAACAAGTCCCTTCCCCTCCATGACATTCAATGTCTTCATTTGTTCAATACACAATAACCTTGAAGTGAGCTTTCTTTGCCTTCTGTTGTTTGCATGCCTCTTTCCTGTCTCCCTCTTATTCTCATTCTATCACTCTTTGCCCACTTAGTTTCTTCCTGAACTTTAGGTTTCTGCTGCCTCCTTGAAAACACTGTCACCCTTTGCTCAAGAGTCAAGGTTGCACAGCATGATTGCTTCCCTCATTGTGACTAACACCATACAAGTATTTACGGTCTACTTTCTCCCTCTACGTTCCGTATTGACAAGGGTCATATCTGATTGTCCATGGTTACATACTTGATACTGGCTTAATGCTCAGTGCAGAAGAGACAAAATAAAAATAGGTTTACTTCAGCCTTATTCTGCCCAATGCACTAAATTGACTAAGAGGCAAATGGAATCTCAGGTTTAAAAAAAACCACTTTGCAAACCTCTAAGTTGACATGCAAATGTGAGGAATAAGGAGTAATGGGAAAGTCTTTACAGGTAGAATAAGCATTTCAATTCTTCTCAAGAGACTCACACTTGCTCAATGTGTCACCAATACTTACTCTGCCTTTTCCATTCCCAATTTGATGTAATTAAGGTGCAGTGTTTTCATTAAAGGAGAAACCAAGACCAAGGGCAACAAGAACCATTCAAGGTGCAAATCCCAGCATCATTCACGTAAGTTGTGTGGCCAGGGAGGAGCCAAGCAGCCCCTTACAGCTTCATAGTCATTCTCTGTGCAGCAGAATGATCCACCGATACCCACAGGTTGTTGTGAGAATCAGACAGAGCTAATGTGTGTGAAACGGCCTGTAATCTGTAAAAATGCTATGGAAGTGTCAGTTCAATTGCTTCCTGCTGGCATGGCTTCTGAACAGATAATGATATTGAAACTCAGCATTCGGAGTTCTCAATTCTAGAGAACACAATAGTGAAGGAGAGTGGGGGGCATCTAGCTAATGATTTCACTTGATTCACTATATGTTTACTGAACATCTAGCATGTGCTAGAAACAGGGGAATAAGAGGCATGTCCTTTCTTCAGAGTCCTTCTGCTGGCTAGGGGGTGAAGTGGGGAGGCAAGGGACTGGACACTTACCATAGGCAGGTGGTCTCCCCATGCTAGATGAGCTCATATAGGCAGATGAGCTTCCAGAATGAAGAGATAGATGGCGGGCACTGGCTACACAGTTATTGTTCTAACAGGACTCTGATGAAACTTCTGGAATCGGTGAAGGTATATGGATTCTTTGTCTTTCCCTTTTGCTCTGTGTGGTGGTGGTGGGGCGGGGGTGGCATTGGAGCCTCCCAGGCACCCAGGCAAGCACTGTAGCACTCAGCTGCATCCCCAGTCATTTTTATACATTTTTTTTATTATGAGACTTTGTCTTGCTAAGTTACCAGGCTGATTCTGAACTCATTCTGTAGCCGAGACAAGCCTTGAACTAATAATTTTCCCATATCAAACCCCAGACTGGCTGGGGTTATAGGATGCATCAGCAGGTCTGGACATGTGTTGTGTTCTGTGAGCAACTTTGAATAAGAAGGCAGCAGGGGCAGACTTAACTGTTAAAAGAACATTCGAGAAAGGAGCAGAGAGACAAAAGCCTTGATAAAAGAGATCATGGCTTCAGGGTAGTGGAGTCTGTGCCCAGCACTTTGGCAAAGAATAAAAAGAAAAACCCTGACCAAAAAAAATGAGAGAGAAGAACAAGAGAGATTCAGGCAAGAGGAGAGTGTCTCATAAGAAGCCTGCAAAGATAAAGACAGGGAAACCAGGATGAATGGCTCGCCTCCTTATCTTGAGGCCTTCTGAGTCCATCACTGTATGCACCGTTCATCACTGAGGCTGCTCTCCTGGATACAGGACAGGAACCTGCCCACAGTAACTGCCTGTCACAGAAGATGGACAGAGGAGCAGAATGAAAACACTGACATGGATTCCTTTTAGAAAGATTTCTTTGAAATTATTTATTTATTTTTTTTAAAATGAGCATACAAATTGTACATCTCCATGGGATACTATGTGATGCTACTCCACATGTTCAATCTGTGTAATGTTCAAACCAGAATAAATGTATCTGTCTTCTCAGTTACCATTTCTGTAGCAAAAACATTCACAATTTTTCTTCTTGGTTTTTTTTTTTTTGAAATATACAGCATATTATTGTTATCTATAGCCACCCCACTGTGGAATGGCACATCAGATCTCATTTCTTTTTATCATACTATAACTTAGGAATCACTGATCTACCATTTCCCATCCCTCTATCCTCAAATATGGATTCTGTTCCATGCACTGGCATATCCTCA
>NW_008338996.1:5841356-5977655 GCF_000622305.1 Nannospalax galili | reverse complement strand
TAGGAAGCATGAAGGAAATGTTTCCTCTGTGTTGACCCTCCTCTTTGTAGGCTGGACACTGGTTCAAGTCCATCTGCTGGGGTCTCCATGAACTCCTTGATCAAGAGGACAGGTGACTCACCACGATTACAGGACATTTTGAGAGATGCTCACAGTCCCCTGGAACTTAGTTGACTTATGAGGGAAAAGAAAAAAAAAAAAAAAAAAAAAAAAAAGCTAGTGCTCCTTCCCTAGTTATAAGGGAAGGTCTCTGGGAAGTGTAATTTCTGGTAGAGAAACCCAAGGTGAATCTAGCCTACTTATGTATTCAGAATGAAAGACAAAATTCTGTCATTCAAGGCCCAGCAGCTATTTCCTTAAACATGAGATGGCAATGCCCTTGTAAGGTAGCAGCCCACCCCTCTCAAAGTAAAGTCTCTGATATATGACTGTGCTTATAAACAAAAAGCTTCAATTATAAATGTGAAGCAGAGGAAGAAGAGTGAGTTATCTCGTTTTCTGATTAATCCTGGGCTCCTCTCATATGATCGTGATGCACAGCAGACCCTTGTGAGGCACAACGTGTGTCTGAGTATCAACAAAAACAACTTTTGGGCTAGAGATGCAGCTTAGAGTGCCTGCATAGTATATATGAAGCCCTGAGTTCAATCTCTGGTGCTGTATGAAACTGGGAATGGTGGTTCAAACCTATAATCCTAGTATTTGGGAGGGACAGGCAGAAGGATCAGGAAATTAGCCTCAGCTACCTAGGAAGTTCAAGACTAGCTTGGGATACATGAGACCTAGTCTTAAAAATCTAAATAAATAAATATAAAAAAATCCTATTCATGTAAGGCATGGTTCCTGGTATCTTTTTACATAGTGTGTCTCATTTGTAATTCTCTGAGACCCAAGCCCAACAGCTTTATAAGTATCCGCATCCAGCAGACAAGGAAAATGAGATCCAAAGGAGTGCAGGTCTATGTACCAGCAGTATCAGAGAGGGTCCACTTATCTACCACTGTTACATAATCACACAACACATCTGGTTCTGGCAGAAGAATAAGATTCAAGCTCTAATCTCAAAACATTTCCTGTCTGCAGTTGAAGACAGGAGGCAAACATGGTGATAAGAAGTTAAGTATAAAGATGGACATAAACTGAGGACAAAACTAAGGGTTTATAATTAGGAGGGTCATGCAATTATGTCACGAGCACGGAGTCCATGACAGAATTCTGGAGAAGCTGAAACTTGTATTGAAGCTTAAAGCAATAGTATCTAGTCTGACGTAGGATGTGTCAAACATAAAGAAAAGTCAACTCACCAAAGGAAGAATCCAAGCAAATGCCTTCTTGAGCTTTTCTGCCATTGTTATTGCTGCTGTTTGTTTTGTTAAAACAGAGTTTAAATTTATTAGGAAATGGAACTGATATAGATTTAAGAGAAAGAGAGAGAGAGATTTAAGAGAATAGTAAACACCCAAGACGTGAGGAAAGGATTCTTTTGTAAAAATTTATTCTTAATTTTATTTGTGTGCATATGTGTATGTCTCTGTGAATGTGTGCCACGTGCCTGGGGGAAGGTGAGAGGAACAGATGTATGCTCAGTAGGGACTGGCTTTGTAGCACTCGTTTGATACTATTGAACATCAGCAAGAACTAGAGCAACAGTAACAGTCTGTGTAGTTACTACATAGTTTTTGCAACTGCATATTTGATCAAAACACAGAGAGATAGAATTGCAAACCTTAGGCAGCTGGTTGCAGAGAAGGTAAAAGGCACTTGAATGCCAGGTCTGCATTTAAGTTCAAGGTCAGTAACTTCCATGCGTTGCTTGGTATTGTGTACCCCAGATTTCATCTGAGTTGCCGACACCATCCAGTCCACTGCTGATAAACTCAATTTCCCTACTGATGTGATGGGAGGGCCAAGCCAGGGGCTCTCTTGGGTTGCATCCACTTCTGGTATGTGAAGGAAGCTATCAATGAGCTTTTCAATGACTAAGCATCTGTTCTCATGACCTATTTCTGAAACTCATATTTGGTAAGCTAAGGAAAGAACACTACCTTGGGCTTCATAGCTGGTAGCTGTTAGAGTCCTACCAAGGACTTAATGAGCTGCTCAGAGAAAGGAATAAAAAGGAGAAACAAACCAGTAAAATGTAAACAGGAAAAGAAAGAAAACATCCTTGGGGAGTCTGCTCCCCACAAATTTAAATCCCAAGGTGGCAGAAAACCTTGGCAGTTTCTTTCTGTCCTTTCTGCTCCATTTCACCTCTGCCACCTGCACGCTTCCCTCTTCCTCCCTAAACTGGGTGTTGAAAATGGAAAGCTTTATTTCACTCTGATTGTCCTTTCACAAACTCGAAAGCCATTAAGATAATTTTGCCCAGAGGTTACCAAACTTTATTTCACAGTAGAATCTTTTGTCCAAATGAAATTTTGTACACAAAGGCCGATTTGCACACAAAGGCCAATACACAAAACACTGAAAGAAATGGTTTCCCTAAGACTGAGGACACAACAGCAAGCAGATTCTCTTTGTCCCCTCCACATTCCCACCCTTGGTCAGGACGCACAGCCACCAATCCCTAGGGTCCCAAGGAACGTGACCTAAGAGCCACAGACCTGGCCTTTCTTTCCCTCTTTCTGTCTCCTTTCTTTGATTTAAAAGATGGAGAGAGTAAAACTCAGAAAGAAGAGGGCACTGGATTAAGTAAGTGGAACTGTTGGTAAACAACAGAGCTGTTTCTAGACTCCAAGTCCCAGAGCTCCCAGGTAACCACAGTTGCATCCCTGTCCTCTTTCCTGCTTTGTCCCAGCCTGCTGAGTCCTCAGCCTCAAGGGCCCTCAAGGTGATATTCTTGCCAGTGAGCATCTCCGCCTCCTCACTGCTCTCTTCCTTTCTTTAGAAATCACTAACTAACCACCTACACTCAGTTCCAACCCTGCTTTTTGAAAGCAGATGTGTGAGCTATGTCACATACTGCCCCCGCAGGGACATTTGAATCCAGGTGCAAACTCATGGCTTCCTATGAACGTTTCCTGCTCTAATTCACTCATGTGGGTGCACTCATATACACACATGCATGCATACACATACACATCCGTATCCCTACACTTTAGTGATGCAGACACGTGGATAAGCAGAGCCTTCAATGGACTATGAGTCAGAAGACCAGGTTCGAGTGCTGATCCTATTCTTTTCCAACTAGCTAATTTCTTTGACACAATTTCTTTGCTCTATGAAGTCTCTTAAGTTGCAAAGATCAAATGAAAAAAGACACAGACTGTAAAATATTTGCATATGTAAGAAATGATTATATTTGGTAAATTTTTCATTATTTCTTCGTGGACAGGACATTTTCATTGGTTAACACTTAGCAAGTATTTTCACTGATCTATTAACTTATTAAGGCCTGGAATGTTTTTTAAGATCTATAATCATTATTTGGTCCTGCTGTGAAGTCAAACCATTTATTTTTTGACTCACTTACTCAACAAACACTCATGGAGTACTGGCCATGTTCCATACAATGGCTCAAGAGCCCCACAATTTCAAAGGTTCATGAGTGGCACAGTTACTATCAGTCTTGTGAACAGCACAACAAATGACAGAAATGCAGAGGGATAGACAGGCATCAGGGTATTAGTTACCTCGGCCTTGCAGGGCAGAGGGTCACCAAAGGTTTCTAAGATGAAAGGATAACTGTGTTAAGTTCTGAAAATTGGGTGGGAGAAGAAACAGTAGTGTGGATGCAGCAGAAGAAACAGTGATTCATCTAAATGGAGGGACGAGCAAGCAGAACGAGGCTGTAAGTGGCTTAGTGTGGATGGAACAGGCAGGGGGTGGTCAGAGATGAGGCTGAGTCAAGGCTAAGCAATTGTGGAAGAGTGACTCCATCTGGGAGTAAAGTTAGGAAGTCTCAACTTCCTCAGCATCTTCATTTTACAGGGGACAAACAGAAGACCAGGGAGATGAAGGGACTTGCCACGGTGACAGAAGGCAGTGGAGGTTGGCAAGAGCTCTGCCTCTCTGCTGGAATTCTGTCTCCAGACACTCTTGATGGCTTGTTTGCACCCATGCTTTATTCACAATTCCAAGCAAATGCTACGTCCTCTGAGAAATGTGCTGTGGCCATCTCTGAAAACATTAAACCAGCTGTTATTTTCTATGCATGGCTGTACTTCATTCCTCCTGACAGTTGCCATAGATTTGATAATTAGTATTATAGTGTCATCATCCTCTTTGACAAAAATATTAACTATCTAGGGATAAACATTTGGTTCCATTCATGTTTCACACACAGCAATATTTACAGTACTTGGTACATGGAAGGTACTCAGTAAATGTTGAGTACATATATGAATGAGCTCATCTAAATCCTCTGCTATGATGATACTACATTATGCTCCTTTGAGTGATGGAGAGCCCTGACCTATTAGTTCTATTAGGAGGAGATCACCAGGGTAGGGTTTAGCTTTAGAAAGTCCATGCTTATAGCAATGTGGGGAATGCATCAGAGAAGTCAGTGTTGAAGCCAGGAAAACAGTGAGGAAGTATCAGTATTAATTTTGCCAAGGAGATGATGGCCTAGATTGGTAGAAGTAAGACTGGTGGAAAAAGAAAGCATCCAGTGGCTCGATGCTCCTCTGACTCAAGAGCTGGCTGGCCACTAAAGGAAAAGGTCATCTACAGAAAGGCAGAACATATATCATTTCTGAATATTAACATGAAGATGACTTGAATAATCTCTCATATTAAATTTATTCAAAAGAGCTTTGATAAACGTACATTTTCTCAAGGTAAGAAGAGAGGTACCTTTGGAAAAAGATAAAAATTTTTTGCATTTTATAATGATGACAAGGTTGAAATCATATGGAAGTAAAAGCCAAGCTCATTTGCTAGTTCGATATGCAAATTCCTTACAGGGGACAGAGTTTGATACCAAGGGGGTAGGAGGCTGCTACCCAGATACCAATTTCAACCAGGTCCATCTGTGGCCTGAACTATGAAGGTACAAAAGAAAGCTTGTGATTTTCATCCCAACAGTGCTGAGACAGAAACAAATAACAAGGTACTAAAAGTTTGAACTTGGTTGTATTCACTCATTAGTTCACTCATTCATTCAGTAATCAGCTACTTCTTTCGGATATGCTCAAAGTGCTAGATGCAGCACTACTAGCAAAGACAGAACAAAGAACAGTACAGTTTCAGTGCACGCCATGAGAATGGCCCAGTGTTTCCTGAATATTTCTTTGCACAGGATGATTAAAAAATGAATCATCATTACATTGTTGGAGAATTTTATATTTGATGGGGACTAGACATGCCTCGTGCCATTTAATCATCAACTCTATGAGGCTGTTATCATCACATTTATTTGTCAAATAGGAAGCTCAAACTCAACAAGAATTAGGAATCTGCAGAAATAATGCAGCCTGGTGTTGGGGAACCCTGCTGTTAGGGTTGCAGTTTCTCCATGTCCAGATAGCCACGAGCGGCTTGGCGCCTGATGGAAAGACTCCCCTTTTCAGCAAGGGGCCTTCTTGGCTCACCTTTGAAGTGCCCGTCACAGATGCCTTATCTAAAACATGACCTCTGGCATAGAAACTACCAGGTTTTTTCTATGTGATAATCAGGCACTGTCTGACAGCCTGAAAGAAGCCCACCGGCACATGTAAATAAAGCATACTGTGGAGCACCTATCAACTGAGGCTTTTTCTACTGCCTCCACACTATAAATTCTCTAGTTTCCCCCTAATAAACGGGAGCTGTATCACTGAATCTGGCTGAGCTGTTTTCACTGTGTCTGGAGCTGAGCTGTGTTTCACTGGGCCTGGGACCAGCCTGTGATCAGTCTTCCCAGAATTAGCTGCCTTCCGTCAACACACACTCTGCACCTGCTCCTGCTCTACCCGCCCTTGTGGCTCGGTGGCCAACGACGCACAAGCTGAGGGGAAGCCCCCCGCAGAGCTAGCCTGAGCCTCCCGCAGCTTGGCGCAGAACCCGCCCTCAGCCGCCTGCAGAGCCTGCACTCGCCGCCGCAGACCCGCCGATCTGTAGCCGCCTGCACCCACAGCCGTGGAGGAAGAGAGCCAGAGAGACCCGCCCGGCAGCCTGGGGTGTGGAAGTGTGGATTGCACGTATTACATCTGTGTCAAGATCTTGCCAAACCCATTCCTTGTCCTTGAAGCCTCTTAATTCTGCATAAGTGGTGGTTTGCAGTTGGAACACTCTTGTATGCATTCCAGCATGAATACTGTGCTTCATGTTCACTATAGAGCAGTACCTAGCTCTCAACAAGTGGTACATGATGTGATTCATTGCTGCTATTACTTTTAATTAGGTACCCAACTTCCCAATTGAATCACAGTGTTTCCCTCTGTAAAATGGCAAAATAAATGCATGCTGGAATTTTGATGATAATTACAATGATCCTGTCCAGCTTGCAGTTAGGCACCTCGAATACTAACTAGAAGCAGGATCAGAAACCCTTGCTTGTATACTCCTTTAGCTATGGAGGTACCTGGCCCTGGACAGAGGAGAAACCCCTTAACCAGATTATCTCCCTCTTTATTCCTGGGTCTCTGGGTTCAGTGAGTCACAGCAATCTCCCAGATCTCTTCTGCTATCAAGACTTGTTTCTCTCCAGCAAGAGGAAGAGAGAGAAAGAAGGGAAAAAGTGCTGAGTCAGCAGACAGGAATAGCAATGCCCTAGGGATGCCCTGTGGCAAACAGAACTTCAGGCTAGAGGCCATTCCAGGAAACTATACCATGGCTACCTTCAAGGCTTTCTCCTTCTTGCCGAAAAGCTCCCTGAGGCTAGAGAAAGTGCTGCCAGGGCAAAAATTCAGTAACTCCAGTATATCTGGACATGCTCACCAAAGGAAGAATGGCATCTCTCATAATCTGAGGTTCCACCTTCCTGTCCTCCTGTTCTTATTCTAATCACATGCCTAAAACAAACAGTGATTATCTGTTCCATTTATGAGTCAAGAATTGGAAGCAAGAAAATTTCAAAAATAATTTCAAGTTATCTTTGTCCTTCTGAATAGGTGACTTCTGGTATTTGATACCTTATCTGGTGTCACAGCAGCCATGAAAGGGGAGGCAAGTGTGGTGATATTAGGTCTGGGATGACCTCCTGTCCTCCAAATGAAACCAAACGCAGTCAAGAACAGCTGACCTGACTAGACCCCCTAATTTCTAGCCCCTACCCAGTCCATCCATACATCTAGAGCTCTGTTTTTGTTGATGGGCAGCATCCAAAGCCTTTCTGAATCTGATTACATATGGCCTTACTGCCTCACCTGCCCCTAGCAAGCCTTCTGCTACACTGACAGAGATAGAGCAGTTAAGCATATTTAGGGGCATCTAAGGGTTCTTAACACCAGCTCTACTTCTACTGAGATTTATTTCTTTGGGAAAATGACTCCACCACCTCTTTGAGCCACAAATCATTCCATCTGTAAAGGATATCATGAATAGCAACCCTAGAAGTGTGAGATAAAGAATAAAAGGCAAGATGGACAAGTGGTAGTAATTGAGGTAGAGGGTTAACAATAGAGAGTGTGTGAAAAGCATTTGACATCACCATCCTAAGGATGAACATCCTGAGAATCTAGGAAGCCTGAACCCAGAGCAAGAGGATGGAATGATCTAGATGCCAGGGACCCATTTAGAGTTACTTGATGAAGGACCTTAACGTCAATGTAAGCAATAAAACAAGGGCACTGCTGACCAACATTATGAGCAGGGGCCACTGGAGCCACAATAATAAATACATACAGTTGCACATACAAACACATATGCATAATTGAACTAATGTTTCTCTATAGGCACACAAAAAATATTTGAAATTAATTAAATGGACATATGTTACATATGTTTTTGCTGATGGCATTCCTTCCTGGTACACTGAAGGCCACATTTTCTCATTCCATATCACTTTCTATTTTTCTTTAAAAGTTTTAATTTATTTATTTTTATTTTATATGTGTGTTATGTCTGCATGTATATAAAGGCACCTATACATGCAATGCCCATATCAGATGGCCAGAAGAGGACATCAAATCCCCTAGAACAGAAGTTACTGACTGTTGTTAGTCACCATGTTGGTGCTGAGAACCAAATCTGGGTCCCCTGTGAGAGTAGTCAGCGCCCTTAACCACTGAGCCATCTTGCCAGTCCCACTCTCTATTCTTTTCTGATATATTTCACTCAATTTGGATCCATACTGTTAGTTTCCTCTTGTACTGTTCTTTTAGTTTATATTCCATCCCACACCATTCTTTTATGTCCTTTTCTATTTCTCTTAAAAATGTTTGCAACGAGATATTAAATATTTCATGGCCAATTAAACAGTTTGAACTCATCTATCCAAAACTACTCATATAAAGAAGCTTTGTGGGTTGTTTATAGCTAGCTACCAGAAGTATCTTAAACACACAAAAAAATAGAAGTTAAAGCTGGTGAGATGGCTCAGCAGGAAAGGTATCTGCCACTAAGTCTATTGACTTGTGTTCAGTCCCTGAGAGATACATGATGGAAGGAGAGAAGGGACCTCTGCAAGGAGAGGACAGATTCCTGCAAGTCGTTCTCTGACCTCTACACACACACCACAGCACATGCCACCTACCCACATAAATAAGTAAATAAATAAACAAACAAACAAACAGATAAATAATAAAATGGAAGTTAGTCTAGCTGGAAGTATGTGGGCAGAACTCTTTGGTAATATGCTCTCTTTACTTTGAAAGTGATGAAGGCACCACTGAGCTGATATTAATTGTAAAGAGCTAGGCTTCTAGACAGTGCTTCAGAGAATGAATGAGAAGTTATTTAAATTTTTAACTCATTCAGCTTACTTATGTATAATGCTCAGATGCTAACTGTGTGCCAGGCCAGTGTTAGGGCTGTACTATAATAAAAAACAAAAGGATTCTTGTGCTCACCAAGGTTCTGGAGAACATCTACATGTTCAGAAGCTCTTGTACATGCCATCACATCTATCTTCTCTTAACCCCTTGAGAGACTGTTATGCCTACTTTACAAATAAACAGACTCATGTCAAACATCGATAGAGGTTAGAGGTGAGATTTAAACTCAAATTATCTAAGTCTGAATTCATTACTTCTAGGTGAATTATTTGATGGAAGCTCACAGAAGACACTATTCCTGAGATGAATCTAGCTATAGGGCAACATGAAAGTCCTTCCTCTGAAAGACAAGATGTGGTAGTATGAGTAAAATTTAGGAAGAAAGCAAAGCCACAATACATGTTGGGAGGACATGGAAGGGCTGTGACGGATGAAACATACAATATGAAGACTAGGAATTGCAGAAGCCTTTGGAGGCAGCACATCCATGGAGAGGACAAAGGGAAGGAGGCGCAATCCCCTTGAACAGTCAGGTAAAATTCACACTGAAAGGTGGCTTCACCATGCCTCAAGCAAAAATGAAGTTTATCAGTGAAATGAGCACAGTTCATGGCAGGGAAACACTGCTTTGTTTGGAAATAAACCTCTAGAAATAGCCATGTATTCAAGAAAAAGTGTATTTGGTCAGAATGAAAATGATGCTCACAAAAGTAAAATCATCCCATTCGGATCCTTAATAAAACACTGCCTCATTTTCAATTTCATTTGATACTCACACCAGATCAGAGGGGTCGACAAGGCAGATATAAACACCTTCTGTTTATGAAAGAGAAATGGGGATTGGAAATATCAGGAAACAACAGAACCTGGGACTAGTGTGCATCCCCAAGGACTCAACATTGCAGGCCTGGCTTGCACCTGCCCTTGCCTTACAGGGAATCTGTTCTCATTTGCTTGTGCAGAGACTGCAGTGAAAATGAGCCAGCACTACACAGTGATAGTGACTGTAGGAATCTTGGGACACTTATGACAGGAACAATACCCAGAAATGTAACTATGAGTGGAGAAGAGATTACGATGCTTAGAACCCGTGTGCTGCTCCTGTTGGATATCTCACTCACAAAACTTTGCTGCAGGTTAGGCACTAAAATTCCCTTTCTAAAGATAAAGTGACTGAGGCTTATTGATGTTAAAATGTTTGTCATTATTAGTAACACTACGTATGATGACACACACTGGCAAGTTCAGTACAAAGGAGGCTGATTCAGGAGCTATGAGTTCTACACAACCCAGGTATGTGACTTTCTGTCTCAGACCAAAAAATCTGAATGAATAAAAGAGGTAAGACTTGAGTTTAGCTCTGCATTTTGGCAATACCCATGGCACCTATATCATACATGATGTCCTTTCATCTAAGAACTAATAATAAAAACAACATTACTGCACCAGAGCAGCAAGAAAAGGCAGGGGCAATGGAGGGGTAGGGAGGAAGAAGAAACAAAAGGGGAAGAAGGGAAGCAATGAAGCAATTGTTGCCCTTCCTCTCTCAACTACGGAAACTCTATAACAGTAGCAACAAGTCAGATACTCTCACTTTCTAAATGAGTTTTACATTCAGAAAGGCTGTGAAGGACAGAGAAAATACACCTTTCTATGCTTTTAAAGATAGGGAGGCAGAAATTCAGAGACGTTATCTGTTGAAGGCACATGTGTGTTAATGTACCTTCATCTTAAAAGATGCTTCACTAAAATAGGGAAGCCCTTCCACACAGCATTCCTTGAAAGGCTTTGATTGCTCTGACATAGCAGTTTGATTGAGAATTGTTCTCCATAAGCTCCAAATATTGGAATACCTGGTCAGTTGGTGGCACTGTTTAGGGACGGTCATGGATAGCTTTGTCCCATATTGAGTCTGTCTCTTTCTATTTCCTGTGTGTGTTTGAAGATGTGAGCTCTCAGCTTTCTGTTCCAACCAGGTCTGCAGCCATGCCTCTCCACTATGATGGACTCTCATCCCTCTGGAAGCATAAATTCAATAAACTCTTTTGTCTATAAGCTGCTTTGGTCATTTTTCTTTTTTAATCACAGTAACAGAAAAGTAACTAATCTGGAAGTTGGTACCAGGGAGTGGGGTGTTGCTGTGAAGAACCTGACCATGTGGGGGGAAGGGGGATGCAAGACTTTGGAATTTTGGACTAGAAAAGCAGTTGAGTGCAGTGGGCAGAGCTTAAGGTACAGGTCTAGTAAGAACTTAAAAGAAAGTAGTGCTGAGAGCAATGTAGATCCAGGTGAGAACAAGGGCTTGAACAGCAGCTGGGATATTTTGGCTGCTTTCTGTGGCCTGAGGACTTTCCTGAGGCTAAATTAAAAAGAAATGGACTTTGAGTACAAAAAAATCTATATATAAAAAGAAAAAACACCACCACCAAGAAAAAGGTAATGGATCAATTTCTTTGGTGTAGAACTCTGCAGTAGGGTTAATAATGGTGACTATTATGCCCATCTATAGGCAAAAGAGCAAGTGGGACAGAAAGAATTGCAAAATGTATAGTTTGGAAAGAAAGAGAGCACTACAAAGATTAATATTGGAGCCAAGGCCTCCACAGTGTGTCTTGGAAGAGAGGCTCCAATTGCTAAGGAGATTAGTGCAGTTAAGAAGAGTCCTCTTTGTCTACTGAAGAATACTGAAGTGTCCTCAGGGAAGACCCCGCCCAGCTAAACCTCCTGAAAGAGAGCCTAAGGAGATTTCTATTTCTACAAATTCACAATATACAAAAGCTGCACAACATACAAAAGCTTCTGATAATATGGATGAAGGCAGACAAGGTCCATACCAAGCTGATAGCCCAACTTGACAGTGTCATTCATGTGGTGCTGTCTTTAGAGGCATGAAAGATGGAAGAGTGAGGGGTCACTGAGTCTTCCTCCAGAGTCGTAGTGAGCTTCTGAGCCTAGGCAGTGTGTAGTAGGGCAGTCCCTACATAAAGTAGGCCCTGGGAGACCAAGAGGTCCTGAGAGGTCACGTCAGGACATTGTGCAGTTCAAGTTTAGTTTATGGTGGAGACTGCAATATATTGGAGATGCTAAAGCCATGAGACATCTACCAAGAAGAGTTCAAGGAGAACTGTGCAGAGGGAGTGGTACCAGCTCAAGAGGT
Organism: Nannospalax galili; assembly: GCF_000622305.1. NCBI lineage: Eukaryota > Metazoa > Chordata > Mammalia > Rodentia > Spalacidae > Nannospalax > Nannospalax galili. The sequence goes on along the minus strand of NW_008338996.1, from coordinate 5,965,637 downwards.
TGATGAACACTACAGGCAGCAAAACTAGAGAGGCTCAGCCATCTAAGCCCTTTGGAAGTAAAGTCCCAGTCATAGAACATGGAGCCTGTTGGGTATTTGCCTGATTAGTTTTTGGTCTTGTTTTTGTCTAGTTCTTCCCCAACTATGCCCCCACTCCTGCCTTTTGGAATGGTACATATATTTTGTGCCACTGTATGTTGGAAATATGCAATATGATATTTTATTTTTTAGGGGATTACAGTTAAGAGAGTGTCTTGAGTCTCAGAAGGGGCTTTGGAATTCCAAAGAGTTTGAGACTATTAAAGATGGGGACTTTTGAAGTTTGATTAAATGCATTTTGCATTATGATATGGCCACAAGACTATGGGAGCCAGGGAGTGGAATGTGGTAGGATAATGAGAATTATCCCCCATAGCCTCCAAGTATTTGAACACTTGGTCAGTTGGTGGTACCATTTGGGGAAGGTAATAGAACCTTCAGGAGGTGTGGCCTTGCTGGAGAAAGTATGTCACTTGGCCAGGCTTTGAGAGTCCACAGCCTTGCCACATGTTGAGTTTCTCTTTCTCTGCTTCCTTTGTATACTTGAAATATGAGCCTTCAGCTTTCTGTTCCAGCCCTCTTTGCCACAGTCCCTCCCCACCATGTTGAATTCTTATCCCTCTGGAGCTGTAAGCCCAATAAACTCTTCTATAAATGCCTTGGTCATGTTTTTGTTTTTATCACAGCAACAGTAAAGTAACTAATACAAACGATGACACCAAAAGTTTTAGAAAAAGGAGCGTTATTGCTCTCTGTTGCTTCCTTTGAGAATCTCTGTCTCACTCCATAGTCTGCAATGTCTCACAACATTGCAGAGGTTGCTGGTGCTGATTCACGAAACAGACTTAATAGCTTACTAATGGGCCAAAGACTGGATTATTTAGGGGGAATATCATTATTTTCAGAGTAGCGTGAAAGTTAAAAGATTCAACACATATAGATGATAGAAGTTCAACCCAATAGTGGAAACTGTATGAACACAAATTTCAGGTCAATGTGAAGAGGTGTTTCTCAATAGGCTAAAATTATCCAAAAATAGAAGACTGCCTAGGGAAGGAGTGAGCTCACTGGCCCTGGAGCCATGCAAGGTTAAGCCTGAGGATCTCCTCACAGGGATGCTGCAGACGAAATTGAAGGTGACCTTGATGTTTCTTTCCAGCCCAGAAATACAATTTAATGTGTTTTTCTCATTTTTTTTTCTCTGTGACAGCAGCCACCACAGGAAATTCTGGTTCTGAGGTCAAAGTCAGAAGACAGAGGGCACAGTAGAAAAAGAGAGATGCTGAACTCAAGTTCCATGGCAAACAGGAAATGACACATACCTCTCTCCAGTCTCAGAAATCAGGAAAAATGAGGAGAAAGGGAGTGAGATAATTGGGGCTTCAGAGACGGCTGTCAGTAAAGCGCTAGCATACAAGATGAAGGACTTGAGCTTAGATCTCCAGCCTCCATGTAAAAATCGGGGCACAGTGGCATGCACCTGTGACCCTAGCACTGAGGCAATAGAGAGAGGAAATTCCCCAGAGCTTGCTGTCCTGGCAGCCTAGGCAAATTGACAGCACCAGTGAGAGATCCTGTCTTTAAAAAATAGGGAAAAGGTAGAGAGCTACTGAGGAAGAGATTCAGTGTCTTCCTCAGGCCCTCACATGCACACATACATGTGCGTGTATACTTGCACACATATAAACATGTACATAACACTCAAAGAATGAGCAGGAAAATAAAGTATAGCAAATACATCAGACACCAGGAGGGATTTGTTCAACCCCATTCTGCTACTTTCATTGTGAGACATAGAGCAGCCTCACTTTCTCCAGCTCACACTTTTGTTCTCAGGTCTAGATTTTCTGTGTTGCCTTACCCCTTGTCACTACCCAGGGGTAGTCACTTTGGTCAGTCAAACAGCTGAAGCAGGTGGAATGGGGAATGAGGAGTGGTTTATGCTCTCCTGTATAGGGAAGAAGGAAGGAGCATTGTTGGTCCAGCCCCATGATCATGTGCTGACTTACAGAACCTTACCCATCAAATACATGGGTCATGGAGTTCAATTCATTAATTTCGGTGGAAGAGGGAGGCTGGAAGGCCTGATGCTGACATGAATAATGATGGATCACTAGGAGAGGGCCCAGCAAAATCTGCAGCTTAATCAGATCCAGAGTGTCTCTGCGGGCATTAATGTAGGCCAAGTGCTTTCCAGCCAATCAGAGCCCATTTCAATTTAATGTTGCAAATTGTCTCCATGCTGCTCAGCCTCTCCACACAACTCAGTTACAAACTGGGTTACTCATCTATTCCCTTTTCCTGCTCATTTGTAAGCACCTGCTTGGTCATTGTCAGTGTAACAGTCTGAAGCAGGGAAGGAGGACAGAGTCCAGTGCCAAGAATTCACACAGGCTCACATAAAGGGAGTAGGTAACTCTATTCCACCATTTTCACATTTCTTCTACATGTATTTATATAACTGGGGGGAAAGCATGCACACAGTTATACCACAGCATTCATGTGGCTGTCGAAGGACAACTTGTGAAAGTTGGTTCTTTCTTTCCACCATGTCAGTCCCAGGGATTGAACTCCAGAGGTCAGGCTTGGCAACAAGAGCTTTACCCACTGAGCCATCTCACTGGTCTGTGCTCCATCAGTTTCTATCCACATTGCTGAAGCCCATGCTTTTCTTACTTATTAAGGCATGCTGTATCTACATAGCCTGCAACATAAAACCCAGCATTCATTATGAAACTTCTTTTGCTTTACCACCTGGTAGGCTCCCCTAGAATCCTGTGCCTCAGTCTCAAGAAAGCACTTCCACTCTTACAAAGATGCTGTTCATTGCATCTAGAAGCCTCTGTGTACTTGTACGTGCTTTGCTCTCTGCTAGGAACATCTGCCTTTACTTCCTTCTGTTCTCTTCCTCCCTTGCATCTACCATCCCTTAATGTAGAGCCACTAACTTCCCAGAAGAAAGGACACAGCAAAGACACTTGAGGCACTGGAGTTGTGTATCTCAATCCTTGCCCAGAGCATAAAGAAAGGTAAGATGAACAAATGAATAGATGAATGAAGGACTAAGTCCGGACAAGTCTTCTCAACTTTCTCTATTTGAAATTAATAAAACGAGTCCTTTCATAGATACTGCAGTGACTATGTTTTTTTGTTCATTTCTTCAAGACAGTGTCTCTCTGTAGCCTCAGCTGGCCTGGAGCTTGCTATGTAGACCAGGCTGACACCAGTCTCACAGAGATCTGTCTTCCCTGCCTCTTGAGTGCTGGGACTAAAGTCATGTCGTCACATCCACCCTATTAAGGGTGCTCATGAAGAACACATTCCTTTGTGGCTTTTAGAACGCCCCCATATCATGAATTTCTTAGTGTAAAATTATCAGTGTAAGATCTTGGTCCCCCCAAGCCCTACCCAGCTGTCAGAAAGCCTTTCCTTCCGTAACTGAATTTCATATATGTAAAAGGAACATTATGCATCGCAGAGTGCTGTGAGAATTAAAAGAACACATTGTAGCATGAACGTTAGATGCAACTTACTGAAGTGATGAATGGAAAACCTGCGTTCTAGGATGACGGACAGAGAGGCTGCTCAAGGAGAGCTTTGCTCTCTATCCCACATTTCTTTCTATTCCCCCCTTCGTCCCTTCCTCCTTCCCTCTTTCTCTCCCTCCCTCCGTCCTTCCTTCCAACCTTCCCTCTTCCCTCCTCGGTTCCTCCTTTCTCTTTACTTCCTTCCTCTCCTTTTCTTCCTTCCTTTATTCCTTCTCTTCTTTCATCTGCTGCCCTTTCTCATCTTCTTTTGATTCTGAAGTTACCATGGGCTCTGGGGAAGGAGATCAGGTACAGTCCAACCTTCACATTGAGGACTCGGATTGAGCTTTGAAGTCCACTACCCTCTCCACAGAACACATGCAAATGGAGCCATGAAACTATGCAGTGATCCAACCCTTGTCAATTGCTGTATATGTGGAGCACTGAGTTCATTTGAGCAATCTGTCATGTGAGAGGAAGGTGAGAGCTTATTATTAATTAGAGGAATTGAGAATCCTGGCTATTCTTCTGAGTATCTACCATTCCTCTCTATACCCTAGCAAACAAATATAGAAACTGTGGGAAAGTCTGAAGCAATGTGGTTTCCATTCAAACCTTCACATCTTGGTAATATATTCTATCGCACCTATATGAATTCCATGCCTAAACACATTAAAAACCATATATCACAAGGATCCACAACCTATCAAGTGTCAGGAAAGGAGTGCTACCATGGAGAAGGGTTAGGAATTATGATTTCTTCAGGTGATCTTTGAACTGCGTCACCACAGTGGAGAACTTCAAAGTTCCAGAGGGTGACAATGCATGGTCATAGGCAGGTGAGTGTCACAGCTCTCCACCGTTAACTAACAATGCAACTATGCACTGTTTATCTTGATCTCTCACTTCTCTATAAAATTACTCTTCTCTTCTGTGAAAATAGCTGAATTCAGTTCAACAACAGCAACAATAACAAAATACCAGGGATCTGACATATCTGTCCAGTCATGGCACTTGCCACAGATACAGAGACAAAGAACACATAGTTTGAATTCACTGGAAAGACTGAATTTGAAAGCTGGCGCTTCATACATTGTAGAGTTTGCTATAGTAAGTTTCTGTCAGCCTTTTTATATTTCTGTGTATTTCTAGATGTTTATATGTACATGTGGATTATTCTAGGGAGTAAACGGGAGAGTGAGGGCAATGTAATTAATAAATGCTTCTGACACAAATAAATTGAAAGTCTAATTTTTATGTCATTCTGGACACTACGAAGAGATGAATGAGCATAAGCAATTCCCTGCTCTTACAAAGTTTACATTGCAATGATAATGAAGTATCATTAGAGAAGACAGCAAGGGACCCCAATCTTCACCCCATTTGGAAGCATATTTAGAGTTAGGTCTTTGGTCACAAATAGAGATCAAAGCAAGTAGAGAAGGCTCTTTGGTGGCAATCAGGCCATACACTGACTCAGGACCTAGGATTGTACCATACATACGTAGCTGGACCTCGGGGACATTTCTTGGGCAGCTGTTCTCTGTATGGCCTGAGCTTAAAGGGTTGTACATATCCACAGAACTCTCAAGGTTTGTATGCAGGACCTGATTCCACTTTTATGGATATGCCTGCATCATTGAGGAACTGAGCATTATCAGTCAAGGTTTTCCCCCAAATTTCCCAGCTAAGTTTCCAATTTGAACACTTGGAACTCTAAGTCTGAAAGATTAATACCATGTCACTTTTTCTAAAGTGTCTCCCCTGACTTTCTTTGTTCTTACCACTGCTTTCCATCTCTTCTGCCATCTGTAGCCCTGAACTGTGCATTTGACTGGAAACGTACCACTCAAGGCACCTGTGGTGGAATGAAATCAGTTAGGATTTCACGGTCCCATCCAATTTCAGCTAGCAGCAGGCAGGAGGGTAAAGTGCTCATTTATGGAAAGCCCCACCTTTTTTGTTCTCCTTAAAGCAAAGTTTCTTGGTAGAAGGGATGTTCATTGTTGCTGTTTCCTTTACAGTGTCCTCATTATAATCATTTTGTCAGAGACTGCTATAGAATAGTCTCAGGGCTGCCCTTAAATATATCTCTGTCCAGTAAGGAAGTGGTCTTTATTTTGAAAATCCCTATTGTAATCTTTTATTTATTTACCTTTCTTTGGAGGAAGACAACATTATTCAATAGACTCTGACATTTAGGAATCAAAGCACTATATAAACAAGAGAGTAAATTTGAGCATAGGAATTCTCAAGGTTCTACCAAGGAAGAGGATAGAATTTATATCATTAGAAGATATCGGTAATTTGTTTTCCCTGTGGCCAGGCAGAGCTGCAGGTTATGGTATTCAAACATCAGAGTATTTGAAAACTACAGTCGCTAATTATCTCTCTTAACTAAAAACAGAAACCCCTGCTGCTCACACTGATGGTGCTTTTAGTTTTATTTTGTTTTTCCTGTTCTTTCCAGCTCTTCTCCACCCTATGGTAAGGCCCTAGGTTTATTTGAGAAGCAAAGTAAGCCTCTTCTAGTATTCTCATTCCACCTTGTCTGAATCTGGCTGGCCAGAATCCAAGCTCAGAACAGCCACCAGATCTTAGGTTTACCTATACGAGTACTACACCAACTTGTCTCGTGTTTGATGTAGACTGAACAAGGCTCCCAAAGATGTCCATTTCCTTATCACCAGAACCTATGAATGTGTGGCAAGGGATAATCAAGTTTTCAGATGACTTTAAAGTTTCTAACAATGTGACATTATCATGGGGAATTATCCTGCTCTGTCCTGACAGGTCCTCAAGAAACACAAAGTCTTCACAAAGGAAAGAGAGGAAGACTCTGATGCACTATGAGACCTCAACCCAGTCCTGTCCACTATGTGGACAGAGGAAAAAGCCACAGTCCAAAGGACTGCCAGTGGCCTCTTAGTTGGAAAAGAAAAAGAAACATTTGCTTTCGGTGCCTCCTAGAACAGTCTCACCCAAGTTTTTAACCCAGTAAGACATTTTGAATTTCTCAGCTGCAGAACTGTTACACAATACATATGTGTTGTTACATACTACATGTGTGTTGTTTCAAGCCACCAAGTTGCTAGCAATTTGTTAAAGCCGAAAACAAATGGATAAATGATGGGAAAGTGTGAAGCAATGATATTCCGCTCAGTCACTTTGTATGAAAACAAGAAACACTCTTCTTTTTCCTCCTCCAGATACTAGCACTTGAAGTAATCTTACAACCAGTCAGGAGTGTTCCCAAGAAGGAAATCTATACAAATAAAGCAGTAAAGAAGAATTCAGATTTCTGATGAATGTCAGTGAACAGTTTTAGCTCTCCAGTCCAGAGACCAAAAGAAGCCTTTGTTACTTTAGTTCTCTGAGGAATTAAATCCTCTATGTATTCCTCAGTCAGTCTGAGTTGAATTTATATCATTTGCAAATATTTTTTAAAATCTTGGCAAACACAAGCTTGGTGAAGTAAACATCACTTCTTGAAATATCCTAAATTTCAGCTACTCTTGTTAGTGTTCCTTTAAAAAGCAGAGCTGGAATGTGCTACAGTGTGGCTTCTACCCATTGATCCCCATTTCCTGAGGCCATGCCAGAAAGGTTTAACTCCCACTCCCCTTGAGAGAGTCTCTGGTTTTGAAGTAGTAATCCCCTACCCCAAGACATTCAAGTTTTCTCTTCTCCAGGCTAAATCCTCCTGGTTATTTTCAGAATCCTGGTAATATGCTTTTGAACCCTTTCACTACCCTGTGGCTAATCTTCTCTGGACATGGTTGATTCTGATAATGTTTTTCATAAAGATAACACTACAAGTGAGCACAATATTCCAGAAAAAAAATGACTAAGCAGATCAGAATATCCCTGTCGTCAATGGGGGATGTATTGATGAAATCTAAATTGAAAAAATAATGGCTTTGTGCAGCCAGATAAATCTCTCCTTCTCTGAGCTCACTGTACAACACACACACGCACACACACACACACACACACACACACACACAGTGTTTTTATTTGTGCTAGGAGTCATTTCATAGTCCCTGTCTCTACCTTTACCCAGTTCTTAGAAATTACATCTTGAAATATATTCATGACTTTAGCAGTGTATTTACTATACATTTTGCAGAAAAGAAGTCTGTAAGTAACATCAAAATTTCAATTCAAGCAAGCCTGGATTCAAAGTCTAGCTTCAGTCCTCGTGGCTGCATAGCTTGAGGCAACTGCATAATCTTGCTAAATCTGAGATTTCCTATAATAATTTAATAATGGAATCTATTTGATTCCACTGTTGAAGAAAAAAATGATGATATATGGAAAGTGGCTGGCATAGATCCTGGCATGTAGTTAGTTCTCAAAGTATGCTATCTATTATTGCATTCAGTAAAATAAAAACAGAACTTTCACTTTCAGGACCATTTGCTTCTACATATACAAGTGGGAAAGTCAGTGCACAGAGAGAGAAAAAGAAGGAAGACAAAAACATGCCCATCATTTCCCATATTCTAGGTCTAAATCCTCCTAGAAAACAGTATATGCAGACTCCCTTGACACAAGGAGTGTATGAAGTTAAATAAAATGGGAGCTAGTAGGCAGGAAGCTATCCAGCAGTCCCTTCTGCATGAAATAAGTACCATCTTCATGACTTCGGCTGAGCCTGATGGCTAAACATAGTCACAGTTGGGCTAGCTGACAATTGAGCTCATTCATTAAAGGAGTGCCAAGCAGGGTCACTGGACCCTCACCTGGGTATCCAGCCACTCTTCCCAGCCAACTAGTCCAGCCTTGGAAGACAAAAAAAAAAAAAAAAAAGAAAGAAAGAAAGAAAGAAAATCCAAATAGAGGGATGCTTTTGGAAGCCCTTGTCAAGAAACTCCAATGGACTCTCATATGAACATTTGAAAATTGCCCTGTTCTGACTTTTTTCTAGTTCCCTGTCTAGAACTTGTAATGCTAATTACTCTTGCCTTTAGTTCTCCTTCACATCTCCTATTCACGATTCAAGGACTTTCGTCTTCTTCCCTTAGAGACAAGAGTTATGCAATTTGGGAGTCTTTTAGATAGACCCACTGAATGGTTAATTCCAATTGCCTCACCCCGTGTCCCTGTTCAGAATGTTAGAAGCCAGAGCAGTCTGCATTCCTATTCCCTATTGGCAATTGGGGTAACCCCTTCAGAGGATGGCATGATAAGAATAGGAGGTAGGAACTGGCTAGGCAGTTAGAGTAAAAAGACCCCAAAGAAATGTTGCCAGTTTCTTGGCTAAAAGTCAAAATGTCCTTGGGCCTGTTAGCAACATACTTTCCCTGCTCTGTTCCAAAGGCCAAAAATGTCATATAAAGAATTTGGGAGCTTGTATCTAATCCTTAAAAGATTTTAGGGTTACCTCTTCAGAGGGGTGATGTTGGAGGGGAGGGAGTGGGCATGGATTTGGTCAAAACACTTTATATGCATGTATGAAATTTTCAATAAAGTTTTTATAAAAATTTTAAAAAAAGTATTAGAATGAAAACTGAGCATGGTGGCAGATGCCTTGTAATACTAGCACTTAGGAATCTGAGGCAGGAGGATGACACAAATTTGATGTCATCCAGGGGTACAGAATGAAACCCTCTTTCCAAAAAAGTGCCTTAAGACAAATCAGGTAAGTTCCTGGAAATCACAGACTTAATGGAGATAGGTGCTCCTACATGGATCAGAGTCACTACCTCAAGGGCTTTAGCAACATCATCTCACCTTACAATAATGACCATAGGCTTAAAGAGTAAAAGTACTTTTCTTTTACTGAGCCTGCAAATCTGTTTATAAGCACATAGGAAGTCAAGGTATGATAGTTATTTTTAACATTGCTAGTACTAAATATATGACAGAATCAACTTAAGGAAGGAAAGATTTGTTTTGCTCATGAATTCAGAGGTTGCAGTTCATTGTGGATGGGGTGGAATGTGACAAACCTCTTCACATCATGGCAGACAGGAAGTTTAGATGAGCAACAAAAGAAACAACAGGCAAAGTATAACCACGGTCACAATCCTCCCCCATGGTGTCGCTGTTATCCAACCAGGCCCACTTTCCAGAGCCTTATCACCAGGCAATAGCTTATTCACATTTTGATCCCCCAGTGGATAAAAACATTGATTATATCAGCATCCTGATGTTCTAAAGATTCTGGAAATGTCCTCACAGATACCCCAGAGGTCTCATCTAATGATCTCCCATGTGATTTCCAATGAATTTGACAATCTGTATTAAACATACAAGCTGATCTTCCCACTTCTGTGCCTAGAACCCTTAGTCAAGAAGCCGTTGAAGTAGCCCTTCTACATGGCCAACTCCTATCTAGAATGTTTGCAGGCAACTTCACCTTCAAAGACTATCTCAAAGGCCACCTCTTCCATGAGATTTGCTCTAGTGACTAAATGAGTGGACCTGAATGCTTAACTCTTAGTGAACCAGGTAAGCCTAGGTTGCACCATACTTAGAAAAATTATGCACATGACTGTAGGTTCTCCTTTGGGTTTCAAGTTAACTATATCATCCCATTCCCATGGAACTTCATGAAGATTCCAGGATGTAAAGACCTCTAAATGACTACTCATCATTAAGGACCCAGCCAAAGGAAAGATCTATAACTTCCTTCCTCCCCATGCTGTGGACCTGGCTTCAGTTAGGCCAATAAGACAATACAGAAACACATAACAAAAGCACAAACACAGACATTGTCCAATGAAGAGATATATCTTTACCAACTCCAACACTTGCATGGGTTTTAAGGTGATATCTGTCTAAGAACTGGGCAAGTTAAGTATTACTATATTTAGTACACTGATTTTATCCTAAAAGCTAAAAGAACCACCTGTAGCATCATCTTATGATAGTTACAGAAAATGCCCAGATGATTGCAATTAAAATATCCCCATGTTGGGACCAGACCATCAAGACCATGAGCACAGTGTACCCTTCCTCTCTTAGACACTTACCCTGACCTCCATAGATGAACCTTAGTCTTGAGTAAGCGTGTATTTTCTTCTTCTTTTCTGCCCATCTTTCCTCCTTCCTATTTTTGCTTCCCTTTAAATGCCTTTTCTTATAGCTGGGCAAGGTAGCACACACCTTTAGTCCCAGCATGTGGGAGGCAGAAGCAGGTGGATCTCTGTGAGTTCGAGGCCAGCCTGGTCTACATAGTGATCTCCAGGCCATTTGGGGCTACAGGGAGACTGTCTCAAAAAGACAAAAAAAAAATACGCTTTTTCTTTATTCATGTGACAAATTGCTGTAGTGCAGGTCAACCAATGCAATGAAGGTTAATGGGGAACAGTTTATGGAAACATAAGATATTTTCAGAATCTTGAAATGTATTACCTAAAAATTCAATGGCTTTGGTAATTTTAATACATGTCCAAAAATTCTTTGACACTTCTTCATCCAGTAAGGAGATATTAATTCTCTTTTCTTTGAATGCATATGGATCCATCAGTGACTTGTCTCTAAACAATACACAATAAGACAAACAGTAAGATGAAGAGAAACTAGGATTATACCACCTTAAATAAAACTGACCATGTTTAAAATCCTCAGTAAGTCATGGTGATAACCATGTACCCCCCAATAAGATGTGACCAGTAGGGCCCTTCACCTGTGTGGTAGTCTTCCTCCAAATCCATAGCTCTAAGCCAATTATGAGAAAACATCAGCTAAATTTAAATCAAAAGACTTCATACAAAGTATCTAGTTGGGTGTTGTGATGGCTAATCCTGGGTGTCAACTTGATTGGATCTGGGATTAACTGAAATGAAAGAGATTTTCTTGATTGGATCATCTAAAGCCGGAAGACACACCCTAAATGTGGGTGTTACCTTCTGATGGCAGCTGGTATAAAAGACCAAGTCAGAGCAGAATGCCAGGCTTTTTGCTGCTTGCCTTCTCTCTCGCTGGTGAGTTCGTCTTGCTGCTATAGACTGAAGACTAGCTGATCTTTTGGAATTTGTCAGACCTTCAGTGCCAGATTGGGACTACTGAGACATCCAGCCTCGTGGACTGAGCGACTATGGATTCTCAGCCTCTCCAGTGTGGTGCAGCCATTGTTGGACTACTCGGACTCTATCCTGTGAGCTAAACTGATAAATCTCTATACATATTCATTCTACCGGTTCTGTTTCTTTGGAGAACCCTGACTAATACAGCTGTCTTATAAGGTGCCATGGTAACAATAAACAAGAAAAGAACCAAAAGAAGGAGAGTAAGTGTCTTGGGTCAGATTCTGGGGTGTGAAAAGACATCAGAGGAAAAACTGTGGAAATAAGAATAAGACCTTTAGTTAATAGTGTTTTGTCAATGCTAATTTCTTGGTGTTCTCTGTTGTCCATGGTTATAAAATGTGTTACTATAAGGGGAAGCTAGATAAATGAGACATGGGAATTTCTTATATTCCTTTTGAAAATCTCCTGTAAATGGTGCTGGAGAGATGGCTCCATGGTTAAAAGCACTGGCTGCTTTTGCAGAAAACCTGGGTTCAATTCCCAGCACCCACATGGTGGCTAACAACTGTCTGTAACTCCAGTTCCAGGGGATCCAATGCCTTCTTCTGACCTCTTTGGCCATTGTAGGACATGGGTGCACTTACACACATGCAGGCAATACACTCACACACACAGAATAAAAATAATAAATAATAAAAGCAAACCTGCAAATCTAAAATCATTTCAAAGTAAAAGGTTAAAGATAAAACTAAGATGTTAAACATAATAAAACACATAAATATTTCTATCAGTGACGTTAAAAGCCTTGCAGTAAGACATCAAAGCTGGCTCCTGAATTCAGCCTTACTGGAGATACCACTGCTTTCAAATTAGACTTCCTCCATCAGTTACACCTTTGTAACACATTGTGTACACAATGGTGTAACTGATGGTGGTTTAGTATTTTTCTAGTCAAGTTCTCTAAGGTGCATCTTTGATGATATGTAGAAAAACTAGAAGAAACTGAGATTCTGTTTTCCCACCTTCTCCAAACTTCCAGCTACAGGATAACCCACTTGATCTGTTCTATATTTGGAGTACACAAAGCTGATGAAAAGTTTCTGATGTAAATTGCTGAAATGTACTAGACCAGGTCCTTTGTAGGGCTTCTTTCTAAACTTAGTTTCTTGTTCTAAACTTAGTATCACCACCACTCCCCTACTAAGGTTCTCTGATTTAGGTAATGTAGCAAATATTTTGTTCTGTTTCTTTGCCTCTGATCTAAAAGCTTACACAGACATGACACATATTTTACCTGTATAATCAGTCCTCAGCCCTGTGGTATAACTGGGAGGTCAATATCACATGAATCTCAGCCCTAAGAGATGTCTTAGTTGGTAAAGTGCTAGAAGCTACATAATTATGACCTGAATTCAACCCTCAGCATCCATAAGTAAGGCACAGCAAGGTGAACCTATAATTGAGCATGGGGGAGACAGAAACAGGAAGATTCCTGGGTCTTGCTGGCCAGACAGTCTAGCTGAACCAGCAAGTTCCAGGTTCAATGAGAGACCCTGTCTCAAAAGATGCCCAACATTGGCCTCAGTCCTCTACACAAATATACATACAGGGATACACACGCACGTGCACACATATACAGAAATGTAAATCTGTGTTATGTAGGATGCTGTGGGACACATCTCTGACTACAGGATCTTATCAGTGTTACCTACTTGAGAATAATCACACTGAGGGACAGAAGTTGTCAATTATTGACCAAAGCCCAAATCCCATGGCAGTCTGAAAGCCAGAATCAAAGTTTCCCTCCTCCAGGAAGCTCTCCTTGGTCTCCCAAGCAGGAAGTAACTTCTTCCTCTGCTGTGATCCTCTTTGGCAGGACCTCTGACAGAAATTCCTTTGCCTTCCTTGAATAAGTAACTCAGTGCCCTAACCAAAGATATAATAAAACCTTGATGTTGAATGAAGGTGAAGAGCTTAACACAGTTCATTTTGAAATGAGATGGCCGCTGAAAGCTGAAGAAGAAGATGAACAAGCTCCAGGCATGCTTGTTTTAAAAGGGTCAATCCAAGACTAGATCATATGCTCATTCCTGTTCTGTCACGTCCTACAGTATAGCCTAAAGGAGATACTTAATGTCCTTGGAACCTTAATGTCAAATTGGCCACTCTAGTTAGTATTGTTGCTAACAAGTTAACAAGTCTGCATATCTAACATGGCACTTGACACGTGGGAGGAGGTAAGAGTTGTTCAAGAAATATTAGCTGAATAAATAACTAAATGGTAACCTCTCTGAATTTCAGTTTCATTATCTGGTAAAAAACAAAACAAATATCTACTTTGCCCCATGGTGGTGAATTAAACAGCAGAACACAGACAAGCATTCAGTAGGATGCCTGGTGTTTGGCAGTGACTCAGTAAGTGTTTGTTTCTCATCTAATCTTTTCCCATTAGGTATTCTCTCCAATGAGGGTTCCAACTTCAGCCCTTCTCCCAGCCTTATGCTTCATTAAGGAGGCCAAATTAAGAATCCAAGGTGCTTACATTTGAGAAAAAGCAAAAGATGCTAGACCAGGAAGTGAGGCATGGGATGTAATGTATTCACAGTAGCTCTGCTAAGAAAACACCAGGCCCCCAGTGGAGAGACTAAAGCAGCATCATTAGCATAACAGGTGTCTTTGCTACAAGAATGACACTTTGAAGACAAATCCCCCCCCAATGCATTCCCCAAATGCAGGAGTGCATATTTAATTACACTTAATGCTATTTTCCCTCCAGGTCTGAGCTGGTAGGGGGAGCACTTGACTCCACAAAGTTGGGAAAGTTTTTATTATAAAAATGACTGAAAATTCACAATTGCTTCTGAGTTCTAATGTCCAGAGGAAAGAAATAACAATAATCTTGCCTTAGGGGAGGAACTATGGCCTGTCTTTGTTGCTTAAGCAGTATCTAGCATAGAAGGGAAAAGACAGGGTAAGAAGACCAGAACATTGACAGGAGAGGTGAGCTCCACTGTGGGTCAGGTGCAAGGCTCATGACTGTCATAGACTATTTATTTTTGTTTTTTGTTGAATTTTTGTGAATTTCATACAATACATCCTGATCATATTTAGAACCCCACCCCTATCTGTACCCTTTCATGGCCCCTCCCCACCAGAGTTCATGCATTCTGTCATATATGATAAGGCTTATCAAGTCATGTTTTTACCCCCAAACGTCCCTTGGTGGACACCCATCCATTGGAGCTTAGTCAACCTATTTAGCATCACTCCCTTAAAGAAAACCAACTCTCTCTCTCCCTTCCAACAGAGATCTGCTGCTAACAGTTCCTCAGCTAAGATTGGGACTTCTTATCCATTTCCTCAGTTCTATGCAGGATTTTGTCTGGTTTGAGTTTGCGTGGATCTTGTGCATGCTGTCACCATTGCTGTAAGTTCATATGTAGAATTTCCCAGCTACCTGGAAAACTCTGTTTCCTTGTGGACATACTACCCATTGAGTATTTTTTAATGCAAACAGCAACAGCATGGCATAAATACAACCGTGATTCTAAATTGCATAGATGGAAATTGAGATATGGATGGTTTTCCCACGGTCATGTACCAGATAAGCCAGGAGCTTAGTATGGAACCTAGAACTATCTGGTACCAAGCTTGTGCTTTTTCCCTTGGTCTGCATCACACAGCTTTCACTTTTCAGGTGCATGCTCTGTACCATATGCATTGTGCTATCAATTTCATATATATCAAATTTCTGGTGTCTGAATCCTCACACCCATTTGACAATGGTTATTTTCTTTCTTCTCTTCCTACTTCACAGAGCAGGAAATAAAAGTTCAAATTAACTAACCGCTCAAAGTTATTCATAGATGCAAAAGGTTCAAATTCAAATTCACCCCCCTCCCCCTTTTTTTGTTTTGAGACAGGATCTCACTGTGTAGTCCCAGCTGACCTGGAACTTGCTATGTAGACCATCTCAGGTTAGCCTTGATCTCACAGAGATACACCTGCCTGCCTCTGACTCCTGAGGGCTGGGATTAAAGACGTGCACCACCAAGCACAACCCAAATTCACCTCTTGGGTTTATTTTGAAAGTCTGAAGAAGTAAATTCTCAACTCAAGTTATTGATTTTCTCATTAAAAAAAATGCTTTTATGGTAGAAACACTGACATGGAATCTCAAGACCTACCCTCTTAAGTGTTCAGTTGATTTTTAGCAATAGACATATATGCAGTGCAGCTCTAGCAATCCCCCAAATTACTCATCTTGTTCAATTGCAATCTTACGCCTGTTGACAGTGAACTGTCCATTTCCTACTACCCTGGTTATTGCCAACCACAAAGTCACTCTTGACTCTGAATTTGACTATTTTAAATATCTCACACAGGTAGAACTCAGCAGTGTTTTAGTTTTTGTGACAAGGGTCACATAAGCCTTAAAGCAGAAGCATTGAAGGATTGTTTTTGTGCCTCTAGCAAACATGCTAAGTTGACATGGAAGACCAACCATTACAGAAAGTCTGGAGGGTGAAAAACAATAGTAAATATGTGAACATTATCCTGAAACTACCAAAGCATTACATGGATATTAGTTCGAATTATTATTTTTACTAACAATGAAATAAACTATTTGAGCTGATAAATTTCTACCAATATGGTTGATTTATTAAGGTATAGTTCTTATATTTATTGAAGAAATATATTATATTACATGGCCCTTATTGACCCCTGCATGAAAACCTCTGTTATACAAGATCTTGTCTTCCATTTCCTTACTCCACTTTTAAGAACTACTTTCAGCTGGATGGAAATATCATTTTATCAGGACAGTGGAGAAATGGCATAGTAGCATAGCACCTAAAGGCATAGACCTGGAAGTCGCACATTCTGGGTTCAAGTCTAAGGTTCATTACTTCTGGCAGAATAATTTTCCCCTCTCAATCTTTTTTCCCATGCGTAAGAGGCAGTTGGCAATAGCCTCCTCTGTAGATTGTTGTGGCAGTTAAATAAGGTCAGAGTAAGACACTTGATAATGTTCACTGCACATTAAAAGCCTTAATACTATGGTATTATTAACACCAGGGTATTGCTGACTCACAAATAGCAGCAACCAAAATGTTGGGGTCATGCATGGGAGCACACAAAAGGAAACAACGAGCGGGCTCAGGTGTCCCCTTTCAATGTCAGTGCCTCCCATGCCTCCTGTTCCACCATGTGTCCTTTCACGTAGTGTTAAAGGGTGAAAAATGTGTTTGCTTAAAATCCATCTGCTTTTTTAACTTCCAGAGACCCAAATCTGCTCAGGCAGCAGTTCTTTGCCTCTCCTAATTAATTCCTAAACAAAGACCGCTCCGGCAGCAGCACGGTTTACGCAGCCGATTGACCTCCTGGTGCAGAAATGATGACACGGATGCTGCTGCTCCTTCCCAACCTCATTTTTCACTTTGTACCAGTTGGTCGGGCCAGACATAGCTCTACCTTCCCAGGAGCAGATGGTCCCCAAGGGTGGTTCTGAGACCCAACTGTCACTGCCCATGGCTGTTAGCCTGCTGGAAGTCGGGAGAGTGCTGACAGCAGTCTGGGGTGGAGCTGGACAGAAAAACATAAGCTTGGTCTTTGGTTGATCAAAGAGATTCTCTGGAAGGATGCTTGGCAGGCTACAAATAACAATCGTAGCTGTAATGAACTAAATATCTACCAAGTACCAGGTACGGTCCTGGAATTGTGCCTAGGCTATCTCATTTCATTCAACATCACCCTTTAAGACATAAGATACTGCCCCAAAATTAAAATCTAAGAATAAGGGTATCAGGACAGTCATGAGCTCACAGCAGCTTTGGTTACCTATACAAGACAAGATAGAGGCAATCAACATACCAGCATTAGGCTCCACACCTAGGTGAAGAGTTATCAGCAATTAATGGTGGCTATGTGAGGGGGGAGTCATTTTTCTTCAAGGCTGTTGGTAGGTTGACCATGTTCTGGTGGATGACCCCACACCCATGTGCATGCAGGCACACCATACCAGACTCAGTATTTCATAAAAGAGACCTGAAGGTAAGAGAGGATGTATTTTGTGGGCAGGTCAGAGGGAATAGGATCTGGCAGTTAGAGATAGATATATACAGTATACACATGCATGAAATTATTTAGGAATAAGTAGGAGCGGTTAAGATAAAGAAAAAGAAACAGGATATTGGCACTATCAAGAAAGGAACTGCAACTTGTGAACTTCCATTTGTGATACATTTCCTCCAGATGAGGCAGGAAGCATTGTATTCAAGCATCTTACTGATGCTGAGCTCAACCAACAGAAAGCTCTGGCAAGTTTGATAGCTCCTTTCAAGTCATAAAGACAGTAGATAAACAGACTGAGGAATGTGTGGGTCTGTCCACCTAGATAATTTGCTTACATTCTCACTGGGATCAATCAACATACTGTCAGGGATGATGAATTCAGCCAGATGTGATGGACCACTCCTTTAATCATACTACTCAGGAGGCAGAGGCAGGTGGATCTCTGTGAGCTTGAGGTCAACCAGTTCTACACAGAGGAGTTCCGGACCAGCCAGGGCTACATAATGAGACACTGTCTTAAAAAAAAAAAAAAAAAAAGACACAAATCAATAGAACGTAGGTCTTGGGGTTGGTTGGGACCTTGGGCTTCCTCCCTCTCCTCATTCATAAAACAGGAATATTCTTTTATTGTTCCTCTGTGACTAATCGTTAACAGGCAGAGTTTTATAAAAGTTAATGAAGAAGGCTAGGATATGACAAACACTTGTTGGCATATAATAAGCTATCTAAAAATGACTACAGTGGCTCATGGAGATTATCATCTGCTTTGCTCACTGCTGCTTCTGAATCTGCACTCAGTGCTGTGCTGTGAACGAGCTATGAAAAGGTCAGGATGTGACATATGGCAGGATCAATCAGTCATCTCCTTCTAATCTTCTAAGTTATATGCCAAGTACTCATTTACCCTGGAGTCTACAAACTTGTCCCTCTCTTGTCTCTTCTGCTCTTTCTTCCAAGTTCCCTTGTGGCTTTGTGGGCACCTTCTCTCCTCTTCTCGCTGTCCACTTAATGTCTGGAACAAAGGCAGGGGAGAATAAACAGTTTTCTTCCACCCCTCTGGGTCCCATCAGCCATCGGGAATGGAGAGATACCTTCTTCAGCTGCTTACTATGTTAGTCTGAAAAGAGACCTGAGCACAATAACAGTAACTCTGAGATAAATGTGAGAGATTGGCTTAGACACTGAAATTCATTTCTTCATGGATCTTGAGGATGCCAGTCTAAGATCAAGGTTCTAGCACAGATTTCTGGTGTCTGGTGAGATCTCTTATCTTCTTGCTGTGTCCTCACATGGCCTCTCCTTGGTGTGACTGTATTGTTCCTGTCTTACCTTATAAAGGCACCATAAGGTCTCACCTTTATGACCTCATTTAACCTAAAAGACTTGCTTAAAGTCTCTGTCTCCAAATGCAGTCATACTGGGGCTAAATGCTTCAATATAGCATCTGCTATGCTGAAGTCAAAAAGAAGGCAGCCCACACTTCACCCTGAACTTTGCATTGCCTTCATATAGTATTTTAGGCAAATGTTCTGCAGTGGCCTGACCCCCACACATTGTTGGGGACTTAGGGGCTTTTCATTCTGATGTTGATCAACTCTGTGACCCTAGGGGTAACCCTTCTTTAAGACTCTGAGTCATCTGCAATAAAACAGCATTGTAAAGAGCGTGTACTTAATATATTCCCAGGGTACTTTATGAGATTAAGAATATTTTTTATTAGTTTTTTGAAAATTTCATACAATGTATTTTAATCATATTTATCCTTTAGTCCTCCCCCTAACTCCTACCCCATCCACCCACACCTCCCTATCCCCCTCCCCACTTCAGACCATCATATTTTTAATAACCTATTTGTGCTGTTCATATACTACTGGGGGTGTGGTCATCCATGGAGCATGGTGACTTATAAGAGGTCACACCCTTAAAGAAAACTGATGTTTTCTCCCCCAAAGCCATCAGCTGTCCATAGCTCCTCTGTTAGGGCTGGTGGCTCCTGAATCCCTTCCCCCTCTATGCTAGAATGTTGATTGATTGGTTTGATTTTGTGTCAGTCTTGTGTGGGCAAATAAAGCTGCTGTGAGTTCCTGAGTGCTCTCCTCTTCCCACTTTTCTCTTAATGAGATTTTTAAATAGGAACAAGCTCTATTACTGTTCCTCAGTTAAGAGTGTTTGAACTTTAAGAATAGCTACTATTTATCAGACACTATGTCTTTATTTAATATGGTTATACTGTTACTGGTTTCATTTTTCACTGGAGGAAATAAAAAACCAGAAAGGACAAGTGACTAGCCCAAGATCACACAATTAGCAAAATATTGACAGATCTAAGTCCACTGGATATGTCTCTTGGATCACTAGACTGCTTCAATAATTGCAGTGATCCAGCATGTGCTACAGGTGAGACTCCATCACCTAAAGCTATCTGGAATGTGAGGGGTGGAGCCTCTCATCTCCCTTAGACAGTCTTCCACAGCCCTGTACAACATTTATACAAAGCCTTTGGCATAGTCAACCACATATTCCACTTCCTATTAAGGGAAGTCAAGGCAAGGCAGGCCTCTGACACTTCATTAAGGCAGCATCAGAACCTTAATTAAGGAGGAACTGAAGAGGTGTCCATGGGGAAATCCCAGGCCCTCATTCTTATTTGTGTGTGGGGGGGGTGGTGGTGGCATGTATCACAGGATGCCTGTGGTAGTCAGAGGACAACTTGTGAGAATCAGTTCTCTCCTTCTACCACGTGGGTCTCAGGTTGTCAGGCTTGGCAGTGTCTTTGCCACTGAGCCAAAAGACCCCTCGCAGAATTTTAAAGGAAAAGGAGGTCTGTGGGACAAGAGATAAAAGGACAGGAGTGGACCAAATAGTATCTCTTGTTCAGGGCAAGAGTTTTGCTGCCAGTGAAACAAAGGTACTGGATTCCCTGTATGTTTCTCTTTAGGCATAGAGAGCTGTACAAAGCCACTTAGCTTGCTGTGTGCCTCACTGGATCAGTCTATAACTTGGAAATGACACTGGATACCTGGCAGGGTTTTGTGAGAATTGAATGATAATGTTTAGAATGAGCAAATCAAGCCTCCAACTTTCCCTCTGCCATACTAATTAAATGGGTGAGAGCTTGGTAGCTCTTTACCTCTGCACATTCCCTAGAATTCTACATGAATGTTCAGTTCAGACAAACCTGAGGCAGAGCCCTTTGAAAAAAACATGACAGGTAGTTCCTTGGTGGTGATGACTGCAAACTTAACTCATTTTTTTTTTAAAGAAGGTACTTACATGAGATGATTGACAGGTGGTAAGATATAATGTTATGTTATTTGGGGGAGGAATGGATATTGAATTTAGGTCTCACATGCATGCTAAGAAAGCATTCTACCACTAAGCTACAGCCCCAGCCTTTAATTTTTAAAAATGTATTATGAGAGAAAATCTTGCAAGTTTACTCATCAGGCCCAAGGAGGTCTTGAACTTATGATAGTCCTGATTTAGAGTTCTGAGTGGCTGAGATTATAGGCCAATGGTACCAGACCTGGGAAGAGTGTTCTGTTTTTGAGTTGTAATCTCTATATGTAGCCCAGGATGACCTAGATTTCATGATCCTCCTTCTTCAGCCTCCTAGAGTGCTGGGATCACTTCATATACCACTGTGCCTGGATTAAGGTGTATATACTTAATATACACACCTCAATGAAAAAGGAACCCTGGTATACTGTTAGCAGAAATGTATCATAAGTTGGCACAGTCATTATGGAAAAGAGAAAGAAGATGTCTCACAAAACAAAAGTAGAGCTACCATAGGAAATGGTAAATCCATCCTAGATGGTTCTTTCATAGGATGAATATTTTGTTCCACACATAGTGACACACCAACAATAGTAAAACTTAACAATATTAGGCATTTTAAAATCCCAATGTATAGTGACTAGGCAAGGCATTTTAGGATTAAAATACCTCGTTTGTAATACTATGTGACTGATTATGCACGAAATTTTTAACATCTGAGCAGTTTGATTTCCTCCCAGTTACTGTGGACAATCTACCCTGAAGAGCTATTGTAGTAATTAAGTAAAATCATGCATACAATGCAAATATTCCTATGATAGACCCCATTTTAAAAACCCCTCGAAAGGGACTTGTAGTATTCCCACATTGGCTGAAACCAAGTGTGGAAACCCAACATCTGAAAAAATTTTCTCTACCTCAAATCCAACCTCACATTTTGTTTAATCAAGCAGTTTACAGGGGGCAAAAATAATTAGTGGTTTTAAGTGTTTCTGATACAAGCAGGCACTGCAATCAGGATAAATCATCTCTGACATATGCCCAGCTCCTCCAAGTGACAGATGACAAACAAAAGCAGGACAAGGTCCTCCCTCACAGGCAGAATCATTGAGTTAATGGAAGAATTATTGCTTCAGAAATCCACTCCACTCCTATTGAGAGGAACGTTCCAATTTATCAAAGCCAAATGAACATTAATTGCAGCAGTCTGGTGAGTTTTCCAGCCGCTATGACCTTCATTGAATTTTAATCCAAAACAGATAAGATTTCCTTCCACATAAGAGGGAACAACACAATTAGCTCAAAATGAAAGCCAGATTATGAAGCAGACACACTCACACACAAACATAAAATACATATACACAGACACACACAGAGAGACACACATACATGTGTACTCACGCACACATGAACACAGATTCAACATGTCTTATAATTCAGCACCAAGGAGGTAGGCAGAGAAAAGGTAAACACAACCACACATCTGCCATAGCTCTTCCCCTCCTTCATTCAGGAGGGAAATTTGGGAGGCAGAAGGCAAGATGGAGAAGGTGGCAGGCAGTAATAGAGACAGAATTTCAGTTAACTGCTGTAATTAATGTTATGTCTCATAGGGGAGAGATTAGGAAAAAACAGAGAGAGAAGGAAGAAAAAACAAGTATTATTTTGCTATTAAAGACGCCCTTGAGCTGGGGAACATTAGCAGCAGAAGTTTGAATTGGGTAATTGTTTGACTGTATTGCAGGATCTGCAGACAGGATGATTACCCAGTAAAGTGAAATATGGTTGTGTGGAACCTCCACCAGGTAAGACTCCCTCCACAGGAAGCAAGAGACCTTCTGCTGATGAAAAGTTTACAGCACAGGAAAGTAGACAGTATGGATAATGGGAAACGAACACACACACACACACACACACACACACACACACACGTATATAGGCATGCATGCACACATACATGCACACACAATGCCAGGTTACCCAGTTGGAAAGCCAGCTGTCACTGAGACCTGTCATGTAACATTGTGTGCCACTCTGGGAGACCTGGAAGCATCACTGTGTGTGTGTGTGTGTGTGTGTGTGTGTGTGTGTGTGTGTGTGTTGGCTGTATGCTTGCACACAATACTGAACACAGCATATATGTGGAGGTCAGGGGACAACCTCAGGTGCCAGCCCTCACCTTACACTTCTTGCTAGCTTCTGCTATGTGTGCTTGGCTAGCTGGTCTGTGAGTTTCTCCTGTCTCTCCTTCCCACCCAGAAGGAGTGCTGGGATCACAGATGCACCTGCTGCCATGTATAGCTTTTACTTAGGTTCTGGGGATTAGAACTCAGCAGAGTCTTCACACTTGAGCACCAGGTGCTCTAGCCATTGAGCAATCTCTCCAGCCATAGAAACATTTTCTTTTCAATTCATACTCATTCTGATGAAAAACACAGATTAACTACTGGGCATGGTGGCATCTGTCTTTAATCCCAGCACAAGGGAGGCAGAGGCAGGCAGATCTCTGGGAGCTCTGGGAAAGTCTGGTCTACATAGGGAGTCCAAGTCAGCCAGGGCTACATAGTGAGACCTTGTCTCAAACAAACAACAAACAAACAAATAAACAAACACACCAAAACAAAAGGATGGACTACATGACTTTTTAAAAAAGGCTTATTTATTTTAAAAATTAAGTTGAAGTTTTTTGACTTCATTGCTTCTAAATGTCAATGGCTGGGGAAACCCAACTGTCTCTTTGACAGTGTAGACTCTGATCTGCCTTTGTAATAGAGCCCTATAATTAGAAACAAAAGGCACAGATCCCTTAACTGTCCTTATCTGTCCTTGGTTCCATAAGAAAGGAAATACTGTAGAGGAGAGAGATCACATGAGAGGCTTCACAAAGCCACATAATCTATGAAATCTTGTAACAGAGCAGTATCATGACATAAACCATGGGAAGTCAAAGAATTTCCCTCCAATACTCCTTTTTGGGTCCAAAACTTGATTCATGACCTCACGCAGCATTTAATTACCATGACTCCCTCAGCACCTCCAATCTGTGATGATTCCTTAGTCCTTCCAGACTTTTATGCTCTAAACAGTTTAGAAGAGTGCTGGTCATTTATCGTGGAGAATGTCTCTCATGGGCTTTGTCTGACATTTTCTTGTGATTAGAATGGCTACACAGTTTTGGCTAGGATGCCCTTCTTAATGCATCGTGCCAAGCTGTTGAGCACATTGACATGCCTTATTACTGATGAGGTTAACCTTGGCTGCTTGGTTTAGATGATGTTATGGGTGAAATAGGAGAGTCAGGAAGATAATGTCTGCAACGCAATCCCTGGAAATCTTTATTTGGAAAAAAAAAACAAAACCCTGGAGATTTGTGGGCTCTCAACACAATGGCAGTTCTTATGAGAGACACAGAAATGAGGAGAAACAGAGGGGAAGATGAAACGAAGATAGAAGCCGAAATTAGATTTAAACAGGGTCATGCCCACTAACACTAGGAACCATGCTAAGCGGGAAGGAGGGACCTATTCTCTCTTGGAGCCTCTAGAGGAAGCTCTGTCTTGCACATGCCATATTTTCAGACCTTTGGCCTCTAAGGCTAAGGGCAAGCACTTGCATCACTTTAATCCCTCAGTAAGTAATTTTTCGTGGCAGTCATAGAAAGGAACACAATTGATGTCAGGAAGATTTCTTCACAGGAAAACCACGATTTTCTTTTTCTAATTCATAAATATCCAAGGCAGTGGTACTTTGAGACTGTAAATACCTTGTTTTTCTTACATTCCACTCATTTGTTTTAGCACACATGGTGGAGCTTGTCAGCTGTAATTATTACAGTGACAATTGCCTAACAGTGGGTTTCTGTTTCCCACTTTCTTTCTGCATGTATTAATTGGAAAGTCTACTGTAAGGAACTATCCCTTCTACCCCATTTATTTAGTTAGTTGATTACTTCTAATGGTATTTCAAAGTCAATATTGTTAATAACTCTGGAACAACTTAACTCAGAGGATATTTAGAGAAAAGAAAATCTAAAGGCTGAAACCACAGAGTTTTCACTGAGCACCACGGTAAGATGTTTTATGCACAATTTTTTTTTTTTATTTATTCTGTCGTCAGCCCCAGGAATGAATAGGGTCTTCACAGTCTCATCTTTACGACCAATAAGAAACTAAGCATTAGAGAGGTTTAGTACCATACCTAAGGAAAACCAGCAATAAGAAAAGAGTTAGGAATTGAATCACAGCTGTCTATCTCCGAGCCATATTATCTCTCATTATACCAAGCTGCCTTTTGAGAACAAAAGAGAGAACTGGGAAATCATTGAAAGGAGAGGTGGAAGCGCTAAGATACTGAAAAACTAAGCTCAGCACTCATTTGTACCGTGAGCTGACTCAAGACATGTGGGGATTAAGTAAACAATGTGAACATCTCAACATGCACACGCATGCCAGTGTTTTTGTGTGTGGTTATTGGAATACCACACGATCACCCCAGATCCTTGAAGGAGAAGAAATTATTGAAAAAGAGGCTAAAATGGAACAGGATGGGGTAATTAACAAGTGTACAGTCCCCTTGAACCTCTTGTGACTAACCTCTCTCCACTTTACTCTTCTGCATGGATTTCCTCTCTCTCTCTCTCTCTCTCTCTCTCTCTCTCTCTCTCTCTCTCTCTCCTTAGGTTGCTCTACCTCCTAACCAAACTTCTCCCCTGCCCTTCTCAGGTCCCTAGTCATCAAGACCCAGCCATGGACCCTCCTTGTCTCTTTTAGATGCTTCCCCTGTCTGCCACTGATGTTGCCTAAGCCACACTTTATGCCGATGCCCTGCCCTGCACTGTCCACCCTCCTCTGCTTTCCCTTGGCCTTGAGCTCTATCTGTCCCACTCGCCACCCTCCATTTCTCTGTCCTTGCTTACTGCTCTCTGTGCTGTTGTTACTCTGTGTTTCATTCTCTGCTCTTCTTCTACGGCAGCTTCTTTGATGAATCCTTTGTCTGTTTCTGCCAATTGCCCTGTATTTTCCTCCATTCCTCTCACTGTCCCTGGCTCCTTTCTCTCTGTTTTCCTTTTCTGCTCACTGCCTCTGATAGTTTATACTCACGTAGTGTAGAATAGTTTCTCAATAAATACTGATAGTTGTCTATTTTTCTGTCTGGCTTTTTCTCTGCCTCCTTCTATCTACATCACAGAGAACTGTTAGTTACACACACTTCTGTGTTGCATTCTGTTTTGCTGGGAAGGTTCAGTGGAACTGCCTGCAGGCTCTTTTCCCAAGCTGGCTTTTGCTGTCTCCAGGATGCCTTTATTAACTTTTTCCATCTGGCCTTGATTTGACTTATTAGATAGGGATGGAGAACACCCACTTTCTGACCAGGAAAATAAAGCTGGGGTACATTCTGTTGCTTTTTGCCACCATTTGTGTGTGCATCCTCTGGAAAGGACCGCTTACTGCACCGCTGGCTCTGTGGTCAACCATGTGATATGTTTTGGCCCACAGAAAGTGAAAGAACCCCGCACCTGAGCATTGCATAGAGTTCCATATTTTCCTAGATTTCTGCCAGCTGTCTTGATGATTCCCTCTGCCATGCACACCAAATGCCTCTGACTGGAGCTCTGCTTCAGCCAAAGTTGCAGAACGATGGGTCATGCTGAGCTGAAGCACTGCCCCCCAGCTGCCCACACTTAACAAGTATGAGAAATCAAGTGGCCAGTCCCTGAGATTGGTGTGGGGTGTGGTGAAGCAACTACCCAGAGTGGGGTTCTATGAGGTCTACCCTGCTTTCAGCTCCAACATCCAAATGATCTTTTGTAGATCTGTTGCTTTGGGGTCTCCTTGATGAATATTTCTGTGTGCACTATCTCCACTTCTTGTTAAGATTTTATCTCATTTTCATATTGAAAAGGACCAAAACAAAAATGCTCAGAGGGGTGAGATGACTTGTCCGCCTCTCTATCTATCTGGCAGAATCTAAATGTAGAGCAAGGCCACCTCACACCAAAATATATACCTGTTGTATTTCCTTGTGGTGTGTCTCTAGAGGCTAGATGGCTTCTGTTTACAGAAACCATGGCTTATTCTACCCTTTCCCAACAAACCTAGAGAGAGTTCCAACATGCATTTGGCAGTTCTTTTAAAAATATTTTGTTATTATTTTATGTGTGTGAGTGTATTGCCTGCATGTATTTAAGTGCATCTGTGTCATGCAATGCCTATAGAGGTCATAGGAGTCATATTCCTTGGAACTAGAGCTATGGATGGTTGTTAGCTGCCATGTGGGTGCTGGGAACCGAATCTGGGTCTTCCAAAAGAGCAACCAGTACTCTTAATCACCAAGCCATCCCTCCAGCCCCAGCAGCTCTTTTTTTTTTTTTTTTAAATCCAGGTTATTTTGATAGCATGTGTATGAAATTTTGTCTGCATATAGGTAAGTGTACCTGTATTGTGCAATATCTACGAAGGTCAGAAGAGAGTATCAGATCCCCTGGAAATGGAGTTATGAACAGTTGTTAGCCATGTCATATGATGTGGATGCTGGAAACTGAACCCAGGTTCTCTGCAAGAGCATCTAGTGCTCTTGACTGCTGACCCATCTTTTCTGTCAAAGCCAGGCAACAAAATTCACAGATTTAATCTGTTTTTTCTAATTGAAGAAAGTTAAGATTTATGATTTGAAAAAATTACTTTCTTGGAAAAAAATAAGTAAATAGTGGATGGGATTCATGGATCTAGCCCACTTATATAAAATAAAGGTGTGGTATATGCATATTTATATCGCCAAACTTCATCTTACTCTGGCAAGTGATACAGGCTATGTGATCTTAATTTGTAGAGGGACAATGAAGTTAAAAAGGAAATGATATGATTATGTGACAGATCAGTGACAGAGCCTGAACTCATGAGTCCTAGCCATAGGTACCTTGGCTGTGAGTGTTACCTGCTCGTTCCAAAACCAGATTTTAGCTATATTTTCACTTAAAATAATTGCTCTTGTTCCCAGTCTGTGTTTCCAACTTGTGCAACTTCCTTCTGATTTCTACATCTTCAGTCTGTAATAGCTTGACTTCTTTGGGTGCCCTGAGCATCCTTTAATAATCTCTTACTACAATGCATTAATGGCCTAATTGTCATTGTCTACAAAAAAAAAGTTGCTAAAAGTTGAAAAATTGTGTCTACACATCCTAAGGCCAGAATGTGACCTTATTTGTAGATAGGACTGGTACAGAAGTAATCTAATTGTAACGGGGTCATTAGGGTGGACCCCCATCCTGTGTGACTGGTATCCTTATAGAAGAGGAGGAAACTTGGGCCACCAGACAGATACCCACATGGGCAGAATGCCATCTGAAAACTGGAGTTAAATTGCTACAATTATGAGAAGCTAGAAGAGTCCAGCAACCAGTCCTAACTAGTGCCTTCAAGGAAGGTGGTCCTGCTGGTACCACCATCCCTGCCTTTTGGTTTCTAGAACTGTGAGACAAGTTATTTCTGTTGTTTACACCACTGTTCATGGCATTTTTAGTAACCCAGGGAGCTAATATATTTACAAATGGCAGAGAGATAACATGCATAAAACAATTTCCCAAGCTTTAGCTTAAGACACAGTTCCCATGTACCCCGGGAGGTACTTCCATCATCAACCCATTCCAGATGATAGGTGAAAACAAGAACAAAGCACTCAAGTTCTACTGCCAAATCAGTGATGGAGCCAGGACCCAAAACTCTGCACACACACAAGGCATAATTCTTACAAAGTGAGCAATTCTCTCTCTCCACAGCAGCAGACTAGAAGGAATAATGGTGCCTTCTGAATTTCAATGACTGTGAGAAGTTAAACATGTGTCAGGGTCTGCACTAAACACTGTAACAGTGCTGCTGAGCATCATTATTTTAAGATTCTTCCTAGAGCAGAGCTGAAGAGAGGACTCAGCTGTTAAGATTACTGGCTGCTTTTGCTGAAGACCCGGGTTCAAGTCCCAATATTCACATGGCAGCTAAGAACCATTCATAACTCCAGTTCCAGGGAATCCAATGTCCTCTTCTGGCCTCTATGGCATTGCACAACACAGGTGCACTTACATACATTCAGGCAAAACATACACAATAAACAATAAATAAATCAAAAAAATTTCCCATAGATTTCATAGTCATCTACTTCTTTTAGCATGTGGATATCCAAAGTGAACACATTATTTTGGATTTTAAGCTCTAGAGATTATTCAGAAAGCTGAACCTTCAACAATACAATTTGAAGTATACTATCCACTTTTAGTGACCAGATACTAGCTTGCTCCTTCAGAGCGGTGGCTGTTTTCTATGCAGCTTCTTCAGAGGTGTTGGGGATGACTCAGTTTGTAGAGTACTTGCCTTGGAAACACCAAGATCTGAGTTCTATCCCCAGCATCCACATAAAAAGTTGGATGTGATGCTTTTATATAGTTATCTAACCTATTTTATGAGCTCCAGGCCAATGAGAGATCCTGTCTCAAAAGGCATATATGGTGTTTCTGAGGATTATAGCTGAGGTTGTCTTCTGAGCTCCACACTAGCAGGTGCACACATGTACATGTGCACCCACAAACATTCATGCACCCACTGATCCCCCCTTTTTTTAAAGTCACCTTTTTTCTTTGGCTGTTCCTTCCTATCAGGTGAAATTTTCATTGTTAGATTATGTTGATATACCTATATATCATTACTTGACTGATTAGATCAGTGAATGAGGAAATTAATGATATGCTGTGAATGAATGAATGCACTAGTTGGGGAAATGATCTAAAGTCATCTCTCACAGAAAGTTTTAAAAGGTATTATGCCAGCATCACACAGATCCTTTGAGCAATGTTATTGATTGAGACTAGTAACAATAATTTTTAGATTTATGGGGGATGCTGTAATTCTCAAAGTATTTTAATATATTATTATATGAAAGAATTGTAGATTATCTAAATTTGGAGGAAATGTAGTAGTCATTTCATCCAACTGTTATTCCTCCTTGAATCCCAATGAATGAGCTTCCAGGCTTGGCTGATACACCCTTGGGGATGAGGGTCACATTACACTGTGACAGAGACACTTCTCTGCTGGAAAGCTTCAGCACATTGGAAGAAGGTCTGTCCTGCCATAGATGGGAATTCTGGTCCCTTCTAGAGTTCCCTAAAGGGAGGTCCAACAGAACACATCTGTAGAATTTTCTGTAGGGTACTTTTTATTTTCTTTTTTTAAAGAAAAGAGCTTTCAAAAATCTTTTCTTCTACATCAAACCAAACATTTCTTTTCATCCTTCTTCTAAAAACATTTTGTCACAAAAAAAGACCAAAGATTTTCTTAAAAGAAAAATCTGTGATAAAAGATATTGATTTTATACAGTTTCTTTAATAACTTCTATGGAAATCTTTAAGATAAGACATGCCACATCAAAATGAAATGATATCATTGTTTAAAGGGTTAGAGTAGAGGTTATATAACTAACCCTGTGAATCACAAGTGATAACTATTTTTGTTGAAAAAACCTTTAATAATTTTGAAACTAAACCTATCTTGAAATGTCAATGTACTAATAGCAGCAACAGCAAAATGTAAAGGCAAACAAACAAACAAAACTCACCTAAAGGCAACAAAACAACACGAAATTCGAATTGTGTCTGCTAGAAGATTTGGCTTCTAACCTTAAGGCTGTCTGGAACAGGTGAACTCTCCCATTTTCCAAATAAGAACACACAAAACACCTTCTATTCCACTACTGGTTTACATGTGCAAATCCCAAACAGACTTAGCAGAATGAAGGATACTTGACAGCTGGTACTGATGAACAATGTGAAATGTACCTACGGGATTCAAGCCAAGAGCGTCCCCCAGTGCTGCATCTGTGGGCAAATTGCCCCCCTTCCTTTGGGTTTCTTTCCTCTTTCCTCTTATCGATAAACTGTTGGCACGAGCAGCACCTCTCTCCCAAACTGACAAAGTTCCAAGTTCTATCAAGTGTTTTGAGCACCCGGAGTGAATATTCCATAAATAACAGGCATGATAGACCCCTCACTACAGCTAACATTTTAATAACATCTTTGGCTTTTTGAGCACTTACTGACTGTCAGGCATCATGCCATGTAGAATCGTGCCCAAGAACACAGACTTTCAATTTGGGCAGACTGGAGTAGGAATCCCAGCTTCGGCACTTATTGTTGATGTGCATGAGCAGGCTGCAAAACCTCATGTACTACTAGTAGGTTCCTCGTCTGCAAACAAGGTGCACGGTAGCACGTTCTTACTGAATAATGCAAGTGCTGCATTTACACTGTGTGTCATGCAGAAAGTTTTCCACGACAATAGTCATTATTGCTCATTTTATGGGCCATTGTGGGTGTGACCTCACTTGACATTTAGGAAGAGCCCTTAAGAAATGAGGAATATCACCCCAATTTTATAAGTGATAGAGGTGATTTGGCCAAAGACAAAGCTAGTGATAGAGACAGTGGTTAAACTTGGAATTGGCTTCTAAACCATAAACTCCCTTAATCTGACTATGGATCCCATGTTAAAGAGGACATTTGTAAGAATTCTCTCCTGATAATCATAGAATTCAAGCCAGCAACATAGACAAGACATGGTGCTTAGTATATAATATAGGTGAAAAGCAGAGGTTAAGCTTTAATAGAGTGATGTACTGGTTTTACCATTTAAACATTGTGTATTCAAAGTCACATAGATAACTATTCTATTAGCTTGAATGCTTCTTTAAGAAATAGTACCTACCTTGAGATAGGTTGAGGATTGTGTGTATAATGCATGTAAACAAAATTTGCATAAAATATAACATATAGTAAATACCCAAAAGAAATGTCAGGTGTTATGATTATTTCTCTACATCAGACAGCAACAAAACAGCACCGATAAGATTAAGCCAGTGTCTTCCCAGAGCTTCAATAGAGCTGCAGTGGTATTAATAGCCATTGTCTCTGTGGATTCACTCAGCATCATGCATAGTAATATTGATTACTACTTATATATTGCATCCATTCTTTAAGATTGATGTGATCAGTAAGTTTTACATGTAAGGAAATTAAGGCTTAGAGATGTTAAGGGACTCAGTCAAGGTCAAAGTAAGAGGAAGCAGGAATAGTGGGGGAGACCGAGTTCTGAGTCTGTTCAACCCAATTCCAGGCTTCTCCTTTTTTCTTGGCATCTAGCTTTCTGGATAGCTGAAAGAGCGCAGCTAGAATAGGGTAAAGGAATGAGATGACAGTCCACTGTCTTTCTCTGGCCCAGGTTCACTGAGAACCTCCATATTGCCCCATCCTTTGGGATATTAATAATCACATGATGGCCTATTAGGGGACGAGGGATCTGCTCAATTCAGGACTTAACAAGCTTAAGGAGCATTTGGCCCCACCCAGAGAGTTATGGTTTGTGGAAGGTTATAGGGACTGAGAGGGAAATGATTTTCCTGCATGACAGGCAGGATTAGTGGGGACAGGAGACAGAGCTTGTGGAATTTCAACTGCACACCTCCTTCTTTGAGAATTAATGGTATAACTTTTGTCTTCTCACAAACCATCTCAAATTTTACCAAAGATGAAGAACGTGACTCATGCCATAGCTATATGATGAATTTGGAAGGTGGGAAAGCCTGATGTGAGTTTGGAAGGTGGGAAAGCCTGATGTGAGTTTGGAAGGTGGGAAAGCCCTATATGAATTTGGAAGGTGGGAAAGCCTGTTGTGAGTTTGGAAGGTGGGAAAGCCTGTTGTGAGTTTGGAAGTGGGAAAGCCTGATGTGAATTTGGAAGGTGGGAAAGCCTGATGTGAGTTTGGAAGGTGGGAAAGCCTGGCCCCAGACCATCCTCTTTGTTTGCTGTGCATCCATGTCAAGTGAATCTGCTGAGTCTCAGCCTTCTCATCTGGAAGAGAAGACATTCTTCAGCCATTCTGAAAACTGTTCACAGTAGCTACTTGGAGGAGAGAGAGGCAAACAGATGTCTTTTTGTTCTTGTTGAGCTGTGTGTGGCTAAGAGAACAAGGAAATAGCCTGGATATCTGCGTTCCTACATCTCTGACGGTCCAAGGGACCACAGAGCCTATTGTGGACCTCAGTTTATCTAAGTAAAGAGTATAATAAGTAAGAGAGTATAATAAATCAGAATATCTTGAAAATTTCAACTAAATTATCCTTAATAAAAAATGTAAGTATTTTTGTATGATCCCAATCCAAACTTCTCTGATTCAAGGGCTTGGAGTAGCTACACAATAAACGTGAGTATAAGCTCCATTCTATAAATAACAAAAACAGGCAGGCACCAGATTTAAATATTTTATACAGCATCATGTGTACAGGGGATGTGGCAAATGGGCAGTTCATACCCAGGCTCTCAAGGTTCCAGAATCTCCTGACTTCTACCTCTTGAGGTGGGCAACATTCTCAGTGGCTGGCCCCGTCTCGGAGAAGTCACATACCATCAACAACCACCTTTGGGTTCAGTGCCTCCAAGACATGACTATTTTCTGGGGATTGGAACAGGACAGAAAAGAATCCCAGTACTGAGAACCAGAGCTAGGTAGATACAGGGGCTTGTTGGCCAGCTTATCTAATCAGTGAGTTCTAGGTTTGGTGAGAGATATTCTCAATAAATAAGTTGTAACTGTAAGTGACTACTGTGTGGAGTATTCCAGCTTCCCTATCTCTTGCTCGGCAGGCAAATCCTGAGTTACAGGGAATTTCTGTGGCATCTGGTTCATGTTGAGTTGTAAGTTGTTCTTTCAAGCTGAACTCACTGAGCAAAGAAGAAAGGGGTGCTATCCCAGAGATACCGTCTGTTACTGGAACCCACACTAGGCGTGTAGTAAGAAAAAGTACATTCAAGTCTCATTTATAATTAAGATAATCTGATATAGGTCACTGGGTTATAGGAAAATGTATGTAAGCAAATGTTTTGGCACAACATGGAAAATAACTAATAAACATTAATCAAAGCTGAGTCTCAGGCTCAAACGTTAAAGACAGAAGAGCAGTCACACATTTCACCCCTTCTTAACATGCTGTGTTAAAGCCCACGAGGACTCGAGCAAGCACCCTGAAATGGTGTTTACAAATTTGCACCCCAAAGTTAGCATGCAGGCACCCACTCGGGTTGGCATATGGCTGCATCATTTGCTAAATATATATATGGAAAAAGTCTATCACACTCATTCCTTGAATAACACAAAGGCCTTGATTTGTTCCTACACGTGATGAGCATGCGTTAGGTCCAAAATTAACGTTGCTATCTGGCTTGGATGTGTGTATGTTTTTCCAAAAAGAGAAAATTTCTACGATCTCACTCAGCCTTAATCAGAATGTCTACTGCAGTGTTAGCTGACAAGGAAAAAAGGAAAAGAAATGAAAAGTTCTGCTCCACTGTGGACTCTGCATAAATAAAGACTTGATGTAAGGAAGAACTAACTAGAGGGGTAAGAGATGGTGATTATGTAGCTCGCTCATCTCTCTGAGATCTACTTTTCTCTTGCATAGTTTTCCTTCTTTCATGTATCTGGCAGAACTATTCTAAAGGATAAATGGAGAAAGTAGCTGAAAGTAGCTCCTGCTTTGAGGGGCATAATATTAGGGGATAACGTATGTTGAGATTATCAAATGTTATTCCAAGTCCATTAACTGTGCTTTCTGCATACTGGATGTGTTTGTTGCTTGCTTTCTCTTTACAATGCAAAACCATGAACTGTAGGGCCTGAGACATATCTCAGTAGATAAAATGCTTACTGCACAAGCATGAAAACCTGAGTTTGGATCCCCATCAGCTACATGAAAAGTCAAGTGTGGCTGCATGCACCTGTATTACCAGCACTGGAAGCCAGGGGCAGGAAGACCTCAGGGGTTTGCTGGTCAGCCAATCTAGTTAATCAGTGATGTCTAGGCTCAGTGAAACACCCAAACTCAAGAAATAAGGTAGAAAGAGATAGAGGGGGATAGCAAATGCTGGCCTCTGGTCTCCACACACACAGGCACAAGAACACACACACACACACACACACACACACACACACACAACACACCACCACCACCACCACTACCACCACCACTGCAAACTGTAACTATTTAAAGAAACATTTAATATGAGACCATTTGAGTGATTTCTACCCCAGCAACCTTCTTCTCAGAGGTAACAGATTCACAGAGCTCTGTCATAGGAAGCCCCTTGATCTCACTGTGCTCCTAACCTCATCTCTAATACAAGGCCAGATCTCAGGCATTCTTGGATGAGTACAATGAAGTAATTTTCATAAATTCATAAATGTGCAGAGCACAGTGCTGAACACATGATAGATACACAAAAACTTCTCTAATTGAAAGGAAACAGGGTCTGCAGGACTCAGTGCCTGCTTTATGGCTGGCCATTTGTGGCTTTGAATACTCAAGAGCATCTCTATCTCTCACTGGCTATGAGACATTGAATAAGTTCTTCTTCCCACTACTGCACCACTCACAACAAACGTGGGGGCAATGGAGAAGTCTTTGCATATTATTGCACTGGCTACATGCTGCCTGTCTCTAAGGCTTTCCTTGTAGCAGATGTGAGACTTAAAGTCCCTGACATATCAAGGTACTCAGGAAAGGGCATCCTGTCCAAGTTTTGTTCCAACTTTGTTTGTTCAATCATTCTTGGGGAGAACAGTTATATTCTGGAGCAATGAACCCCAACCCTTGGCAAAGCAAGACAAGCACATGACAGTTGTTACATAGCTATTCCCAGAGATGTTGGTCAAAAGGCCAAAGAGTTAGAGACCCTCTATTTTCTTCTCTGAAGCATAATTAGTTTGTCATAGCTGACAGATGATGAATGTGTAGTCGGTCCAGGTGAGACCACATAATCCATATGCCTTTCTATGTATCATTCTAATATCTTGCACTGGGACATCTCTTTCCTTCCATCTGTTGGCAATTCCCTGTTTACCTCCCACCCTAGATCTTCACCCCACCCTCAGGCACTTACCATCACAGAAATGTGGAGGATGTGCATCTGCTCCTCCACAATCTCCGAAGGCTCCTGGAGTGTGGGTGCTGTGGCCCGGGCCAGCTGCCCAGAGCTGCTCATGGAGACATGAAAGTACAGCGTGCCATTCTCCAGCCACTGCTGTCTCCAGTGCACCAGGGAAATGTCCGCCGCAGTTCCAGACATCTCTGTAAGACAAGACCAAGGCTCTAGGTGAGATAAATGCTAGGTTTTCAGGCTCCTGGAAGAAAAGAGCCATGTAGCATCATGAACTCAGAAACCAACAAGTTGTGCCAGGATGTTTTTCCTTACAACAAACTCTGACCCAGAAGCCACCATTTCCATTTATAGATGGGTCAACTGTGGCCAAGATGTTCCCCAAGTAATGGTGGCAGAGGCAGGACCTGAACCCAGTGTACTTTCTTTTATGACCTCATGCATGGAAAGGTAACTCTCCTCCAACAGTGGAAACAAACCATGCAAAAAATAAATGTGGTCCATTCTTCTGAGGCTGTGCAACTAGCAGAAAATAAAAGGAGAAAATCTGTGAAAAAAAATATATATAGGAGTCCAGGAGTCCAGGTGTGAATTCCATAGAAGCTGATGTGGACGTCCTCAAGGTAAAAGCTCAGAGCTGGAACAGCTTGACAGAGCACATGACTCAGCAGGGGAATTGAGGGTCAGCATGTTTGGGAAAGGGCTGGACAATGTGCTGTTCTGATCCTTTATCCTGTGCTGATTAGAGCAGGTCCATTTTGGGTGATACATGTTTTGCACTCCAAAGCAAGAGAGCTTTACCACAAATGTATCACTGCTTTAAAGTACTTGAAGGGGCTGGAGAGATGGCTCAGTAGGTAAGAGCACTGACTGCTCTTACAGAGGACCCGGGTTTGTTTCCCAGCACCCACATGAAGGCTAACAACCATAGGTAACTCCAGCTCCAGAGGAATCTGATGCCTTCTTCCGACCTCCACAGGCATTGCATGACATGGGTGCACTTACACACATGCAGGCATAACACTCATACACATACAAATAAATAAATAAAATATTTAAAAGACTACCTGAAGGGGACTAGAGAGACAGTTCATTCCATAAGTGCTTGCCAGGCAAGCATAAGGACCCGAGTTAAGATCTCCAGCACCTTTATTTTAAAAGAATAAGACGTGACAGCATGCTTCTGCAACTCCAGTTCAGGGAGAGGGGCAGAGAGAGGTGGATCCCTGGAGCTCACTTGCCAGCCAGTCTAGCCAAATCACTGAACTCCACATTCATTGAGAGACTGTCTAAAAAAAATATAAGGTGGAAAGCCTGGCACGGCTTTCCTTTAATTCCAGCATTCATCTGGGAAGCAGAGGCAGATGGATCTCTGTGAGTACGAAGTTAGGTCAGCCTGATCTATTGGTCTATATAGTGAGTTCTAGGTCAGCCAGAACTGCATAGTGAAACACTGTCTCCAAACAACAACAACAACAACAACAAAAATCATATATGTACATGGTGGAAAGAGGCTAAGGAAGACGTATTGACCTCTGGTCCCTACACATACACAAACACAAGTACACATGTGCCCATTCCCACATATGAACATACATGAACACACACAAACACAGACACAGACACACACACGTACTTGAAAAGCAAGTGTCCACTCCACTAATTCATATAATTAGAAATGAATTTCCAGTGAATTCGCGATCTCCTATCTTGATCTCCTATCTTTTTCTCTCTGAAAACACTTTTTAAAATACTACTTAAATAGTATGTCTATTAGTATCTCTATTAAATATTATCACAGCCCACACAATCTCTTACTAGGTAACAAGGGTCATGACCTAAGTTTCAAAAGTACCCTTACTTTAAGAGTATATACTATTTCCTTAATCTCCTCTACTAAAGCAAGGCATTCCGGGAAAGATCCCAGAAAGCTTATGAGTGCATCTTATGAATAAAATAGATGGGAGATGGGATTCTGGGAGAGTTATCAGGTCTCCCCAGTTAGAATTACTCTGAGATCTAAGTAGCTTTAACAGTATCCATCAGTAGAAGTAAAGTCATAGTAGTATTTGAGGATTAGAACTCTGCCACCTTTGGTCACATAGCTGACTTGGGGACATTATTCCTACAGTCCCCAAAGATTTCATGTATATTCTCACAGACGAAGGAGAGCTGATGAGGAAGACCAAATTAGAGCTTCTCTTTATCCAATCAGCTCTTCTTATACCACACTGCGGCCCGCATCTCATCTGGTGATACTGAAGACTCATCTTGAAGAGATGAGGAGGTGGTATTGACTCACCAAATTCTATTCAATTTTCCTCATATGCTCCAATCCCAACAGACTCTAATTCCTTGAGGTTAATAATCAAAAAACCTTTAGGGGAAGCAGGCCTGCCACTTAATAGGTGCTAAGAAGAAATTTAGTTATGAATTTTTAAATTAGTTATTGATTTATAATCATCATCATCATTATTGATATGGATAGTATCTAATAAAGCCTTTGGTTGCTAAGAAACAAACTTAGAGATATCCTTGATGGTGTGTTTTCTCTCCAATGTGCCATTCTATTGGAAAATTCTTCAAAGGACATGCAACATTTCGGCATTCTTAATTCCTCTATCAAGCCACCTGGCTGAGGCCCCATTCTGTTATTTTTCTGGTTTCTTACAAGGACTTCTTAACTTAGCTAGCTCTTCTACCCTTCCCTTCCTGTTTATTCTCTAGTAGTAACTACAACAGAAGTGATTTCACAGCATTAGCCCCTCCATTCTAAATCCAACCAGGACCTCCTGCCGCATTCCAAAACAAAGACAAGGTAATGAGAAAAATGATGAGTTATAAGTCCAAGTGTACAG
Organism: Nannospalax galili; assembly: GCF_000622305.1. Taxonomy (NCBI): domain Eukaryota; kingdom Metazoa; phylum Chordata; class Mammalia; order Rodentia; family Spalacidae; genus Nannospalax; species Nannospalax galili. The sequence continues at coordinate 5,926,909 of NW_008338996.1, read as the reverse complement.
TCTTAGACTTCCCTTGCTACAAAAAGAATTGAACAAAGATGAAGGTAATCACAAAAGTTCATCAGCAACTTGAGTCGTAGGCCCCAAAAGGCCCCGAAAGTTCATTGTGATGTCTAGTTAGAGGACTCTGGCTGGGTCTTTCCTAGCACTTTTTCTCATTCTAAAGCTGGGGTAGTCTGTCTTCCCAACAACCCATGCTTCAGTCTCAGCCCTGGGATACTGGCAGTCTCTTCACCAGCAGCAGTCAACTGGGCCACAGCAAGGTGAAGGCATTAGGCCTAGCTCAGCATTTCACTCATTTTGCTAAGTAGATCAAAATCCAGAACCAGAGACAAAGGAAACCTACGGTTGATATTTGCCACTAATCCAGCACTGAATATGCTGACTCTATGCAATGTCACCAAGATAGCCACCTCTGGTTGGCACAGCCTGGTATAGGCAGGCAGAATAAGCCCAGAAATCAGAGCTCATTTCTCCTGGAGCTATGAAATCCCACCATGAATAGGACTTTCTCTGCCCATGATCCCATTACCCAATAGAGGGCTACAGATGGCTACTGTCTTATTTAAGGCCACTGATGATTCTTTTCTTAGCTGGACCCAGTGGTTTTCTAGTCAACACAGTTTCTACAATGCCAGTTGCACTTGCAGCGTCTCCTTTTCCTTGACTAAATTAGCCCATGAACAAAACTAGATTGAGCTCTTTGTTTGCTACAGCAATGAGTGCACAGTCAGCAGACAGTAAACGTTAAATGATAATAACAGTGTGTGAAACACAGTAAATATTGAATCACAGAGAATAGCTCTGGACTTGCTCTATTACAAAGAAACGGTTGTTGGGGCAATGGGAGGGGGAGCAAAAGACTGCAAAGAGAAAACCACTTTAGTGGAAGGAGGCTGTCATTATGCATTCACTCGTTCATTCATTGTTTCACATAGTTTTTAATTCATTCAGCATATTCAATCACAGCCCTCCTCAATCCCAGGCCATTTAACAGTCTAGAATAGGGAGCTCAGAATCCTTTGCCAGCAAAAATTCTATGCAGTTTGTTATGTTCCAGCCCCATGTCATGATCTGCACACATGCATACTGTCTGAGATTCTGCATTACGTGACCCCCTTCCTTAAATGCTCCACCTCCACAGGCCTTCATCTGTTTGTTAAATGTGCCATCTCCCTCCTGCCTCTTGTATCAGGGTGTAAGCATTCACTATCCAGTCTCCCTGGAACTCTCCTCCTAGAGATTTCAAAGTAGTTTCTCCTCAGTATTCATTCTTCAATCTAAATGACACCTGCTCTGAGAAGATGTGTCTGACTACTTGAGTTAAATTTCTCTTCTCATGTATGCATGTACATACATATCCATAATAAGATGATGGACTTAACAACAACAACAAAAAAAGAATTCAGAGTGTAAAGTCTTATTAGAGAAAGAAAGAATAAGTAAAGATCTTTTGGGAACTCAAAGGCAGGAAAGGACCCTCTAAGTTTGCAAATCGTGAACTATTCATAGAGTAGCATAGGCACAGACATGGTGGATATACAGCTGTTCTTCAGAGGAGCTAAGGAGGCAGGGATCAGCTGGATGTACACACATGCAGGAGTCCAGAAAATGTAGCCCCATCACATAAGTAGGGGCTTTGAATGCTTCTGTTGAAGCATGTATTTTATCTGGCATGCAGTAAAGAGCCAGCACAGCAAGCCTGATTAGAGAGCCGGTCCCATGTCCATTAAAAACAGGTCAAAGAAATTGTAGCATGACTAAAGCCAGCTCTTGAAATTCCCTGTTGATTGATTTTCCAATTGCATTTTCCCTTTTCTCTTCCCCTGGTCCTTCCATATAAACATTTCATTGAAGTCTTCAAGTCATATTACAATCAAACTTAAAGCAAAAGGGGGACTAAACACATTTGGTCGGGAACCAAGACGATTCCCATAAAGGCAGATTATGCTGACATGATGAATATAAAATGAAACAGCAGATATTAAAGTGGGAGAACTGGTGCACCATGCCTTCCGGCGGTAGGCTGACTCCAGAGCCTGCCTCCCTCCCACCCTGTGTAGCTCAGTTTTATATTGGATTCATAAAGAAGCACAGGGATTGCCTTTTCACCTTGCTCTGTTCTTCCCCTATGGGCTACAACTCGTGAAATATTCAACAGGCTCAAATCCCCTCAACCATCCCACAAAAGCCAAGTGAGAGGATCAGCCTTCATCAGTAATTCTGGGTAGACCGCCATCCTGCCTCAGAGGCCACTGATGCCTTTCAGCCTCCTAGAAAAGAAATAAAAAAATCCCGAAGGCATGTTGTGCTTTTAATTGGCTTGTTCTTCCTAATCTATGGCACTCATTGTATTTTTATTTAATTCCTGAAGGTCATTATGAAAATAAGCAGCTCTTCTGATCTCCAGCCATCCTGGTAACATCTCCCAAGGGGCTAACTAACCAGCCTTCTGCTTCCACAGCACCAGCTGACCCTCCAGCAGATTATTCGCAGAAATCCGGAGAGACCTTGCAATGAGTTTATAAATGGCCTTGGCCTCACTGATTGGGGAAGCAGGCATTATATGCAATTGCCTGTAAGACCTCACTGCCCAAGCAGAGAGAGTTGGGGAAGGTAGTGATGTTTAACTCCAGTCAACTTTGCTAGGAGCTGTTCCAGCTTCATGGCTGATCATCATGCCCTTTCTGAATGGGCCTGGGAAGTAGTTGTAAAACTTTGTCCTCTTTTTAATCTCTGTAATGGGTAATTAATGCAAACCTTTATCATCTCTCTCATAAGCTATAGCAAATGGTCTTTGATGTCAGGGCCTCATCAGAAAAGAAAAGACACATTCAGTGAGGTCATTGAAAAGTGTTTCCTGAAGGGACCATTTACAGAGCTTGGGAAGGATTATGCGAATGAATAGTAGTGAAGAAAATGCCCCAAGATTTGTAGCAGCAAGGAACTGGCATGTGGTAGTGGAGTGGGTGGTTATTCTGAAACTCCTAAGGAGCCACATTTGTACAAAAAGTTACAGGAAATATCTGTAGCTTTTGGTATAAAGCCCCATACAGTGGCAACTCATGGCCCAGGGTGGAACATGTCAGTGGAATACCCTGATGACCCTGACAGTATTCTCTTTCTACTGTTATTTATTTCCTTGCAGGTGTCTAATACAGTTCAACCTCAGTTGAATACCCAAGGGTGCCTAAGTACAGAAAATCATACAGGTCAGTCTTCTCAGGTACACAGCCAAGTAGAAACAGATAGAAAATGGACCAGGAATCAGTATAAGTCCCAGACCTGCTACTTCCCCGAGTCTGGCTGGTGAGTTCCCTACCCCAAGATCTTCCTATACCCTGTCATCTCAGTTCTCAGGCCTGCTCAGACACTCAGATCTGTGCATGCCCCAAACAGGTGCGCTTCCCCTCCTCACTGTTCAGTCCCTTATCCCAAGACCTCCCTATGCTCATTATCTCTGCTCTCAGGCACTCTCAGGTAGCTTGGAAGCATGCATGCCTCAGACCTTCAAGTTTCTTCAGCTGGACCTGTCAGCCCACCTGCTCACCTTGCAGCCATCAGCCCTCCCTGCCACTCAAGACCTTGAAGAGTTTGTCCTGGACCCTCAGACTCAACAGTTGCACGTATTCCTAACTGAACTAAAACCATTTCTTATACCTATTTTCACATCAACATGAAGCAGCAACAAGAATGAACACCAAGTATCACTCAGCTGGGCCAAGGCAGGGAAAAGCAAACAAAAATAGAAACAGCCACTTGTTAAAGAAGAAACCACCTACCCATACCATGAAACACACCACTGACACAAGTCCATAGGCCTAGGTCTCATCAAACAAATACAAACAACATGAATAAACAAGGCAACATGTCTCCTACAGAAATTAGCACCCTCATAACAATGTTTCCTGAGAATGGAAACCCAGATGATACACATGATAATCATTTTAAAATAGATCAAAGATTCCAGACCAAACTATCATACCCTGCAAAACTATCAGTTGTAATAGAAAAATGTAGAAAAGAATTTCATAATAAAAACAGATTTAAGAAATTTATTTTTTATTTATGATTTTTATTTTACGTGTATGAATGTGCCGCTTGGATGCGTATAAGTGCTCCTGTGTCCTGCAATGGTAGGAAGAGAGCATCGGATTCCCTGGAACTGAAGTTAGAATGGTTGTTAGTGATTGTATGGGTGCTGGAAATCAAACCCAGGTCCTCTGCAAGGGCAGTCAGTGCTCTTAACTGCTGAGCTATCTCTCCAGCCTGATTTAAGAAATTTATGTCCATGAAAAAAGGTCTACAGATAATACAAGATGGAATACTTCAATCTGGAGAGAAGATGAAACACCCTAAAAAAAATAAGCAATTACAGAAGAGTTAACCAAAAGAGGTCCAAGAAAGCAACTCCAAAACATAACAGGAATAAAATAAATATTGGTCAATGATAAGTCTCAATATTAATGGTAGCATTCCCCCAGTACAAAGATACAGACTAACTAATTGGATTAGAAAACAGGATCTCTCCATTTTCTTTCTCCAAGAAACAGTCCTCACCAACAATAATAGATACTATCTTAGGGTAAAAGTATGGAAAAAGTCTTCAAAGAAAATGGAACAAAGGAAAAAAAACAGGTGTGTAGCTATTCTAATATTTGACAAGATAGACTTCAAATTAAAATTAGCCAGAAGAAATAGGGAAGGTTACTTCATACTCATTAAAGGAAAATGAACCAAAAGGATATCACAATCTTAAACATATATGCACCAAACAAAAGGGCACCCAGCATCACGAAGCAAACTCTATTAGCTGTAAAATAATACTGTGATTCCAACACAGTGACAGTGCATGGCTTCAATACTCCTGTCACCAATAAACAGGGCATACAGACAAAAATTAAATAGACAAACCCTGGAGTTAAATAATGTGATAAACCAGACACAGAACATTCCACCCAAACACCAAAGAATATACTTTCTCCTCAGCAGCCCATGGAACTTTCTCCAAATTAGACCATATTATTAGAACACAAAGAAAGTCTTAACAAATTTACAAAAATGAAATATCATCTTGTATTCTATCTGACTGCAAATGAATAAAGCTAAGTATCAACAACAATAAAAAGGAGGGAAATTACACAAACTCATGGAAACTAAACAACAAACTACTGAATAAAAATTAGGTGAAAGGAGAATACAAGAACAAAATTAAAAATTCCTAGAATTGAATGAAAATGAACACACAACAGACCAGTATCTATGGGGCACAATGAAAGCAGTCCTAAAAGGAAAATTTACAGCACTCAGCGCCTACATCAGAAAATCAAAGCCATCTCATGTAAATAACTTAATGATGTACCTGAAGGCCTTAGAAAACTCAGAACAAACAACACCTAAATATAGCAGACAGGAAGAGACGAATAAAATCAAGACTGAAATTAGTGAAATAGAAAAAAGAAAAAAATTCAAAGAATCGATGAAACAAAGAATTGATTCTTTGGAAAGATTAACCAGATTGGCAAACCTTAAGCTGAATTAACCAAAAGAAAGAGAGAGAGAACCCAAATTAATAAACTCAGACATGAAAAGGGAAACATTAAAACAGACCCTAAGGAAATTCAGAAAATTCATGAGGGCATACCTGGAAAATCTATATTCCATCAAACTGAAAGATTTAAAAGAGGTAGATAAGTTTCGAGATATGTATGGCCTACCAAAATTAAATAAAAATGACATGATAATTTAAACAAACTTATACCTATCAAAAGGATAGATGCAATAATTAAAAATATCACAACTAAAAAGATCCTAGGAGTAGATGGATTCATTACAGAATTGTACCAAATCTTTAAAGAACCAATACAATTCTCCTTAAATTATTTCGTAAGATAGAAAAGGAAAGAACACTCACAAATTCTTTCTATGAAGTTAGTATTACTCTGATACCAAACAAGACAAAGATCCAACAAAAACCAGAAAATTATAGGCCAATCTCTTTTATAAACATAGATGCAAAAGATTTTAGAGATACTTCTTCAGAGGTGGGAATGTTACAGTAACCAACAGCCCCTTAAGAGAAAAATGGTCAAAAGAATAAGAATCTCTGGTTTGGGGGGAGCCTTTTCCAGTTCTGTTGGTCAATCACCCAGTCATAGGAGACCCTTAAGAATGCAGGTTCAGCTTAAGTCATGCTAAAGAGATAGGCAGAGTGCCTAGTTCAGTAATAAGATGGTGAATTTTTCTGCCTGGAGTATATCTTCCTCTTAGTGGAGGACTTATGGAATGGGCCACAGACAAGTTGGATTCTGTAAGTCTGCCCACTTTTGTGAATTCGTCAAAAAAGCATAACATCTCCTTTTTTTCTTTATATCTCTTTTCTAACCATGCTTTCCCTAATGCTCTGGGCTGCCCTAACTTTAGAATTTCTTTACTTTTTCTCTAAAGCCTCCTTACTCTTCCCACCATGTGGCTGCAAGTTTGCATTGTGTCTGACTTCCAGGCCAGTTTTTAACAGCCAAAGCTTTCTGGCTGTTTATCACTTCTCCTCTCTATTTTCCTCTTAAGGACAGCTACTGAGATTTACAGCTTTCTTGCCTTTAGGTATTTTCCTTAAGTTCTCATTAAATTATCCAAAAACTTTAAAAAATACTTGAAAACCAGATGCATGAACACACCAAAAAGATTATCCACCATGGACAATCTGGTTTCATCTTGGAGATGCACGGATGGTTCAACATGTATAAGCCAATAAACATAACACATTACCTAAACATACTCAAGGATAGAAACTATATGATCATCTCATTAGTAGGAGAAAAAACCTTTGACAAAATACAACATTCACTCATGATAAAAGTCATGAAGAATCTAGGCATACAGGAGGCATATCTCGACATAGGAAAGGTAATATACAACAAGTTCATATTCAACATAATGCTAAATGGAGAAAAACAAAGCATTCCAATAAAAAACAGGAACAAGACAAGATACTGTCTCCATTTCTGTTTAATATAATACTAGAAATCTCAGAGCAATAAGACAAATGAAGGCTGTAAAGAGGATGTAAATTGCAAGAAAGAAGTCAAAGTATCCCTATTTGGGGATTATCTGATTGTATACATAAAAGAGTCTAAATACTCCATGAGAAAAATGCCTAAATCTTATAAACACATTCAGCAAAGTAGCAGGCTATAAAATTAACACAACAAATCAGTGGCAATCCCATGTACCAATCACAAACGTATTGAGAAAGAAATCAGGGAAAAAATCCATTTGATGATAGGCTCAAAAAACAAAATGTATTTGAATAAACCTAACCCAGAAAGTGAAGTACTTGTATAATGAAAACCCTAACACATTGAAGAAAGATGTTGAAGACACAGAAGATGGGAAGACCTCGCATGTTCATGGAATGGAAGGATTATTGTGAAAATGATTGTCCTGCCAAAAGCAGTCTACAGATTCAACGGAATCCCATGAAAATTCTAACACAGTTCCTCACAGAAATTGAAGAAGTAATCTCAAATTTCATATCAAAACACACACACACACAAAAACAGGACAACCAAAACAATCTGGAACAATAAAAGAAGTGCTGGGGTAATCACCATCCTTGATCTCCAATTATAGTACAGAGCTATAGTCATACAGCCAGCATAGTACTGGCTTAAAAACAGAAACACTGCTCAATGGAATAGAATGGAGGACCCAGATTTAAATTCACACAATTACAATCACCTTATTTTTGTCAAAGGGGTCAAAATACACATTAGACAAAAGACAACATTTTCAAGAAAAATGCTGGTCAAACTGCATAGTTACATGCAAATGACTGCAACGAAATCCCCAACTCTCACCCTTCACTAACCTCAACTCCAAATGAATCAAGGACCCAAAAGTAAGTCATATCTTGACTCTGACAGAGTAGAAAGCATGGAATACACTGGAACTTATAAGTACTGGAAAAGACTTGCTGAATAAGACTCTGATATCACAGGCATTAAGACCAATAATTGACAAATGAGATCTCATGAAACTTAAAAGCTTCTGTACATCAAAGGACACTTCATTCAAATCAAGAGGCAACCTGAAGAATGAGAAAACATCTTTACCAGCTGTATATGTGACAGAAGGAGTTAGTATCTAGAATATACAAAGAACAAAAAACAAACAAACAAAAAACCCCTAAGCATCAAGAAAACAAACATCCCAATTAAAAACTGGTGCAAGCAACTATACAAAGAATTCTCAAAAGATTATATGCAAATTGATGAGAACTATTTTTTAAAATGTTCAGCATCTTTTAGCCATGAGGGAAATGCAAACTAAAACCACTTTGAGATTTCATCTTACCACAATCAGAATGGCTGAGGCCCAAAAAACAAACAATGGAAAATGCTTGAGAGGATGTGGTGAACTCTTATTCACCATTGGTAGGAGTGAGAACTGATCAAGTCACTATAGATATCAGTGTTGGAAGGTCCTCCAACCATACCATTCTTGGGCTTCTGCCCAAAGGGCTCTATATACTACTTTACAGATACTTCTTCATCAATGTTCATAGCTGCCTATTCACAATAACAAGAAACTGGAACTAACCTAGCTGTCCATCAACTGATGAATGGATAATGAAAGTATGGTACATTTACACAGTAGAATATCATTTTAGCTCTTAAGATAAATGAAATTATGAAATTCTCAGGTAACTGGATGAAACTGGAAACAACAATCTGGAGTGAGGTAACTGACACCCAGAAAGACAAAAGTTCCACATTCTCATAAGTACATTCTAGCTTTGAATCTTTAAATATGTGTATTTCAATTGGAAAATCCATAGAGGTCAGGAAACTAGTAAGCAGCCATTAAGGGGTGGGGGAGGAGAGACAGAATTCAGTGAAATAAAGAGTTCAAGGGAAATAATGCAGTTAGAAGGATTAAATGGGGTGGGGAATGGGAGAACAAGGCTACAGTAAGGGATAACTAACATTAAAGGCCTTCAAAAAAGTCATATGGAAATCTACCACTATAGGAGCTTCTTAAAGTGTATACATATACAATATAAAAAGACTTAAAAATTGGACACTGCCACTATCAAACACCATAAGTTAGCAAAGAAAAAAGCTCAATGCCAAGAATGTTTTCCCTCTTTTGAAGCTGTTGAGCACTCAAACAATACTGGTCATTGCTCCTGCTCTTGGTTACCCACCAGAACTTGACAATGAGACCCTAGTGCTTAAGCCATCACATACATGAGTTATAGATTCAACAAGGGAAAATCAAGCTGGCACTGATATTAAACTTCATCTCTACTCACTAGCTTTATAGTACTGGAAGGTGCTATGCATGCTACTGGAAGAGAAAAGTAATCATAAGCCTTGTCCATCCTTGAATCCTGCAGCTAAAACAAAAACATACATAGCACGATATGTTCATTAATGCAATAGTGGCAAAAATGTTATTGGAGTAACCGACCACTTTCTGATGGCATGTAACTTTACAAGCAGGAGTCGATATCTGACACTGCTGTCAATCCTAGGAACTATGACTAGACATGCCACATGCCATAGGGGAGAACTTACTACTATTATTCTGCCAAATGGACATAGTATTCAATAAACTTCTAATGACTTATTGTTATATCCATAAATTAATGTATTTCTCAATTCTCACCAGAGAAGCTTCCTAGTGCAGCAGATGCTGATTAATACAGAGACCTGCTACTGACCAACTTGCAGAAAATAAGAGGCAGCAGAGTGCTCATCCCTGAATAGACACCTACATCAAATTTCTGCCTCTCAAACCTCAGGAATCATCGCAGTAGAGGGAGTAGAAAGATTGTGTCAGAGGTCATGGAATACCATAAGGAAACTAAGTTTTCCAGACAGTTCAGCAACTACTCATATGAATTCATAGCAATGGATACACAAGAAAGACCCATGTGAAGACCAGCCAGACAAAATCTCAGCACAAAAGTGGAGAACTGGGTAGAAATTTGAACTCGAACTGAGCTAAGGAGCTATTTGCAATCAATAGCAGCTGGAAGAGGGAGAGTCAGTGTTTTTAAGAGTGTGAAGCTGGGTTAGGTTAACCCAGTTCTAGTAAATGGACCCACACCAAAGGGAATTTGGGTGACACAAATTTGTCTTGATAGGCATATATATATATATGACTACATCAAATCAGGTTGAGGATATTATTAATAGGGAGGGGTTGCAGATAGAGGAGAGGTTTTAAATATGATCAAAACACATTGCATGAAGTTTGTAAAAATTCCATTTTAAAAAGGAAACATAAAAGGAAAAACGGATCAGAGAGGGTAAATGGGGACTACTCAACAGGTGCCTTAACTCTTATTCCTACTGCCAGCTTTCCCTTCTTCTAATTTTTCATCAAATTGGCCACTAGGAAGAAATTTCTAACTTGTAAATCTGCCAAGTCATTCTTTGTTCAAAGCCTTCTGTGGTCCTAGCATTGCTAATATTAGCAACCTGGAACAAATGTCTCATCTTGAGCCAGGTACAGATTCCTCTATACGCCTGCCTCTTTTCTATTATTTTAATTTTATGTGTATGACTATATTGCCTGCATGTATGTAAGTGCATCCATGTCAGCCATGCCTGCAGGGATCAGAAGATGGCTTTGGATCCTATGGAACTGGAGTTACAGACGGTTATTAGGTGACATGTGGGTGCTGGGATTTGAACCCTGGTCTTCTGCAATAACAGCCAGTACTCTTAACCACTGAGCCATCTCTCTTTATCCCTCTCCTTACTTGTATATTAATTTGTATTCGATACTGTTACAATTTTCTCTTTACACAGATGTGCCTCAACCTACAATGGGATTATATACCTATAAATATATCATAAGCTGTAGGGACTGGAGAGATGGCTCAGCAGTTAAGAGCACTGGCTGCTCTTGCAGAGGACCTGGGTTTGATTCCCAGAACCCACATAGCAGCTAACAACCGTCTATAACTCCAGGGGATCCAACATGCTCTTCTGACCTCCATGGGCATTGCATAACACTGGTATACCTACATACACGCAGGCAATACACTCATACACACAAAAAAATAAATAAAACATTTTAAGAAATATATAGTAAGCTTTAAATACAGTAAGTGAATGTGAACTTTACACACCTACCTACCACAGCTTAGCAAAACTAACCTTGAGCCTGCTCAGAATACTTTATTAATTTACAGTGGAAATAAACCATCTAACACAAAGCCTTTTTATAATAAATTGTTGTATAGTTCATGGGATTCTTTGATTACTTATTAAAAGTAACATCTAGAATGTGTGCATGGATAATCAAAGTGTAGTTTCTTTAAAATGCGTATCACTTTCTCACCATCATGAAGTTGAAAAACCTTAAACCAAAACATCATAGGTTGGGGACCAGCTGTATTGTGTGCTATTTTCTACTCTAGTGTCTTTTTTTAAAGCCTCTAAAAGTTCTCTCCACTCAACCTGATGCTCTTCTCTGGAAGTCCTGCAGGACCCCTGCAGAAACTCAGCTCTTCTTTATACTTCCATGATGAGGAAACATGAGCTGATAAGATCATAGACTCCAGAGATCACCTCACTGTATTTAATCCATGTGCCTTTGTAAAAGCTCTTAACTACGTTGTGCCTCAGTTTCCTCATCTGCTGAATGAATGCGATAAGAAGGCCTGCTTATTATTACTTATTATTATTTTTAGAATAAAAAGAGATAACACAAAATAACTATTAAAATTTTATTGATACTTAGTAAACATGTCAGAGTTGCATACTATATCATATAGACAGTCATAGTATCCGATTTTATCACACTCATAGCACACACACAAACAAATGCACACACACACACACGTACACACACAATCACCCACTTTGTACAGCTGTGCCTCTTTCACTGGGTTCTAACGTACATCAGAAATGCTTACTATATAGCCTTGATTGTGGCCGAACACAGACTCAAAGCTCCACAAACATTTTACAAGTTACCTCCATCTCTGAGAGAAGAGATTGCAACTCAGGCCATCAGTGACGGCTTGGTTCCCATGCAGAACATTTACAGAAATGTGTCTAACATCTGGCTCAGGTTTAGCTACTCTAGAGGATACAAATGAAGAGGAAAAATAATGTAACTTTCAAAAAGCTTGCATTGTCATGGAGTGTGAGAAAGGATGTTTATATGAAAAATAATCTTGTGATTTTTGTCAGGATACAAGTCTGTGTATATACATCTCAGAAAAAAAAACATTCTGGAAGACCAAGAAAATAGTACTTTTCAGATGGTGGGATCACAAGTGATTTTTAAATATGTACTGATTCATTTTTTTCTCAATTGCCTCTATAGAAGAGACAAGAAAATGTATATTTCCTTTAAAATGTGTGTAGTGATCCAACCTTTTATGAGATCTGGCATTGAGGTACTCTATCCTCAAGAGCTCAGTCCATGAGACTGAGAAAAATGTGTGCCATAAATAGCTCTAGACCAAAGTAAGAAGCTTAGTGAAAAGATGGCTTCTGCTTGGATTTAAACTCTTCATAGTGGAGTTCTAAAGGATGACAAGATTTCAAAATATATCCAGCAAACTGAAGGACTTTCAGATGTAGAACAGGCACAAAAGTCATGGGGTAATCAGAGTGCAAACATGCACAGCGATGAAGTTGGAAGAAGCCAGTAGAAAGTATACTGTCATCACTGCAGAAGGAGCACAGTGACCTATGGATTCATTGTGCAAGCAGCAAAACATACGGGGGCTGCCACTTATGAATGAAACAGCTTCTTGCAGAATAGTATGTGCTACCATTTAGAGCAAGCCCTGGTTCACAGGTATATGAAGCTCTAAATGCATAAACCAAAAGGACAGGACAGATGGACTGATAGGAATGCATGATGGATATATCTCAATTGCTTTGATCTACTCAAACAGCCAGGATTAGTGAAAAGAACACTGACTTTTGAGTCAAAAGCTTAGGTAAGTGTGACCTCTCAATACCAACTAACCAGTTTCCTTGAGGATCAATCCAGTGTGTATGATTTTCTTCAAAGAATGGGAATTATAATCTGTCCTACCTACATCACAGCTAATGTAGCACTGAGAGAAAATAAGGCCAAACACAGTAAGTCTGCAGGATTCTAGTTAGTACTCAAAACACATGTCATCATTATTCTGGTCCTCCAACAGTAGGCTTCTCATAAATCACTGACTGTCTAAAATGTACCAGGCACAGTGCTGGGTCCTGAGAATAGACTGGAGGAAGAACTATATTAGACTGCTTTCCTTACAGTCTTTCTGATCCTGCCTGGATTATTCCCACTCTGTTCCTACTGAAAAGCATCAGCACTATTTCCCCATACTTCCGTTTGTTTATTTATCCACCCATTTAATATCTCATTCAGAAGACTGACTCTCCAAAGCACTGCTGACTTCAGTACACAGCATATAGTAGATGCACAATAGTATTTGTCGAATAAATGCAGCAGTCCATGTACATTTATTAAATTTCTTGTCTTCAAGAAAATCTCAATCTAGGAGAATAATAAAGGAAAATCAATCAAGATGAGGATGGTGTGGTAATGGACACAAAACAGGATACACAACCTACTACCCAATGTATATGAGGCCAGTGGATGGTCTCTGTAGGTCAGGGGTTTGGACAAGGTATGCAGTGTCTATGATCTGTGCTCTTCATGATTCTAAAAGATCTTGGTGTCAGGCAGGTTAAATGCCTACAGGGTGACACCAGTGGTATGCAGGGTTTGAGAGGTTAACTGGCGGGGACAGAAGAAGAAGAGGTGGCGGGGGTGTGTGACATAGGTGAGGCCCTGAAGCAGTAGTTTGAAAAGAGTTTCCCAGGAGTACCTCAGATACCCCCTCCTCTTGCCCTCAGCTGTCAGCGCTCATCTCTGCCTGTGTCTCCAATGTGCCCATTGCCACATCCTTTAGGAACTTCATCTTTTACACAAAACTAGTTCTCTAAGTCGTTCAGTAGAGGTAAATAATACGGTTCTTCTCAGTTTTAATGGGGAAAGGAAGAGAAGAATTAAGGGTTATTGGCAAGGGAGAAAAGAATATCATTTCAGATTAGATTTGAAAATAGATGGAGGGTTGATGGGGTTGGTTCTTATTACCTTTAGTTATTCTCTCCTGAACCATCCCTCTCTCTCCTTGCTGCATTTTTTCAGGAAATCTTTGTCTTTGTGCATCAGGATATTCTCTTGTTTTCTCCATGTGCTTGAAGTTTCTTTTGCCCTGTTTTTTAAGTCCAGCACTACAATGATTACCCCTTCCTAGGCCCTGAAAATTGACAAAGAGAAGGGATTAAAAGCAAAGGGGTGGGAATGAACATTTACAACATACCCTGTGATTGTGTCAGGCCGGGAGCTTCCTTCATTGCCTCACTGAGTTCTCAGAGCCACAGGTGCATGAGGTAGAACATGTGGGCGCCATTTGTCAGCTGAGAGCTCTACGACCCCATGAGACAACTGTATTTTTCCACAAGCTTCCATCTGATAAGTGGCAGAGAATTCAAGCCCTTGATTATAGTTTCCTGATTCCAAACTGCATGTTTTACACTATTGTTCTGCCTGGGCTGAGAAAAGGAGACTGTAGATTGGAGTAAAGAGATAGAGTTCAAGTTCGCCTTGGGGTGTGAAATGAGAAGTATCAAGGCATCATGCCAGCACCTGGGTCACTCAGATGCTGTGTCCTCATATTTCATCACCCTGAAAGTTACATGCTAGGGTTATTTAAGACCGAAATATCTCCAGAAAAGGGGTACAGAAAACACTGCTGTACTGAAGTTTTAGGGTCACTCTGGTCTTTGCTGTGTAGTTCTCTGAGTTGACCTTTAACCTCTCTGAGCCTTACTTGTGTCATGGGAAAAATTAGGAATCACAAAACCAAGCTCTTATGATTGTTGTGAGACTCAGGAAGATGGACTACGTGAAGAAGCTAGAACAGCGCTTAGCCTGTGGATGTCCCCTGCCTGCTGCCTATCTTCTTGTCACTCTCTTCCCTCTCACCCTTGTCAAGGCGAGAAGAGTCTTTTTCTTTTGTGAGCAATGCATATATGTGACAGTATCAAATATAAAGGAAAAAGAAGCAGGAGTCATAGCTATAAAACTTTTTATTTTTGCAAATGTGCAAGTCCCCATTACCTCTCATCCCATTAACCCTGGAGCAATGAAACAGAAAAATGTAAAAC
The DNA here is from genome assembly GCF_000622305.1 of Nannospalax galili. Taxonomy (NCBI): domain Eukaryota; kingdom Metazoa; phylum Chordata; class Mammalia; order Rodentia; family Spalacidae; genus Nannospalax; species Nannospalax galili. The sequence goes on along the minus strand of NW_008338996.1, from coordinate 5,911,700 downwards.
CACAGTAGAGGGTATGAAGGGTGGAGATCTAATCTACCCACGTTACTGATCCAGAAAATGAGGACCAGAGACAGGTAGCTCTGGATAAAGTCACGTTGCTTTAAGTCACATAGTCCCATAATTTAGTATTCTTCTTGGCACAGTGTTATAGACAAGGTTCACAAAGAATCCAGGGCAGAATAAATAGGTGGAACCTCCCTGACATTAGGCAGTAATTTTGCACCGTGGGCCTGGGAGTGGTAGTTTCTCATAGTGCCAGGACTCCCTCAATATCTCCTAAGATGCTGTACAAGGCTCCTTACGGCTCTACTGCTGAGTCTGGCAGGTTGAGCCCCTACCAAGGAGGCTCAGCAGATGAGTGTCACTGCACAGATTCAGAGCTGACAGGTAATAAACTTTGATGAGTCAGGGGAGCTGGAAACCACACAGTGATTTTGGAGAGACTGAGAACTGTAGAAACCAGCAACCAAACAGAGACCAAGAAATGATCATACCTGCTTCAAAGTCCAACAGCTATTTGCAGAAAGGAGGAAGAGGCTGGACTTGGACACACACCTTTCCACGCTGAATCCACCCCTATATAAGACTGTCCAAGGCCAGTTGCATACAGAAGGCACACTGCCATCCATCAGCCCTAAGCAACCTCCTGCCAGTCTTTGTTCTAATCTTAACACCTGTCTTCAACTATCCTGCCTTCTCTTCAAAACCCTGCTGAGCCTTTCACTCTAGAAAGCCCAGCCCCAAATGTTCTCTGAACTAAAGTCTCCCTGGAAGATTTCTTTTCTCTTTGCTGATTCATTAAGCTTGCTCATCCTTAATTCTCATCACATTTCTAAGTCATAAGATTTGTCAAGGTCATGAATTGCTATTGTCTCTTCTGTGCCTCTTCCCATTGGTAGCTTAGCACTTTGTGCCACAGCAGGAGTTTGGGGAAGATGGGAGGTTACAGGTTAAAAGCAAAGCCACAGTGAAGAGGAAAGTATTGTGTGACATTTGGTTTTAAATTCGTGGATTGGAAAACTGAGGTATAGAGGGTGGGGAAGTTACCTAGAAGTCAAGAGACAGAAGTCGGGGGCAACAGAAGAAAGTTCCTCATAAGAACAGAGGGTTCTAACTTTTCCTTAGTTTACCATCCTGCACTGACCTTTATAGTCCCCAACCTCCACTTTGTGTCTATCCAAGCAGCACTGACCAGGGTAAAATGGCACTTAATGGGGTCAACCATGACAAGCGAGTACTCCTGTGCGTTTCCTGTGCCTCCACTCTCTTGCGTCCTCTTCTCCCTGGTACCCTCCCTTTATGCTCATAGCTCCAAAGTATTGTCCACCTCATTCTCCCATTTAGGCTATTCTTACCCTTGATTACACAGTCAGCATCTCCTCTCCTTACAGAGAAACCAACATAATGTGATGATAAAAATTCTCCTCTCAAGACATGAGGTTGTTTCTCCTCCCCTTGATCAGAGTTGGCTACACGATGTCTTTGGCCAATAGACCAATACTAAGAAAGACACACAAAGAGACTTGGGCAGTGTGTCTTATAACTTACCCTCTCTTAATGTTCTTTGGAGTCTTTTCCAGCCCCACAAAGAACTCAAGGTTAGCCCGCTGGAGAATGAGAGAAGTAGGGCCCATTTGCCTAGGTTGCCTAGACAAAGCCCTTGCAAACCACCAGTGCTGTGAGAAAGGCCATCCTGAAGAGCCCAGCTGCCAGCACCCTTACCAGATGACCAGGGACATACAAGAGAGCCTGCAGAGGTCAATTAAAATAGTCAGAAGAACCGAAAATGAAACCTAGTCTAAGTTACTTCTCAATATAAATAGGAGCTACAGACTACCGTAAGTGACTGAGCATTGCCATGTTTGTTACACAACAGCAGTTATGTGGATGAACAAATCAGGTGTGCCATGTCTCCTTTGTGAAGCTCTGCTCCCTTCAGGCCTGGGTTAGGCATCCCTGCTCTATGCTTCCTTCCACCGCTTTGTGTATCACACTGTGAGATACTCATCCTTTAGTTATTTCACACCTCACCTACTTCTGCTCCCTGAGTCTCAGAGCTTCTTCAAACCAAAGGCCTCTTCTCCCTGGCTGCCTGTTACTTCCCCAACACTCAGCTCAGAGCCAGTGTTCCATGGGCACATGTAGCACAGAACAGAAATTGAAGATTTCCCCTAAGTAGCATTCTACCCTGTTTCCCTCCTCCTCTCCTCTTCCTAATCAAAGCCTCCCTGGCCCTGATTTGAAGGACTGAGTGGGTATTGATTGGCTCCAACTTTCACTGCTTCAGGAGCATAATCTGCCTCTATATTCTTTAAATAAGCTCCGTGCCTGTTCACTGTGTTCATAGCAGCCTTGATTGTGATTCAGCCTCTACTCCATTACCCTTATTTATAACATGGTGCTGGAGCACAGAGCCCAGGGTGTCAGTGGAATGATTATAGGACCTTTTTGACTTTCAATTCCACACCATTCAGTCCAATTTAGGCTGGCCAGAGATGGTGCCCAGTGGCAGGGAAGGGACGATTAGAGGGTGGTAAGCTCAGGGTGGGGAGGAGGGAAAGACCCTCTTAAATTTCTCAATGCATCAGAGAATGACAATCTAGCTCAGGCAACCCAGTGCCCCTCTAGATCAGGGCAGTAAGTACCCAGATGGTACCAAATCAGACCTTCTCCTGCAAGGTGAGGCATGAGGATGCCTGTGCATTCCAGCTCTCTATTTACTTTAAATGCCAGGCACCTATCTCCAGGTGATATGACAGAAGGCTGTTTCTATATTGTAAAATAAGTTATGGGAAGATTTGAATTTTATTCTTGTCTTTGTTCTGTGGCCATAGATAAGGCATTTTTATCTCTAGACTGGCATTTTCACATCTACCAAATGAGGGAGCTTGTCCTCTGACTCTGTCCCTAGATCACTAAAAATTGCCAAGGATAAACTCATGAGATGGAACATTGAATGAAATATTATCGCTGCAAAAGTTACGATCATGATTAATACCAACAATCTGATAGATGATGTCTAGAAAGCAAAAGCCAAATGTCTCAACAGGGAAGACTGAAATGCCCTCTGGCTTGTGAACTCCCTAATTCACCCTTACAGCAGAGGGTCAGAGCTCACTCTCTGTCACAAGCCAGCTGGGAGAAAACCTCTGCCACTTTACTTGTCGAGGAAACTTGCAGAGAAGTAGTATTTCAAAGTTTCACTTCATCATGTAACCTCAGGAGAAGAACATTGTGATCATCTCCGGAGTGAGACCCAGGTAGGCAAGTACTAGGTTCTTACAGCTTCTTGTATTCTAGGGTCTAGAACAGTGCTGGGTATAATGTGCCGGGCATAGTGGAGCATACCTTTAATCCCAGCACTCAGGAGGCAGAGGCAAGCAGATCTCTGTGAGTTCAAGGCCAGCCTGGTCTACATAGTGAGTTCCAGGACAGCTGGGGCTACAGGGAGACCCTGTCTCAAAAAGACCAAAAAAAAATATAATAATAATGTGGTCACTCAATCTCAAAATAATGGGATGAGTAACATCATCACATTCCCAGCAGCATGCACATGTTTGCTTATTTCTTCCTCCAGACATCCCCCTGACTTGTGGATAATAACCATTGCAGAAGTACACAGTGTTGAGATCAGAATTAGTTCAGGGAATGGCACCAGTCTGTGCTCAGTAAGGTTTCCAGCAGAGGATGCTGGTCAAAGAACCACTTCTTCAGTGCTATACAAATAAATTGCTTTTACTCTAGTTAATACAGATGCTTAGGATTGCTCGCTCTGAAGCACCCAGGCTTGTCTTTGATTGTAAATTCCTAGAGAATAAGAATCACATCTGTCAGATGTCCTCTGTGGGGAACAGTGGTTACAATCTGGCTTTTCCTCAGGGTGTTGGATTAGGAATCATAAGTCTGAGTTATCACATCTCCCAGAGCCCCTCCCACCTACTCCCTCCACTTCCAGAGTCACAAAAACTAAACTCAGGTTATGCCAACTCAGCAAACATTTCGAAAGAGACTTTGCTGCATGAGGCCCTTGGCAAAGTGCTTTTGGGCATCTTTTCCCTGAGCCTTCAATTTTCACTTAGAAACAAGAAAACCGAAACATCTGGAGCATTTCGGTTTACAATGTAAGTTTCAGGTCAGTAAGAATCCAGGCTCTTGACACCCAGGACAGATGCTCTATTCTACATCTAGATTCTGAGTAGCCCCCATGATCTGCTACTGAGCAGCTGAGTCATCTAGGAAAGGCGCTTCTTTCCTGCACCTCACTATTTTCATCTGTAAAACTGGAGGAGCAGTGCTGTCTTCAGCAGCCAGGCAGAGGAGCGACTAGGAAACATGTCAGTGGGAAAGGCACACAGGACAATTTCTGTGTCTTGATGGAGTCTGTATCATACTATCAGAGTGCAGAGAAAAGTACATCTTCACAGTGCACATGATGAATCTCACACACATCTTAGCTCAGTCATGTTTCTGAGGGTTAAAATGGGAGTTAAGAAACAGGGTTTCATCTACCTGGTATCACTCACCCTGTGTAATCCATTACTGGCATCTTACTTTTTCGCAATGTTGCTCTTTAAAGACCTTTTACTTGGTGACATAGTTCCTACCATTATTCCTCTCCATGGGCTGATGAAAAATATACTAGAATGGATTGTATTGCTACAAGCCACAAACAATGTCTTTGTGATGGGCAAATGTAACTATCACAAAGGGAAACAGACTGTTTGCTAACATTGGAAGGACACACTTTGAAAAATCATTCCTAGGGACTTTACGAAAGTGATCAGTCCTGGTAAGTCATGGGTCCATCAGAAGTCATTTTTCCACAACTTCAAAATATCTGTGAAGATGCTCAGCCAGCCAAGATTATATTTGTATTTACTTTCTTCCAAAGCACAATAGTGTTCACAAATACAAGTATTTCATGAATCATGCTTCTCTGCACTGCCAGAAAATCGTCTGATTAGCTTGAACACAAACTACACATTTAACGAGGCTATAGCTGCATACATGTGGATATATGCACACACAGAGTGACATGTTCGTGTATGAAAACAGACACTGACACTACAGAGTTTGAGGTTTTATACAGAAATTCACATATATATTATGCAAACTGTTCATTTCTTATGTGGGCATTATGAATATTTATTCATGTGTACATGTTCATACACCCCCTGACATACAGGAACATTTCACTTCAACAACAGACACCCACAAGCAAATGCAATACCCCCTACATACACGCACACATAATACATTCACATGGTTCACCCTCATACATTCTGTCATACATATCCCACCATGAATGTCCACAGTAACATGTACACAGTGGTTCTTTACATGTGTCTGCATTTGGTTGCTTTCATGGAAAAACACATATACATGCACACCACTACTGACCTGGATACATCAAACTTAAGGCCACATCCAATCCCACATTTGAGCCCTCACCTATCCTAGCATAGAACTGACATTGCAAAATGACCCTGAGCCCCTGGAACATCTGTCATGGGACTTGTCCTCCTGAAATGCCCCACCCCTTTGCACTCAAGGAGAAAGTCCAAATCCCCCCGACCCCATCGTCTGAAAGCCTATTTCCTCTTTTCTAGAATGACTGACAGGCCATCACAGACCAAAAAAGAGCAGAACGGTCCCTGCTCCTGAGCTGTCCATCCACTTAATCCTTTCTGATTTTGTTACGAGGAAAAAATTTCTACTGATTTTCTATTTCATCCCCAAGCCTTGTGTCCTTGAAAGAGACAGACTGACATGAGGCAGAAAGAGGCCCGTTGATGTTGAGCCCCAGGCTGCCTGGTGACATTCCCATAGGGCTCTGGCTTTCACATCAAGCAGGAAACCTGGCCAGAAAGCTGAAGTCGGTATCTTGAATGTCAGGGTAAAATAAACCAAAGCAGAAATAAAGCATCAATACCTCTTATACCATATCTATAGGCAGACAGGATGCTTGGCCCCATTGCACACTTCATTTAATACAAAGAACTCTGCTGAAGAGCTAAGGCAAGCCCATTTTACAGAGAGAGTGGAAAAAACAGGTTTCTCAGTATGAAAGCACTGGTTGAAGGCACTAACTGCAGTTAGCAGAGAAATCAAGAGTAAAGTGTGAGCTCAGGGCTGCATGCCTCAAAGCACTTTCAAAGCTCAGCAGAATCTAGACAGATGCTGGCCTTGGCCTTCCTCATTTCAAGTGCTTCTGCAAGAGTTCCATCGCTGGAACCCCCCAGACCAGCATAGCTGCTAATGGAATTCAGAATTGAACAAAGTGATGGGGAAGGAAAGATGGGCTAGGGGACAAAAGGAAGAAAAGGAATAGGAATGGAGAATGGGGTGGAGGAACAGCAGCACACACTGAGGAACTTCTCTCCACCAGATCTTGAAGAAGATGTGGGTGGTGCTACATGGACAGGCAGGGGCTTCATTTACTGAACCAATAAACAATTGGGGCTGATGCCTGTTTTATAGAGAGTATTAAAGCTTGACTGAATGTTTTAAAATATATTTGCATGTTTTCCAAACCATTGAGGAAGGACAGATGTGCAACACCCAATCATCCATGCTTTACCATTAGCGTATTCATGACAAAGAACAGTATTTTTTCATCAAGTCTTTTACACATACTAACACCATGATCCTACCATTCTCATGACTACCATGAAGTTATATCCATCCTGTATTCATGTATGTATGTATACACACGTGTACACACATGTGATCCTACACATACCTATTTGGCTCAGAAAGATGAAGGCACTAAATGAAGATCACAGGATTTCAGTGAAGGATGCAGAATTCAGACATTTTCAGCCCACATCCTTAGCACAAGCACTGCTCTCACTGTCCTGCCCATGGCCATATTTACTACCTAGAAAAGCTGACTAACTCCCATAATATTGGCTCCTTAGCATAAGACAGGAGAGATGGATGGAGCCTGGAAGATCATCTGGTAATAGCATAATAGAGATGAGATGAGGTGAGATGTCTTAGCTAGTGACTAGACCATGACCAAGATCTGGCCTTCTGACCCTCAGATCAGCATTTCAGAATGTACTTTGTAGCAAGGCATGCATTTTCAGGAATGAAAAATGACTACCACAAGTCTGCTGACCCACAAGCCAGGAAGGCAAATGCCTGGAACTTCTCCTAATACTGGAGTCAGCAATCTTTCCATCCCAGGGCCTAGAAGATTAGCAAGTCTATTTTACGGATGACTCAACTGAGGTCCAGGAAGAAGAAAGGATTAGCCTAGGTGGGCCATCACACATACAGAAAACCTAGGAACCTTTCTTTATTATCCACTCTGAGTAGCATCAGAAGCAACTGTGTGTAGAGGGCAGGGAGACAAAGAGAGGGGAGCCAATGGTAGGAGGTTCCATGAGTGTCACTTCAAGCTCTGGAATCTTTTTTAAAAAATAGTCTGTTATTTTTACGTGTATGAGTGTATTGCCTGCACGTGTACAAGTGCACCCATGTTATACAATGTTGTGGAGTTCAGAAGAGGGTGTTGGATCCTTTGGAACTGGAGTTATGGATACTTGTTAGCCACCATATGGGTGCTGCAAACTAAACCCGGGTCCTCTACAAGAATAGCCAGTGCTCTTAACTGCTGATCCATCTCTCCAATCCCAGCCCTGGGATCTTAAATCAGGGTTTCATAAGCACATGACAGGAGACTCAAAGTTAAGAGTTCAGAAGGATTCACATTTAATTTTTGACTGCTATTATCATTTTGAAATTGTTGACAAGGAACCTAACATTTTCCTTTTGCAGTGGGGCTTTAAAATCATGCAACTGGTCCCAGGTTTTGTTGTTGTTGTTGTTACATTTGTTTATTTATTTATTTATTTATTTATTCATTCATTCATTCATTCATTCATTCGTGTGTGTGTGCGCACACGCACGCACCAGAGCAAGCAAGCATGTGGATGTTAGAAGACAACTTGCTGGAACCGGTTCTCACCTTTCACCAGTTTTGACAGCGCCCCTTTCTAAGCTTCAGGTTCTTCAACTTAGAATGTGGTTAATACTAGTGTGACTTGACAGGACAACACAACCTTAACTTTGCCTACATCTTACTTCACTCATCCTTCTGGTACATACACAGGTTCCACAGATTTCCATCAACAACAGCTTGAAAGTATTTGGAAAAGAAATTGCATCTGTACTGAACATGTATATACATTTTCTAGCCATTGTTCTTTTAAAAATATGCTATTCATACAGCTTTTTCATTGTATTAAATATTGCACATGATCTAGAAATTGCTTGAAGTATGTGAAAGGATGGACATAGGTTATAAAAAAAAATACTACACACTTTATGTAAGAGACTTAAACATCCAAAGATTTTTGTCATCAAGGGGAGTCTTGAACCAATCCCCTGCAGATTCCGAAGGACACCGTGCATGTCAGTAGAGTTTGCTCCTGAAGGCACATATAGTTCTGCTCAAGTGCTTTCTCAGTCCCCGTGGAGACAGGCCAGCAATACCAAGGAGTTTTAATACCCTCCATCCATTACTCTTTCCCCTTGCCTTAACCAGGAGTCCTCTTTAGTCAATGACAGAGGAATAGGAAATACCCCACAGCATGAAGTTAGCCTGGGTATGGGCTCCACTGTAGAAGCTCTCATTGTTCACAGCAATCCCTCCTGAATCATACACTCTCTACTGGCTCCATATACTGCCTGCTTCTCTTTCTCTATGAGACCATCCTGGGATCAACTCGCAGATGAATTACTTGTACTCATCTCCTGGTCCCAGGGACTGCCTCTAGGCTGCTGAAGCTTAATTGAGATAATGCATGTAAAGTGCTTAAAACAGCATCAGGCATAGACGCAAGCCTTCAATAAATAGTAGGCTTACAAAAAATAAAAAAGCTGCTTTACGAGAAGATATGAAGACGATGATAATGTTAATCATTGATTTCTAAATTTATCCTCCTAGTGAAATTAGGTCTGGAGGCCCTGCTTATGACCAGCCAAGAATGGTTTTCAGACACTTGCTTCCTACCAAAGGCAGATGCCCATCACTCTGGCTCCTGGGGCCTAGTCCAAAGCCATAGCTCATGAAATTGCCCTCTGCTCCCTTCCTGGCCTTTGCAGGGAGAGGCGAACACAGAAGTATCTAGAACCTCAGACTTGGCACCAGCCATATCACCCACATCTTGCTTTTATAGCAACAGAAATGGAGAGGCTAAGATACACCCCAAAGACCTCAGTGCTGGACTCAGTCTGCCACCAGCCCTTACCCAACCTCATCATTTACTGATTTATGCGTCATTATTATTATCTGGTATTAATCTTCCCTATGCATAAAGGCACACTAGATAATAAGCCTTACAAAAAAAGTTTGTGTCTATATTACTCACTGCTGTATCTCCCTGGAGTCTATAACAGTGTCGGGCAAATAGTATGTGCTCATGAACAAACTCTTATGAGATAAACAAGTTCTCTCTGTAGAACTCAGGCTACATCCCTGCTGGAGAATTTCTTGGCACTCTTTGAGAAGACAACAATTCTAACGGGCCTCAAAACCCATTCTCTTTTATGATCAGAAAGTATAGCTAAGATAAGATTCTGGAGCTACGCCATCAGCATGAACCCAAGCTCCACTGATTAATCCCTGAGAGGCTTTGGACAAGTTACTATTCATCTGGGGAGTAGCCCCAACTCTCAGCAAGAAAGCTGAGTGTATGAAGAAGGAAGAGACATTTCCCAGGTTAAGCACTCAGTATACATCAACTATTATTAAGGTAGAAAGAAAACCCTTAAGGCTTCCAAGACCTCTCTTGCTGCTAATATATTAAGAAGATTTTTTTGCCAAAGTGTGTGGAAACGCAGTAATGATGGTAGAGATTATGAATGCATGGAGACTCTTTTCATCAGATTAATTAGCAGAAAGCACAAAGTAAGAAAGCTCAATGTTTTCCATTTCCTTCAGCACCGTTGTTAATGACAGAGAGGAAGTACATATTAGATGCTCCTATGTATTTACCAATCCAAACAGAGGAAACTATGTGCTCAAATCCCAGGTGTGCTATTAGCAACAAGTGGCTAGAACACAGAATCATTTCATAGCTTTCACTGTATTTGTTTTTATAATAGCCTTCCAACTTTGGTAAATGATGCTGGTTTGTCCATTTATCCTTATAATATTAAAGTTTCATTAATAACACATGTATTACTTTAGGGGAAAATGAAGCAAAAAAGAAAATGCAAATATGACCAAAATGACTAGGATGACCCTGAAATGACTGAGATTTGGGGCATGCTGGCTTAGTCTTGGTTCATAAGTCCTTCTGGGACAAGGACCCATGACCCAGGGCCTCATTGTCAATCCTGCCATTCATTTGTGTTATGTGACTTTAGACCAACCCATTCCTCTCCCTGGGTATTGGGTCTTGCTACATCTAAAATGGAAGGATCAGAAGACCAAGGCTTTTCAACTTTTGAATTGTGTTGAATCCTTTCAAGATGTCAATAAAAACATAAAAACAACAAACAAAAGAAAACCCTGGAAAATGTATCCAGGCCATGTGGCTGTCTCTGCCTGTCTTTAAGATGTCTCACACCCAGATGAAAATTTGCAAACTATGGAGGTTTGTTGACACCCATGTGTTCATTAACAAGGTTTCACTTCTTTTCTTTTCCCCTTCTCCCTGCCTAATTCCTAACAAGGAAATGAAGAACCCATGTTTAGAAGCTTTACTTATTATATAACACAAAGTGACCCTATCTAACCCCAGGCTGCAACTGGAATCCTTTCACCACCCGATACACCACCGGCTACATGTGAATCCCTGTGCAGCACTTTCATGAAGTTTTAAGGAAGATACATGTGGTTTGGAGAGTTCCAAGAAAATAGACCACTAGGCCCAAGATCTGACTTATCTCCACTGTTGAGAATATCTCATACTGACTGACCTATATTTAAAGTATCCTGTGAGCCAAGAAATCCTAAGAGACAGGAAAGGACTGAACAAGGTCTCCACTGTTTATGAGATCTTAGCGTGATAGGGTTCATCTATAAGGCAACGTACAACGTAAGAAATGCAACCTTAGAAGCACTCGACAGAAGGAAAGCAGAGATGGGGAGAGATAGTCAACCACGGTCAGGTTCCCAGCTAGATGATGTGTGCATGCAGCCATGAAGAATGGGGTTTGTCAGGTGGCGTTAAGGAAGTCCTCCCTGAGCAGGTGTTGAGGATACAAAAGTCACTGAATACTAACTACTGACTCACAAATAGGGATCACTGCCCTCTGTTGACTCACTGAAGCCACCCAACTTCCACAAACCTTGAGTCTCCAGGACTGTGCAGTCCTGATATGAGTTTGACACTCAAGAAGGACTCGTGGTGAGGTACAGAATCCTCCTATGAACCATCAGAGAATAGTCACAGGTGTGGATAAAGGATCAGACTTCACCATCTGAAGGAAAATCGGAAAAAGGAATAGATATCCTTAAAAACTAGACCCCAGAAGACCTGCCTTTCTTTAGCCTTCTAAATATTTTCCTGTATCTGTTTTTCCCTTTGTGCACTGACACATGCCTCCTAATCTTTATTCCTTGCTCCCTCCTTTTCAGGAACACAACAAAAGCAGGTTGTATCAGATCCCTCATGAGCAGAGAGATACCTTTAACAGATTTCTAATGTACCATTAGACGACTCCTTAAGGCTTGATTCCCCAAGGACATCTCACTGAAAAGGAGAGAGGCATACATGGTTACTGTGTGTTGAGTTTGACTGTTTTCATAAAATGCTGCTAACAATGTGTTGTCTCATTCATAGGTAGATACACAGACTTAAACCAGCCTTACTGTGAAGGTTTTAAGTGGATTGACATGCAGATGGGAAGCCTAACTCATTCTGAGCAAACAGCACCCCAGGAGAATCAGGGTCCTCATTAACATTGAAGATGGGTGTTCCTATAATCAGTAACCAACTCAGAATGACAGTTCTATCTTCTCAAACCCATTCAGACCTTTTCAGCTAAGACATAAAATTAATCTTCAAATTTATAAAAATCTGAGTTAAAGACTTATGGCTCTCAAAAGTATTTGGGAGCTTTTATCTAATCCCTAAAATATTTTAGGGTTACCTCTTCAGAGAGGGGAATGTTGAGTAGCAAAGAGCCCCATTAAAAAAAGAAAGATTTATATGATCTGAAGTGAAACCAGAGAAAGAATACATGAAGTTGTCAGAAAAAAGTGAAGGGGAGATATGGGAGGAGTTATAGGGGAGGGAGTGGACATGTGTTTGATCGAAACACCTTATATGTATGTATAAAATTCTCAATACATTAAAAAAAAAAAAGACTTATGGCTGTGGGTTCCCTCTCTTTGCTACTGGGATTTTCTTAATCTGTCCCCTAACCCACACTCAAATCTACTCAGAACAGGGGTGTGTAACAATCAGTCCTTTCAAAATGGACAGATAACACCAGCACAAAACAGTTACTCCAATATATTTTGTTATTTTTTTTTAAATCCATTAAATTTGGGCCTTCAAGCTTTAGTAGAACCATAAGTGAGCATATTTTCCCAGGTGATCCAATGCCCTTCAGAAACTATTTTTTTCAAGGCTGTCTTCTTCTCTTTCTTCTATTTCAAGAGATAAGTGTAGTAATGTTTGAGAAGCTGTTGTATAATCTTTAGCACTGAAATCTTGGTGCCTCTTTCCCAGTTTTCTTTAAGAATAACAACCCAGAGGCACTGTCTATGAACTGCCCTGAGTTGCTAAAACAGTGAAGATTCACTGTTTTGCTGACTCTTCTGACTGCCAGCTTGTGTCTGCTATAAGCAGAGAAAATGTAGCTTTGGAGGCAGCCTGGATTACAGTCTAAGCTGGAACCCTCATCAGACATAACAACTTGGACAAGTCACTTCATATGTCTAAGGATTACTTGCCTCATCTTTAGCTTAACGGTCCTATTCCCCCAGGAGATAAGGGAGGACAAAAATTGTCTAAATAAAGACACTCAGTTCAAAGCAGATGGAAAGCACCTGGATAAAGACAGACGGTAGACTATGGTTTCAACTGCATGACAAATGGCCAGATGGACTCTCTGGGTCTATTTAACTCTCCCCTTCCATCAGCTCTTTTCTTGTTCCTATTTCTTGCTTATTCTGTCCCCTTTAGCTTTTTCCTGTATTCTTCCATGTCTCTCTCTCTTCCCCTACCTCTCTCATACAAAAATACATACCCCAGAGTCCCTTCTTCCTTGGGATACTGAAATGAAATGCTTAGAACTTCATGTTATTGAAATTTCTCTGTATTCCTAGAAAGGAATTCAGAGACTGGGAAGCCTGGCTATATTTGTGTCCCTGCTTGCACTACCCACCTGTCCTCCATAATGCTCAATGGTTGGCCATGGCTCTTTTAAAAGCTAAGAAAAAGAGGGAGCTGGGGAAGGGAGTCATCTCTCCGCTATTTCTCAGTGCTTGAGTCAGCTAAGACTAAGACATGCCTAGGAAATAACACGCTGGGTACAGATTTGATAAAGTGGTCAATGAATAAATGTGACTCCTTGATCTCATTTTATAGGTGGGAAAGCAGGGAATCTGAGGTAGCTAAGTCTCCTTCCAAGGAACACATGGTATGTTAACAGCAGAACCAAAATTTTAGCACCATCTCCTGAAACCTGGCTCCTTTCCTAACCCCTATCATTATGATAAGGCTTGGGACGGGCCACTGAAAGCACCCCAGGGATGACACACATTCTCCAGGGAAGAGTCAGAATTCTATCCATTACAAACCATTGAAAACACAGCAAAAACTGGTTAATCAGAGCCCAGACCCCAATGCTAAAATGTATGCTTTGCCAAACACAGGACTAGTGCATTTCAGATTCATCATGAAGCAGGTTGAATGCCAACACTCTTGGTCCACTCTGCCCAGAGCAGAGAGCTGGATTCACAGACTGTGTAAGATAGTCATCCATTTTCTCTCTGTTCCTTAATCTTTCTTTTGAGCATCCATAGACGCATGGCATACAGGCAGAATGGGACAGCATTTATAAGCTGAATCATACCCATTAGAGAGGCTGTAAAATGCAGCAATAAAGGTCTGATCTTGGAGTCAGCCTGACTAGGTTCAAATGCCACCCCTGTCTTTCACTGATTGGTGCTCCTCTGGGAAGCGATTCATGTTCTCTGTGCCTCAGATCACACATGTTTTAAATGAGTGCCCAGGCTAATTTTGCCATGTTACGTGTTGAGGCACATGATGCATTGCCCCTTTTCTGTTTGCCCAGCATGGGGTTTTGGGTATAGATGACCTAACAAGGCCATTACAGATGATGCTGGAGGGGTTACAGAATGCCCCATGTCCTCAAATCCTGATGGAAAATTGAGGTCCCAAGCAAGTACACAGGCTAGGTGATCCTATAAGCCCTGTGTCTGCACAGTCTAAGTGATAATGTAAGGTCTCTGTTTATGCACAGGCTAGGGGATAGTGTAAGGCCTATGTCTGAGCACAGGCTAGGTGACAGTGTAAAGCCTGTGTCTGAGCACAGACTAGGTGATAGTGTAAGGCCTGTGTCTGTGCACAGGCAAGGTAATAGTGCAAGGCCTGTGTGTGAGTACAGGCAAGGTGACAGTGTAAGCCCTGTGTCTGTGCACAGGCTAGGTGAAAGTGTAAAACCTGTGTCTGAGCATAGGCTAGGTGACAGTGTAAGCCCTGTGTCTGCACAGGCTAGGTGATACTGTAAGCCCTGTGCTAGTGCACAGGCTAAATGATGATGTAAGCCCTGTGACTATGCACAGGCTAGGTGATACTGTAAGCCATGTGTCTGTGCACAGGCTAGGTGACAGTGAAAGCCCTGTGCCTATGCACATGCTAGATGATAATATGAAGCCTGTGTCTGAACACCGGCTAGGTGGTAATGTAAGCCCTGTGTCTAAGCATAGGCTAGGTGATAGTGTAAAACCTGTGTCTGAGCATAGGCTAGGTGATAGTGTAAAACCTGTGTCTGAGCATAGGCTAGGTGACAGTATAAGCCCTGTGTCTGAGCACAGACTAGGTGATACTGTAAGCCCTGTGCCTGTGCACAGGCTAAATGATGATATAAGCCCTGTGACTATGCACAGGCTAGGTGATACTGAAAGCCCTGTGCCTATGCACAGACTAAGTGATAATGTAAGGCCTGTGTCTGTGCACAGGCTAGGTGGTAATGTAAGGCCTGTGTCTGTGCACAGGCTAGGTGGTAATGTAAGCCCCTTGTCTATGCACAGGCTAGGTGGTAATGTAAGCCCCTACTGTAAGCCCTGTGCCTGTGCACAGGCTAAATGATGATGTAAGCCCTGTAACTATGCACAGGCTAGGTGATACTGTAAGCCCTTTGTCTTTGCACACGCTAGGTGATAATATGAAGCCTGTGTCTGAACACCGGCTAGGTGGTAATGTAAGCCCTGTGTCTAAGCATAGGCTAGGTGATAGTGTAAAACCTGTGTCTGAGCATAGGCTAGGTGATAGTGTAAAACCTGTGTCTGAGCATAGGCTAGGTGACAGTATAAGCCCTGTGTCTGAGCATAGGCTAGGTGATAGTGTAAAACCTGTGTCTGAGCATAGGCTAGGTGACAGTATAAGTCCTGTGTCTGAGCACAGACTAGGTGATACTGTAAGCCCTGTGCCTGTGCACAGGCTAAATGATGATATAAGCCCTGTGACTATGCACAGGCTAGGTGATAATGTAAAGCCTGTGTCTGGAGCACAGACTAGGTGATACTGTAAGGCCTGTGTCTGAGCACAGGCTAGGTGGTAATGTAAGGCCTGTGTCTGAGCACAGGCTAGGTGGTAATGTAAGGCCTGTGTCTGAGTACAGGCTAGGTGGTAATGTAAGCCCCATGTCTGAGCACAGACTAGGTGATAATGTAAGGCCTGTGTCTGAGCACAGACTAGGTGATACTGTAAGGCCTGTGTCTGAGCACAGGCTAGGTGGTAATGTAAGCCCTTTGTCTTTGCACAGGCTAGGTGATACTGTAAGCCCTGTGCCTGTGCACAGGCTAAATGATGATGTAAGCCCTGTGACTATGCACAGGCTAAGTGATACTGTAAGCCCTGTGCCTATGCACAGGTTAGGTGATAATGTAAGGCCTGTGTCTGAACACTGGCTAGGTGAAATGATGATGTAAGCCCTGTGACTATGCACAGGCTAGGTGATACTATAAGCCCTGTGTCTGTGCACAGGCTAGGTGACAGTGAAAGCCCTGTGCCTATGCACAGTGAGCACAGACTAAGTGATAATGTAAGGCCTGTGTCTGAGCACAGGCTAGGTGGTAATGTAAGGCCTGTGTCTGAGCACAGGCTAGGTGGTAATGTAAGGCCTGTGTCTGAACACCGGCTAGGTGGTAATGTAAGGCCTGTGTCTGAGCACAGGCTAGGTGGTAATGTAAGGCCTGTGTCTGAACACCGGCTAGGTGGTAATGTAAGGCCTGTGTCTGAGCACAGGCTAGGTGGTAATGTAAGGCCTGTGTCTGAACACCGGCTAGGTGGTAATGTAAGGCCTGTGTCTGAGCACAGGCTAGGTGGTAATGTAAGGCCTGTGTCTGAACACCGGCTAGGTGGTAATGTAAGGCCTGTGTCTGAGCACAGGCTAGGTGGTAATGTAAGGCCTGTATCTGAGCCACCTGCTGCTGTTCCACCCACCCAATGTAGATGCTGCTCTGAAAAAGGCCTGGTGTCACAAGAGCTTTGTGGCCTCATCATAAAGCACTTTGTAGAAATGAAGCACTCTAGACAGACTAAACCCAGTGCTGGCTCGGCTGCTCCTCTGCGCTGGAGAAGGGGGCAGGAAGGCCTGAGTAGTCACTGTGGGAGAAAATTAAGGCACATTTGTTTTATGCAGTGCACCATTTAGAAAATAGCTTCTTCCATAGACTCCTGGGGGAAAATCCCTTCTCTTACAAGGGGTGAACCATTTGCTCCAAAAGAACAATTTATTCTGATAAGATTGAAGTAATCATTAAGAGCTCTGCTCCTCTATGGATGTGCATGGGCTTTTTATTAAATAGGCACACAAATAAGAGGTTTTATTCAGGTCTGGAGTTGGACTCTCCATATGGTGTTCTAATACTCAGTGAGGGTTTACCTATACTTTTGTTCAACCCTTCTTCCTAGAAGCACAATGAAGCAGTTAGTATTGCCCCAAAATAATAAGGTCATGATTCTAGCATATTATAACTTGCATTATCTCATACAAGTGAATTTCCTGTCTAATAAAACGAAAATGACAGTTTCATTTCAATCAACTTCAAGGGCATTATCAAGAGTAAATGAGATAGTTGTGTCTACCCCGACACATTTGTGGAGCCCATTTAACACAACAGAGACTAAGACTAAAATATCTGGAAATGGAAGTAATATGCACAAGATCCGCAACAGTAAGTGCGACAAGTAGGCCGATCAATTCTCAGCCTCAAAATCTTTTAACCATGATAGGGTCAGGTTAGTAACATTAGAACTGATTCACTGAAAACCAGAGCAAGTAGGAGTTGTAAGTGTACCTGCAATGACCTTGGGGAACATGGAAGATTATGTCCTGTGTGTAACCTCTGGGGATACTGAGGCTTAGTATTAGTAAGGAACACTGTTCTGCTTTCTGAGACACAGACTACCAGGGTCCGTACTGGATCCCCAAAAGAATTTTGTAGGAGTCCAAAAATATTTAATTAACTTCTAGCTTCTTTATGCAATAGGAAACCTGGGAAATCTTTAAACAGAAAAATCTTATATGAGTCTTAGAGTAAAAATGGAAAGACCTTATCATAGTCCAGGCTACTTCCAGAGAGTTCCAACTCCTTTTTCAAATCAAACTAAAGGGATAAGATCATTATGTTCTCTCAACCAATGAGGAAAGCCACCCAGGGTTAAACAACTACTAGCAAGGTTAGAGATAGAAAGAAACTTTCCTATCTCAAGTTGGTTTGGGGTTACAGTTGTTATCAAATCTGTAGCATTATCCTGCTCCTTCTTAGTAACCAAACCATGTTGTTTTCTTCCAAGCCATTCTTAAAAGGATTTTCAAGTTTCCCAAACCCTGGCCAGCTCTTCTGATGTGCCAAATTGCCCTCCCTCAGTTCCTTGATTTTCTTACCTAAGGTGTTAGAAATTCCTCCTCTATCCTAAACACCCATAAATGTTACATAAATCCCATTCTGCTGTGTGGCCCATCAGATAGACAACTTTCCGTCTCCATTTTGCAGCTGGGCCTGAAACTTCAGGGACCAAAGGCAGCCCCAGAATTAAATGTGAAGCTGAAGAAGCAGCCTTAGCCGACAGGCAGCCTGGTGGCCCATGCATGCTTTTGCTCATTCTAAATGCCTAAATGTGTGGCCTCCAACACTCCATCAATCAAAGACATAATATTTCTTTCACTTCGTGTTCTCAGAATACAAACCCAAATCCAAAAAAATTGGAGATGTGTTGAGAGAGACTTCCACAGACAGTGACCTGCCTAGGAGTCAGGCACCCTGGATGCTAGTCCAGGTTCTGAGGCTCTTGGCCATGGTAGTACGTCTCTGGATCCCAGTTTTCTTAGCTGTGATATGGGATGGTAAAAGCCAAACCATGAAGTCTAACACTTTGAATAATGCCTAGCTTATAGGGACTATTAAGTGAATATTGTGAGCGGAACAGGGAAAAACAGTGAAATTGTACATAAACTCACACAGTGCCATGCTCATGTCAATGCTACCTCAGGAGCAGTTTCTCTACAAAATATTTTACCTCTGGGAAGACCAAAAATATCTGTGACTACAAATATCAGCATCATATTCCAGGGCTCCTCTGTAACTTTCCAGGCCTTCTAAACAATCAAGATTCAGAACTTTGCAGATGTTCACCCAATACTGTGTGCCCCATTTTGTCAGTTCTTGATTAACAACTGGATAAGCAGAACAATTGATTGAGGCAAGAGTATAAACAACTGTTGGTGAATAATTTAGGGGAAAAAAGCCAAGTTATAGCAATGTGGGCATCTCACTCAGTCTTGAATCTTTAGTTCAAAGAAAGAGTAGTCAGCACAAGGGTCAAGGGTACTGGAACAGGGGTAAGGGAACGTGATTTGTCTTCAATCAAATACCTTCTTTGTCAGGCAGGGTTCTAACATTCTAGAGCAAGTTTTCTCAATATTGGAACAATTAACATTTGAGTAGATTTTATGTTTGTTGTGGGCATTGTCCTATGCATTTCAGGATGCTGAATGGCAACCCTAGCCTCTACCCACTAGCTACAAGTAGCATCCTATCCTCTATCAGCTCCGTCAACCAAAAATGCTTCCAGATTTAGTCAAATCTCTTCAGAAAGGCAAAAGCATGTCCTACTAAAACTATTGCTTTTAAAAACTAGAGTAGAAATCTTTTTTAATATGCTAATCTCTTAATATAAAGTAAATCTTCAGGTTCTTGGGTAAGCTGTGACACCTTACACATTCCATTCAGTGTGCACATTCCATTCCCTCTGTCTGGAATCCTCTTAGCCCTTGCCCAAGTAACCTCCTATCAAACTTATACTGGTCCTCAACTACAAGGTCATGTCCTCAAAAAGTCTATCAGTACTTCCTCAGGAGGGAGAAGAACCCCTCTCCTCCATTAGGCAACAAGTTCAACTTTCTCATTACACAGTGTCTATTTTTGGTATGCTTGAACTAACTTGCACTCTGTGAGGACAGGGTCTCTGCTCTATTCATGTTTAGATTACTAACCTGTCAACACCAAGCCCTAGAACATAATAAATAACTGCAGTGAAGAGAGTGCTAATGGGTTGGGAAGATGGCTCAGTTGGTAAAGTGCCTGTTCTGCGAGCATGAGGACTTGAGTTTGAATCCTGAGCACTGACATTGAAGTCTGGCGCACAACCATATATCTGTAATCACAGAGACAGGGTGACAGACAGGTGGATCCCTGAAGCTCGTTGGCCAGCCAGCCAGATTAGCTGACTCAGGGAGGTCCAGATTCAGTGAGAGACCTTGTCACAAAAACAAGGTGGAGAATCCATACAGAAAGACACTCATTGACCTCTGGCCTCCATGCATATGCATATACATGTTCACAAATACACAGAATAACACTTAATGACCACCTACTGTGTGTCTGTTCCACAGTAAATCCAATCTTAGCAGCACATTATAAGCTCATTGTAAGCTATCATCAGCTCCAATTTCTGGAAAGTAATTGGCTCCCTGGGAGTAGAGATAACTGATCCAATGTAACAACAGGTAGCAAATGGCACACCTGGGCATATGATCTCATCTGTGTGGCTCATACTCTGCCAGTCTGACTGTCCATCTTGCCTCTTGCAGGCTGATCTGTCCTACTTCGTACAGTACTGGATTGAACAACACCCTCTGAATCCCCAGAGGCCTGGGGTGCACCCTGCTGCAGCCTGTCACCAGGCTCCAGGCCCCACTTGATTTTTGGCAGTGAAGCAGCAGGCTAGCATGTGTGAGTAATGTGGATGGGTGTACTCTGGGTCACCAGTAAACATAACTGGTGCTCTAGCCAAGCAACCAGAGCCCCAGGTCAATGAAAGTCTCCTTCTCACAGCAGCATGAACCAAAACAGAAGGTTCTGGGCATTTTCAACACTCCTTCCTCTCTCTAGTAGTATTATTACACTCCTTCAACTTACCCAGTAATGGGGACCTTTGGGGACTGGAAAAATAGCAATTTT
The DNA here is from genome assembly GCF_000622305.1 of Nannospalax galili. Classification (NCBI taxonomy): domain Eukaryota; kingdom Metazoa; phylum Chordata; class Mammalia; order Rodentia; family Spalacidae; genus Nannospalax; species Nannospalax galili. The sequence continues at coordinate 5,891,020 of NW_008338996.1, read as the reverse complement.
TTTAAACTTTGTACCCTCCTAGAGTCAAGCTCAGAATTTAATAAATGTTTTAAAAAGAATAAAGTATTCCAATTTCTCTTCTCTGCAAACTGTTTTTTCAATTTAGTTTTAGCAATGATGTTAGACTGACAGTCCAGGAAGCTGGAGTGTGCCCATTTCCACAAAGGGTCTGGCACAGGGATAGACTGAGTCTTTACACACACACACACACACACACACACACACACACACACACACACACACACCACCCTTGAAATGAACACTTTATTTAAAAAAAAAAACTGAAAAATCAACTGCATTAAACTGATCTGGACCGTCTGTTTGCCTCATCTCTGACCACCTGAAGACTCACTCTGAAATACAAACTGACATTCCAGGCAATCAATCAAGACCTTCCCTCTTAACCACCACTACTGCCATCATGGGATTCTGTATGCTTTTCACAATGTCTGGAATCGACTTCTTGACTCTGGCCCTTCTCAGACAAAGCCTATAAATGGAACACAGATCTTAGCTTCCAAAACTGTGACTTTGCCTACATAAGGGACTCACAGTGTTGGTGGTGAGAGTCCCACTCTGGCCCCTGCCCTGGAGAATGCCATCCTGCCTCTTGACTTCACCTTGAACCACATCGCTGGATTTACTCAAAGAGGATGAAGGATAAGGGACAACTGGGAAAGCATTTAGTGACCCCAAAGAATCCTTCAATTTTAGAAGTCATCAATATTTCCATGGAAAGCTCACCTAGCACTGAACCTTTCCCTAATATTAGTTTTTTCCTTCATGAAAGTATGCTACAGATATCCTACATCATGTTTCTTTCATTGTGCACATTTTTGCTATTAGTCTATATGCTAGCTGGGTTAAGGGTCAAGACATATCCACTTTGTTGAAAAAGAACTAAAGAACACAAATAACACTGAATTGAATCTCTCTATATATATAATTCAATTCATTTAATCAATCTATAAATATTTACTGCACTGACTCGGCCAGGGCTAAGGCTCTTGACAACACAATGAGACAACACAGATGGTCGTGCACCCTCCAAACTGGGTAGAAAGGTGTGCCTATCAGCCCTTATTGCACATAATACTATGTGAGAAATAATGATGCGATGATCATGGGCAGCTATGGGAACCAGAGGTGGACACTTAACCCCGGTCATACGTAGATGTGAAATCTGTGCTAGGAATCATAGCATCGATGAGAAGAGTTTTCTAAGGAAGAAGAAGGAAAAAGTGTTCGAACCACAGGGAACTGTAGAAACACTCAGGCAACAATATATCCAAATACGCATCTTTCAAAAACCTAGTAAAAGATTTATAGTGACTAGAACACAGATTTGAGGTGCAGAGACAAAGGCATACTGATTAATGAGGCAGGGAGTCAGGTGGGAGCAGACTCATGCCAGACCTTGTAGGCTGTGTTAGGATTTGGAATTTCTTCTAATATTACAAATATTCAAACAGCTTAAGAAGAGGTAAGGGATGTAGACCAGCCCTCTGTCTGCTCCATCTTCAATAAGAGGCAGGCTCAGAAGATAATGGAGTGAAGGAGAAATAGGACTGGACCTGGGCCCTGAGCTGGGGATTGTGATGGTTTGGGAACCTGGAGAACAATAGGCCTAGGACCCTGGGTTGTGCTTCAGGAACACTGAACTTAAGAGGCAAGAGTTAGACACTGATGGAACAGCTGGTTGGCAGGAGACTGCAGAATCACCCATGTAACTTATTTATTAATAAAACAAGCAGACAAGAGACGCCATCTGAAATATTGGCTTTTGGCTATAAGCCTGTGGGAAAGGCCAATGACAGACCAGACTGCTAGTCTAGCACTGAGTCTGGCTTCCCTTTCAAGGCACGGGACTGTTCCATAACATCCACTTGGGACTGTCTGGGCCAGAAAGCACGGCTTGGCTCTCTTTGTGGCCCTATTTAAGGTGGTACGCAGTGCTCACCTTCTCTGTCTCCTGTGTTACCATGGCCTCTCTAGGCACCCTCTCTAATAAGTTCTAAAGCAGACTGACTCTGAGCTGGTTCCGAGTCCCAGCTGGGTAGAACCACCCTGATCATGTATTTTAGAAGCTGAGCATATTGACCTGGAACCCATTCCTCTTCCTGGATTCAGTTTCCCCTTTGCCTCTTTCCTTCCAACCAGCCTCCTTGGGATGAAGAGTCTCATCAATTCCCCCACTAATTGCCTGCTGTGTGTTCTTCTGGTGACTGATAAGGAAGTAATTAGGATGGACACGCAGGGATTACAGAAGGGAAAAATGTTCCATTGTCAAGATAATGTCACTTCCCCATCTCTCCTAATAAATGGCTAGCTCAGGATCCTGGGATGGTTTAGAGACGCAGAGCCTGGAAAAAGAGGAAGGTAGCCGAGATGGATATGGGGGTAAAGATACATTTCAGATATGCCCTTAATCATCCTCTAACTCAGGAGTCTCAAACTCAAAGCCTTCTGAATCCAGGCAGGTCGTGTAACTGTGGAGCAGAACGGAGAGGAAAAGCACAGACCTTACCTGCCTACAAAGGATACCTGACCTGCCTGGTCTTAGGGAGTTCCTGTGGGGGAGGGGAGGAGTCCTCATTTCCCCTCTCAAAAGCAGCAACAGCACTGAGCCCAGCAGCCAGCATCATGCTGAAGCCTGGGTCTGTCAGGTCTTCTCCTTTGCAGAAAGAAGCTGGAAAATCCAGCTGTTGTGTGAAATTTCTCACCCCTTCCCTCATTTTGGAAGCTTATTTGCTTTCAAAAAAAAAAAAAAAAGTATACTAAGAGCCAAACAAAATCATATCTGACTGCCAGATGTAGCCTGTGGGCAAGAGATTTGAAACCATTTTGGTCCAATGCGTTCTTGATGGCTATGGAAACTTAGTGAGCATGTAGAAGTGAAGGGGGACTTGTCCTAGATCACAGACAAGCTAACAGTGGAGTCAAGATGGAAATAAACTTTTACTTTTCACTTTCTCATCTTTCACAGTACTTAAAATTGGAAGCTAATCACAGATCCTAGGAATAAAACAGGCATGCAAACAATACCAGCGCGTGCCAGTGGAGGTATCAACCTGCTCTCAGAAAATTATGCAGCAGAAAATGAAGAAATTGCTTTCAGTTCTGGCTGTGGGGAGAGAGACAAGTAAACAAAGAGCTTAGTACGGAAGGTACTGAATCATTTATTGCATCCATATAAAACTCCTGGAGCACTCGCCTTTGTAGTAAGGGATAAGTTTGGGATAATGGTCACAGTCCCAGGCCTTAAAGCACCTGGTAAATTGAAACAGGGGGAAGCAGGCCCATAAGTGAATTTGAGAAGAGTGTTCTAAATGCCAGGAGAAACTAGGGCAGGCCACGAAAAAAATGGCTTCAAATTTACATGTAAGTTACAGTGATTGAAAAATCCACACAAACAAGATGGTATTTGAGCTAGAATATAAATAGTAATAGTTTACTCGTGGACAAAACAATAAACTCCCACAGACACAGAACGTTGGGATCGTCCTGGTTACTGCCTAGAACTTTGGTCTCATTTATTTTAGAGCCAAATACAAGGTTTCAGGCATATAGTCTGTACTCAATAATTATTTACTCCATCTAAAGGAATAGGTGACGATGGAAAGAGTAAAGACTGGGAAAGTTTCCAGTCTCCATGAGAACACATCACAGGACCTATAGAAGATGGATACCAGTGGTGGGAACAGAGGAGCAATGTCCCTGAGAAAGAAACGCCCAGAAAGCACACAGCTAGGAAGCAGAGATTACTTTCAAGAGAATTTATGTTCATAAAGGTAGACATGGGAGGTGGGGATGAGGTGGGGAGTGGAGCCCACATTTGAGAAGGCCAAGCACACCAAGCAAGGAGCATATGTGTACAGTGAGAAGATGGTGACGGTATCAGTGCTGTGTCTGGGGAAGACTCACCTGGCAGTGCTCATACGGTGAACTGGAAGATGAAAAGACCTGACGCAGGAGTCCCTTGGGAGTACACTAAATGCTCAGTCATTGTCTCTCAGAGAATATTTGTTGAAGAAGAATCACGTTCCAGACATTAGCCTAGCAGCCATGGAGGTATCCAGTGATGAATAAAGCAATCTGTCAACACTTACTGCACACCTAGTATGCGCCAGCCATCTTTCATTAGCATGGTTTTGGTCTCATTCACTTCACAGCCACGTACAGAGTTTGGCATATAATAAGTGCTCAATAAATGTTGGCTCTTTCTAAACAAATATGAGTAAATGAAAAGTCAGAGACATGGAGAATTCCAGCAGGGCCCTGACTCATAGATCAGAAGGAAGACTCATGGAACATGAATAATTGGCTATTCTTAGATTAAGATTCTGTGTTTCAGTTGTAAATCTAAGTAGCTGTTTAGTAGTAACCATCAAGTCTCCTCCAGTTTGGGGTCAGTCTCTGTATCTTCAAATTTGAAGAACACAAATTGGTCCTTGAAAGCCATGACATAATTGAAGCCATGATCAGATGGGACAAGTGACAAAGGAAGACAACAGCATGTGCACAATCTATGAGACTAGAAATACTGAGTGTCACAAAGAGGAGAGGGAGGGAGGGAGAACCTGTGAGCACCCAGAGCTGTGGAGCTGAGTGTGTGCCAATTCCCAAAGTCATTTCTCTGCTATGCCTGACCCTAGAAATACCTAAGGCTGAAGGGCCACTGGTATTTCCCACCACTTCATTACTATAATTACTGAGCTGACTGGTGTTCTCTTGGCATTCTATACACTGTGGAAAGCACTTTCCTGATGACTGTTAATGAATTTCCCACCACCTGTGTGTCTGCCAGGGTTTGTGGAATGCCTCATTTTTCATCCCTAGGAAATGGGCATGGAAAGAAGTGGAAAGCTGGCAAGATCACTCAGCCAGTCTGAGAGGCTAATTCAGGAATGGCCTGTGGGAACTTTCTGCAGCCATTTATCACCTGCCCTGTGAGGGAGCACAGCCAAAGAACCCAGGTGTGAATTGGCTAGGCAACAGGTCACTGCAAAAGTAAGTGATGGCAAATCCATTGCAGAGTTGGTGATGGAAGGCTATCTCAGAAGGAGGGAGGGAGAGGGAGAGAGGGAGAAGGAGAGAGAGAGAGAGAGAGAGAGAGAGAGAGAGAGAGAGAGAGAGAGAGAGAGAGACCTTTGGAGACTGAAATGGGAAAGAGGGTAAAATGAAGGCACAGAAACCTTCCTAAGGAATCTGGAATTTATAGGAGAAACCCAATCTTCCACTGGGATCAGAGAACAAAAAAAATTGCCTTGAGAAAAAGAGAAAGGTGACTTCTAATTAGTAGGTCAGGGGAGGCCAACACACAGCTTCAGGGTTAAGGAAGGGAGCCACCTGCTACCAGACGTCAGGGAAGATTTTCGAGAAGAGAGAAGGTATTTCAGCATTCATACCAAAAGATAAATTTAAATACTTTTTTAAAAACGTTAATGAAAAAGCAGGTGATTAAGTTGCTGTTCCAGCTCTGAGCAAGAGGCAACATCTCTGTATTCTTCAGCCACAGCAGTTAATTTGTCCAGCTCACTACTTCTAATCCACATTCATTTGTTTGAGATTTTTGTCATATGCATTTGGTAGCTTTTCAAATAACTGCAACAGGATTAATAAAGACATAGACTTGCCTTGTTGTTATAACCCACTCTGTGCTTCTGTGGGAATCCGCCAGCGACAGGTAAGCAGCAGGGAGTGATCATCTTCCTTTAAGCACTGATACAGGAAAGTGCAGCTACTCAGGAGGCAGCCAGCAGGAGGTAAAAGAGTTGGAGCAGAGGGCATGCTCCCCCCCCCCGCCCGTGAAAGACAGAACCAAGGTCATTTTAAAAGGATGCATTCGAAGTCCCTGTCACTAGTGAGTGTAAATTGGGATTAGGTTTTAGAAGGAAGGACAACGAAGAGGCTGCTGAAAATGGGAAGAGAGAATCCAGTTTCATCTGGATGTTTGGCTTGACCCCACAGCAACTTCATGCATGCTAAGCAAGCACTATACCGCTAAGCTAAAGCTCCAGCCTTCTTTGTTTTATAAGATTTATTTTTATTATTTTTTTATTATGTGTATGTATATGTATGTGTGTGGGTATGCCCACATACGTGTGTGGTGTGTGTGTGTGTGTGTGTGTGTGTGTGTGGTGTGTGTGAATCCTGTTTTCTGTGGAGTCCAGAGGCATCAGATGACTCTGAAACTGCAGTTTCCAGCTGTTGTGAGCCACTTGACATGTGTGCTGGGAACTGAACTCAGGTCCTTTAGAGCAAGAGCAACATGTGCTCTTAACCACTGAGCCATCTCTCCAGCTCCCAGTAACCCACTTTTTACTTTTTATTTGAGGCAAGTTTTTACTAGGTTGCCCTGAAAGGCCTTAAAGTTGTGATCCTCCTGCTTCAGCCTCCCTCATAGCTGGGATTACAGGCATGTACCACTAGGTATGGTGGGTATAGTGTTTTTAATCAACTAAATGACTCAGGAGAAGAAATATGCAAGGAAGTGAAAAGATGGAAAACTTCTTTTTCCAAGATCTCTCAGCAAGAATGTCTGGCTCTCAGGACTCCAATATATAATGGTCACACCCTCCTGATATTTAGGTCAGAGATTCAGGGACCAGAAAAAGGCAGGAGACTGTAATGATAATAGCTACCACTTATTGTTTACTGTGTTCCAGGAATTGGGCTCAACGCTGAAAAGATAATGGATGTGACTACCATTTGTAAGCACACACTGTCCTTGGGGCTCGTGCTTGGCCTTTCTTATGCACTATCTCTTATAATTCTCATACTGCCTGTGATGGCCAATCTTGATTCTCAACTTGATTAGACTGAGCGATGCCTAGGAGATTAGAAAAGTACAGCTCTGGGTGTGTCCGTATAGATGCTTTCAGAGATGATTAGATCATGGGGGTTCTCAACTACTAAGTGTTTTAATCCATTGATGGATTCAAGATTTGAATAGACTATTTGGGAGGTGGTGGTACTGTGGGAAGTAGGGGATATATGAAGCAAATTGACCATGAGGCCACTTTCTAGGTCCTATTCCATATCCTTGAAAGATATATGTTGCTAAAGGTCCCTTCTTGTCAGCGTCCCTGCCACCATGCAGTGACCTACTTGTTCTACCACATGCACCCAGCCATGATGTGATGCTTCACCAGGGCCCAGGAGAATCAGAGCCAAATGGCCACTGAAACCTCTGAAACCAGTAGCCAAAGCAGAGTTTCCTTTCTCTTAGGTATTTGTCACAAGGATGAAAAAGTGACTCACATACTTCCCTGTGAAGTTTGAAGGGATACCACCCTCATTTACAAAAGGAGACACAGAACACAGACTGGTTAATTACTGTAGCCAAGGTCAGCAGTACCTGGAAGCACAGACTGAAGCCTGGGTTACTGGGAGCTGGAGAGATGGCTCAGTGTTTAAGAGCACATATTGTACCTCCAAAACACTAGCTCTTCAATGCTTATATGTCCATTTGAGAGCTTACTTTTTTGTACTACTGTGTCTTGTTATCAAAGGAACAAACTCATATGGTCAGAGCATCTGCAGGTAAGTCTACCCAGGTAGATTTATTCAGAGGACCTTAAAAATAACGACACACTGTTATGTGCTACACCATGGATCAACCTTGAAAAGATTAGATCAAGTGAAAGGAGTCAATAACAAAACACTACATATTATATGACTCCACAAACATGATCTGTCCATGGAGTGGATGATGATACAGGAGATAAGAGTATGCTATTGTTTACTTGATGAGAATGTTCTAGAATTGAGTGGCAATAACTGCATATATGTATTAATTAGAGCAAAATCTGTTCAATTTTACACTGTAAATCAATGAGTTATATGGATGTAAATTTTATGACAATCTGAGAGAGAGAGAGAGGGTCCTAGTGCCTGAACCCTTCTGGAAGGCTCCCAAGTCCTGTTTATTCTGCCTCATCACCTGGCCCTTGGCACGCTCCACCTCACTGAATTCTGAGGATGGTTTTGTGAAGTGTGGACGACCACTCTCATTTCACAAATGAGGAAATTGAGGGCCAGAGAGGAAAGATAATATGTTATCTTGCCAAAGGAAAATTTAATTTACAGAGAAGAAAACTGATTTTTCTCAACATCTCCACACATGAGGAAAATGTCCAGGTTCATCATAAGCCCAGAATGTGAAAGTCACGTGGATCCTATGTGGATCTAGTAAATTTCAAATCACCCCCAAAATCTCAATTAAATGATGCTTAAAAAGATTCCCCAGGGTCATTGCAGGGGGATTGGAGAGGTTCAGTTGGGGTGGTTTTTAAATTTTATTTTGGATACTGGGCTTCCATATAAAATTCAACGGAAACCACCATTAAGATAATTTGAAAGCTACAGTCCTTGTCCACTTCACCCATTTTAAACTTAAGATAACAGAAAGGGGAGGGGAATAGGGTTTCCTGGAGTTGTATGAAGGACCCATATCAATACTGGGCATGGGACCAGTGTTCTGAGACGTCCCATATCACATGTGCCTCAGTGCAGGTTATTCTCTTGCTTGGTGCAGCTTGGTCTTGCTCTCCAATCCATGCTCCACAACAGAGTTCAGCAAACCTTCCCTGTTAAGGGCCAGATGGCAAACACTTCTGTCTTCCCAGACCATATGGGCCCTGTAGCAATTTACTTGGCCATTCCAGTGGGAAACTAGCCAGAGACAATACACAGAAAGGGAGTGTGGCTGCTTTCCAATAAAGGAAGCAAAGGGACAGGTTTGGCTCCCTTGCGGATCATTTTGCTGCCTCTTGCTCTAAGTAGATCATTTACTATCTATCAGTAACTCTCGCTTCAGACCTGAAAAGGATCCGATATGGTGGGAGCGATATGTGATCAGGTGGGTGTGCTTTCAAATGTAGGCTCCCACCCACTGACCTCTGACATCAACCTATATCAGTGACCTCTTTGAGATGCTATGTTTAATATACAAACATCCCTATGCATCCAGAGGATTAAAAGGATTATATGAGAAGTGATGTGCCAGGGCATCCTTTGACAGTGGGGACAGTAATGGCAATAAACAAATCTGGATCCACTCCCTACCTTCATGTTCCATCACTCAGCCTCTCTACACCTGCTTCTGCCACAATGGTCTCCTTGCTAAACTTGTTTTGCATATTAAGCTCATCCTAGGCTTGCTGGTTTTATATTCATCACTCCCTCGTACGGGCATCCATTTCTTCATATCTTGCTGTAGTGTATGGCTTTCATTTGCCAAGCATGACTGGATCATTGCTTCCTGTTGGGCTTCAGAATGACCCTACTCCATATCCCCTGGCACTTTATGGCATGACCCTGCCAACGTTTCTTCTTAGATCTATTGCTATTTTAAATCCTGTCACATATATTTAATAGTTATTGTCTGTTCCTTTCTGGGTTACAAAGGGATTTTATTGAAACTTTCTGGTTTCCTAGAATATGAAATTGTTCCCAGAACACAATAGGCATTCAATAAATATTTGTTGAAAGAGAAAAGAATGAATGGTGATCCCCCAACTTGCTATACATTTATGAATTATCTTTTCTGCTCTAAGGCCTGTACTTGGAAAATATTTTGCTTTAACACAATGTACGCATCCCCATGAAGGTCAGTCTAGTGATGTATGTCTTAGGTATAGATTTACCCGCAGTATAGAAACCCCATGTTTCAAATTATCTGGTTCTCTTATGACATTGGTTGTCAAGAGCTAGCACTGCACATGAATTGTAGAAAGGCCATTTCATTATCACCCACATTAAATTAAACCTGCAAAGGTCCTTTAGCTTCATCCTCTCATATGAATTTTGCTAATGGGGAAACCGAGACTCAAAAGAGGAGAATGGACCTATTCTTCAGTGTATAACAATTCTCTTAAATTAGTCAAATCCAAAAATCCTGGAATGCTTGGCATGGTGGCACGTGCTTTTAATCCCAGCACTTGGGAGGCAGAGATAGGTAGATCTCTGTGAGATTGAGGCCAGCCTGGTCTATATAGCAAGTTCCAAGCCAGCTTGGGCTACAGGGAGACCCTGTCTCCAAAAAGCAAAGCAAAACAAAACAAATACTAGAAAAATAGTCACCTTAAACATCACCCCACCCTGATAAAATAGATGAAAAAAGCAAGAGGCATTTTCTCAAGACTAGTGAGCACTTCAATTGTGTAATAATATTGGAAGCCATGTCTAGTTGTACTTAGGTGTGAAATCTGACCCTCTCTCTTCATGTTAGTCTTTGGAGAGAAACAGAATAGGAAGAAAAGGAAATGAAATTATTCTAGGCACACATTTTAGTGATGCTCATAAATCCTGACAACATTAACAGCACACGACAGCTTCATTGAACAAATTGGCAGCGAATGTGTGCAGCTTAAGGAGGCAGGAGGTCTGGAATGAAAAAAGAAAGAAAAAAGGACCACCAGGTATGCAAAAATGTTCCCGTTCTGCTCTTTTCTATATCTGTCTGTAAAACAGGGGCTTAGACAGGAGGTGTTGGGGTATAGTGAGAGTCTGAAGGAGGTACGTGCACAGAGTGTGTGTGTGTGTGTGTGTGTGAGCACATGCGTGCGTGTGTGTGTGCATGTGCACATGCTGGGGCATAGCTCCCAAAAGACTGTACATGGAATAATCCATTCCTGAGTTGTCACTCATCCTTTATATAAATTAACCTCCAACCCCCTCTTGCTGGGATTAATTTGCTCTTTGTTTCCTTGACATCTAGCTGGGGAGCACAAGAAGAATTAAACCAGGTTCTTCAAGAGGTGAAAAGGGGAAAATAGGGCTTCTGGGGCCTGGAATCTGGGGAATCAGCACTTGCTATACTGCATCTCTCCCGGGACAAATTGGGCGCTCATCTTGGCTCCTGTTTTCTCCTGAATATATGAAAAAGCCTGACTCATTCTACAGATTCTGTGAACTAATAATGGCATCTCATCTTTATTCTATGGATAGTTTATACTGAGTGATTTTCAAGCACCATATCAATCCCCAAGAACTCAACTGAGGTTCTGGCCAGTTTAAGTCTTATATGATACTCCTGATCTACTTATGATGCTTGATTCACCACCCTCCAATCAAAAGGCAGATCGTGTAAAGAAGCATCCTGTAGCCTTGCCCATTTTTCAGATGGCTCCACACCTAATTCTCTACTCTGAAGCCTGAGGTCCAGGTAAGTTTGTGCCTTTCAAGGGCAATTGTTATGTCAATATGCCAGGACCAGAAGCTTCTACCATTCTGAGAAGTTCTTTCATAGAGACTGTGCTCCGAAGCATGAATCTTCTAGTTTTCCACTGAGCTGTTTGTCAGTTTTCGGTCACAGTCTGCATGAATAAATAAGCTATCTTACATTATTTTTGGAAGAAGGAGCAACATAAATATACAAATAAGTATAAATAATGCCAATACTGAATTAATGAAGGGTTTAAAAAAATACATATATGCAAATCACGATCAATGGGAAGAGTCTAAAGAATCACACATATCCCCAAGGCACCTCTTCAGTGAGGCAAAAAATTACAATGTAATAGAGAGTTCCTACTTCACAAGGGGGCCACAGGCCAATGGAGATGGCCATATGGTAGCTGGCTTCTTCAAGGAATTCAAATGATGTCATTGTTCACAGAGGAGTGACTTGTACCTTCTGGGTTCCAGGCATCAAATTTCTAACACATTAAGACATGTCATAGTAATCTTTGAAGCTTAGAAAAGGAGAACAGAAAAGAGCTATTACTTTCCTTTCTTTATTATCTACCACATGCTCCAAAAATCCATATGTGTGGTCATGCCTGAAATTATATGGACAGTTTGTAAGCATGGTTCTTCAAATTCTTATAGTAACCAAATGAAGGTTATAAGGAACAGAGAACCCATTCTTCTGACAGACATATTGAGGATTAAATAAAAAGAAGTCTGTCTAAAAGTGAAACAGCATCCAAGTCTATTCTGTGCATTTGTATAACTCCAATATGTATGGTTTTCATTGTTGATAATCTCTTTCAATGGTGCAGATATCAAGTAATGAGGCCTTATGAGAAAAAGAAGGAGGAGGAGGAGGAGGAGGAGGAGGAGAGGGGGAGGGGGAGGAGGAAGAAAACACCACCAAATAGCTATCAAGTAGACAGAATTTTGAGTGAATATGTAGGACACACTGAGTGGGACCGTGTTCAGGGAAAGACACTGAACAGTGCATAGCCAACCAGCAAGGGGGAAGGGACAACTGATGGAGGGGATTGCCCATGACATTGAGAATACCAATCTAATATGTATAATAAATTCACTCATCTTTTCTCACACAGTGAACTAATTAACAAAATGTTATCAAGCTTTGCCACATAAGAAGTACTGCCTAGAATCTATATACCATAAATTTTGTCATGTAAAAATTGTTGCCAAAATTCTGTTTCCTATTTGCTTATCTGAATCTAATTTGGTTCTTAAATTACAACATAAATGAAGTAGTCATTGATGATAATAAATGATAAATGATGATAGTCATTTGTCTGTCCACGCTTTCCACTCTGTTGAATACCCCCTTATCATCTGCTTGTTCTTCTGCTCTACCTGAACAGAACAGGTGCATGTGGGGAGAGTTTAATTCTGAAAATGGCAAGGTGCAGCTAGCAGACATGTATGCAATAGTGCACTGCTTTTTAATTTTTGTTTTTAATTCAGATTACTTTATCTTGAATACTAAATGCCCAGGTTCAAGCCCACACTTGAGATGGCCATGGTGGCTGGGCATTCTCATTTTAAACCACTTGACTCCATTTCTTCCTAGATCTAAGCACCCAAACATCTGTCCTTTGGTATTAAGAACTCTGCAGCCTGTGGCTCTTTCCATTTGCTCATTTATCTATTCATCAACACCTCATCTTCGAGTCTTTCCAAAACATTTTCAAATGGCCTATCTTGAATAAGTGCACATTATTTCCCTAAGGGGCTCTGTAACTAATTGGAAAAAACATACTCTGATATAAAGGAAAAATTATAAGTATATAACAATGCCAAAGATGAAGACCTGCCCCTGTGTAAGTTCAGAAAAAGGAGAAGCGTAATCAGAGTACATGTCTGGGTAGAGGGGTGTTCTCACGTTCTAAGCACCAACATCACACTATGTTCTATGTACCAACATCACACTAGACACTCGTAATTTTTTTTTTGTCTTTTTGAGGCAGGGTCTCCCTGTAGCTCCAGGTGTCTTGGAACTCACTATGTAGACCAGGCTAGGCTCAAACTCACAAAGATCTGCCAGCCTCTGCCTCCCCAGTGCCGGTAACTTTTATTGTTTCTATTACAATTAACAACAAAATAAATTTACTAAGTGAGAAGAGCAGAAGGGAAGGCATTCTGGCCCCTACCCCCATCATTAATACAAGTCCAATAACATTTAGATCTTAAATGTTCTGATTTGAACTTACAAAAGCAATGGGATCATCTTCGGTTTCAGGCTGAATTACAAAAATTAAACAGTCTGACCTCACAGATGGATGGCAAATTCAGTTAGTGAGATTTGACTGCTTTTCCTCATCAATTGCTTGGGTTAGTGCAGCTATTAGGATACAGTTAGACCCCATTATCTAGACTGACTCTAAGGTAGTACAGGAGGAGTTGCGCTTTACGTTTGAGTTTCATGACAGGCTTCCATCAAGGTAAGTAGAGGCAACAAGCACAGCAGGATTCAGACACCCCTGGCTTCCTGTCTACATACCATCCATCACACATCTTTCATTCTCTTAGCACTTAGTATTTTCCATTGTGCAGATGAGGAAACTGAGGTTCTGAGAACGAAGTGATTTTGTTGTGGTCACCCTAACCTTTATATAGCACACGCTGCCTACAGCTTCTTGTTTTCCTACCTACCTCAGCCTCCAAAATGTTGGGATTACAGGTATGGACCACCACACCCAACTTTTTCATACAACTTTCAAGTAAGGGTCAAAGTCAGAGTTATAAATTCAAGACCTGTGTTCTACGAACTGTCTCTCACATCTAGACTAAGATTGTAAGTTTGCAAATGTTCTGTGTTTTACAGAGGAAGGAGACATCAAGGGCACCCTGTTTTATCCTAAGAGATCACTGGAGCGTCCACACAGGTACACACCCACCCACACACCCACACACACATATACACGCAGATGAACATACACATATGCATGCACATATACACTGTTGCTGTCACACCTCCAGCGTCATGACACCAACTGTCATAGCTAATGCTGAAGAAAACACTGCTTTTCTGACCTTCCACTTGTAAAGAATCCAAAGGATAAACCCCATGCCTAGGGAAAATTTCCTGTTAAGAAGAAAGAGCCCAAAAATGGTCTCTTCCCTGAGACCCATTTTTCATACGATTAATGTCAGGCCTCCCGTGTTTCCTAATGAAACCTGACACTAACTGAGAAAAATGGATACATTAATATTGAGTTCATTAGTAAATAGATTACCCAAATGTTTGGGGTAAAGGGAGGAGGAAGGTGAAGGGAGACAGAAGAAGAAGGAGAGAGACGCGCATACTACTCAGCTATTCTGACAGGAGCCTCTCCGAGGACCACATGCTGATCAAATATTTATGGATTTTAATGCACCAATCTGTTAAGTCAGGAAATATTCTCTTTTACCAAAAAATTTTTTTTTAAAGAGGACCACCTGATGCTAAAATATTTTCCTTAGATGGAAACTGCAGTTGCAAATAGAAAGACACAGTTAGGAGCACTGTCTTTGTTCCCTGTATGTGATGTACAATTGACTGATGTCAAATTCCCCTTGGCTCGACCCACAACCAGTGAAAGGAGTGTAGAGAAGATGGCACAGGAGACTGAGCCTGGTATCCGCACAGAAAAGTGCCCTGAGTCTCCAGCTAAGTTATTCCTACCTTGCTGAAGGAGAAGGCCTGGGCCCTATTGTCAGCCATCCTAAGCCACGTGAGGGAAATAAAGACCAGCACAGGCAGAAGAGGCCAACAGACTAGAAGGTTCTGCTCTGCTCCTTCCTTGATGTGTGACTTTAGACATTACCCTTTACCTCCTGCCTCTATAAAAAGATGGTGCTGAGGATAGCTTTAGTCAGTGACACAGAATTACTACCACCAGGCTCAAATAGTTCCATGAGAAGAGAGTTCCTACTATAAGCAATCAAGTGCCACAAAAGTTACAATATTACTGTTTTTATAAGATATATCTGCCTCTTCATGTGTGTGCAATGAGATACAAAGTAATTGCAAGATCAAAACCTAGTCCTACCTCCACCAGCTCTTCACTGTGTGACCTCAGAAGACACCCTTTATCAAGCTCACTTCAGCATGCCTACCATCAACATGGCCAGGCTGGACCTCTATTACATACAGCTTTAAGACTTTTGTGTGTCCATAGCAACCCTGATGAGGCTTCAGGAGGAAGATGATTGTTAAGTAGCTCCAACAATGTGCTGGCTTCTCTGGGGACCCAAGATTCATCCTTGATTATGAGATCAGTGTGGACACAGGATCCATTGCTCTCTTAGAACTATTGCTCTTATATTTTGTCTCTTAAAGTCCTTGAGCGAAGAGATTTCATCTCATGCTTGGAGGAGAAAATAACTTAATAAAAGTGAGGACAGAAAGAAAGAAGGAAATAGTCCAGGTAGAAATGGACCCCAGAGAAAGTAGGTGTTCATGAATCAAATAGTTTCTTTCCTGGTTGCTGCATTTCACTCTGTCTTGGGTATTTTATTTGCTGAGATAGGAATGATCTGCCAAAAAATTTTTACACACAAGAGACAGAGATACACAGACAGATGGTGAGACAGAGGCAGACACAGCCTTTAATCTGGGGGCAGAAACTTTCCTATTCTTCATGAGGCAAGAGGTCAAAAGGAATAAAGAATAAAAGGAAAATAGCAAATACGCATGTAAAGACAATGCCACAGCCAAAGCAGGTTCTTTGTATGCCAAACAGCAGTGACATTTCCTTAAATGGCCAGCCAAATCCTTACACGGGGGCTTTTTACACAGGCTTCTTGCCACCAAATTTATTAGCAGAGAGAGAAATGCATGAAAAAGAAGGTGCAAAGTGCATAGGAGGGTAAAGTGGATAGTGAAAATGCATTTTGTTTCCCAAATCTTGTAGCGTGATTCACTCTCTGTATTGTGACAAAGAGAGAGGTCTCTAAGGAGTTAGTTTCATGTCTCATCCATCCACAGTGTAATGGGAAAATCCCACCTAGCTTCTACAAAATATCAGCACACACTGTGTGCCACATACACTCAATTCCATTAGAGGTAATGGAATAAGATTGTCCCAGAAGTTGTTTTCAATTGCCTTAGTGCATCCTTCATAGAGGTACAAGAATGTGTGAACTGTTTGACTCAAGTTGAAGTATGGACCCAAATCTGAAGTGATAGCCATTAATGGGTGTGCGGGGGAATCACCTCTGTAATGGTCGAGAAAATAATATTCAGCAAATAATCTCCAGCTTGTGCCACATATTACAAAGCAGCACCTGGCTATTCATGAAATGTTGCTAACTGAGTACAACCCCTGGACAGTCCGCTCCATCAAAGCCCTCCCTACTCTCCAAACAGGACAATCAGATTCACAGGCTGAAGAACCCACACCAAAATATCGGATGGTCAGGAGTTTGAACCCTCTATTCTGGCATTTCTGTTTGCTTTGCTGTTGGCAAGTCATTTATACTCACTGAACCCCTGTTTTATCAGCTAAAAACAGAATGAAACCAAATTGGATTTGATTAAATAGTTTATGTAGGTAAGGATGGTGAAAAAATACTTGGATATCATATGAAAATGATAATGTTTAAATATATATTGCAGCCTGGTGTTCACAAAGACCGTAAGAAGGTGTCAGAATCCCTGGAACTGGAGTGACAGGCAGCTGTGAGCTCCTGATGTGGCTTCTGGGAACCAAACCTGGGTCCTCTGCAAGAGCAGCAGTAAATGCTCTTAACTGCCGAGCTTTCTCTCCAGTCCCCAAAACTGAGAAATTTTAAGTAGATTCAATTTGGAGTTTCCAAACTGTACCCTACTGCTGAACATCCTGCTTTCTGTGATTTTATGGGGTTTTTGCCTTCATTTTGCTCCTAGTTTCTGTCCTATTTTTGCCCTAATTTACTAGAATCATTCTCCTCCGCATCACTCCCCACATCTTCACCTACTACATAGCATCAGACAGAAAATGAATTTAATATCTAATTTAGAAATCTAATTCTGTGTTAATAGAACTAAATTATTAACTTTATTTTTATCTGTGTGTGCATGCTCATTTGTATGCAGGTGCATGTGTATGCACACATGTGGAGGCCAGAGAATGACCTCAGGTGTCACTGACAGGAATGCCATCAGTGTCCTTAGATATAGTCTCTCATTGACCTGTGGTTCTCCAATTAGTCTAGACTGACTGGCCAACAAAGTCCAGGGATCCTGTCTCTATCTACCCAGTGCTAAGATTATGAGCATACACCACCATGCCTGAGTTTTTAACATATATGCCAGGGATCAAACACATGTGCTTATGTTTGCAAGGCAAGCATTTTCACTGATGAAAAATTTCCCTAGCTATTGAAATTACTTTTAAAATGACGATTTATTTATTTATTTATTTATTTATTTATTTATTTATTTATTTATGTGATCATTTGCCACATGTTTGTGAGTGCCCTCAGACGAGAAGTCTTCAGATCCTCTGGAGCTGGAGTTACAGGTGGTTGTGAGCCACCCAATATGGATGCTGCTGGCAAATAAACTCAGGTCCTCTGGCACAGCAGTGTACACTCTTAACCACTTAGCCATCTCTCCAGCCTGTATAATTACTTTTTTAAAACACACACAGAAATAAAACTTCCATGAAAAGGAGAGTTGGAATGAAATGGACATCGGGCCAGGAACCTCCCTTATATCTGTGCTCTGGATCACTTTTAAAGCACCTCAACTAGGAAATCTAGGGTACTGTGGAATACAGTGAAGGGGAAAATTTTACAAAGTTCCCCATCCAACGACACTAGTCAATACCACAAACTGGAAGCATGAGGGAGTTTCAGGAGTTTCCTGTGCTGGACAGTTCCTTCTGCATGGCCTTGGGAAGAAAATCAAGGCAAACAGCTGACGAAATACGCAAAGAAGGTAAGCCATAGTCCTTCCATGGTCACCTCATTGCTACATGTGGGCAGTCTATCACCAGAAGACTGCTCCGTGTTCACACCATTACTGTTTGAATGTGCTTCCTTTTGTTGGTTGTGAAATTTGGTTTCTCAGGGGCTCAAGGGAATGAAATTATTCTCTAATGATTCTGGAGACCAGAAGTCCATGTTAATAGAGCCAAACCAAAGTGTTGAAAAAAAACTAAGATTTCTCAGATTACCACAGTGCCAGAAATCACTTTTTCCTTGGATAGGACTGCAAAATCCATTTGTTGAACAGAGATGCTATTGTCAAGTACTAAAAATAGATATTTTTATGTTACTCTCTCAAGGTGAGTTCAGACATTGTGGTAATGTTTTTCATTAATGACATCATTACATTCTCGTTAGTTGTTTTCAATCCCATTTACAGATAAGAACACTGAGGCCTGGAGAGGCTGCATCACTCACCAAAGATAGCTCAGTCACCAACAAGGGTAAAAATCTTTCCAGCCCAACCCACAAATGCTGTTCCAGGATCTCAGCTCTTCTTACAATCCACATCCTCTGCTTTCCTATTGCTCACAGTCATCCTGCTAGGCCTTTCTAGCTCACATCAGTCAGTCCAATTCCCACTTCATACTTTTTACTAAAAACTGAGCAGTTTTCATTTTTATACCCTGCCATAATCTCCATGAATAAATGAACAAGAAATAAAATGAAATCTGGACTGCAGAGACGGCTCAGTGTTAAGGGCACTGCTTGCTCTCACGGAGGACCCAAATTCAGTTCCCAACACTTACATGGTGGATAACAATTATCTGTAACTCCAGTTCTAGGGTATCCAGTGCCCTCTTCTGTGGGCATTGCACACACATGGTGCACTCACATACAAGCAGGGAAAGCACTCATATACATAAAATAAAAATAAAGACCAACATTTTTTAAAAGGAATAAGATAAAATGAAGGTGTAAGATATCAAGGAAGGCAGAAAGGATGGAGGGAAGCAGAATGTAAAGGGAGAGGAGGAAGGAGCTGAAAGTACTTAGAAAATGTTGCTAGCATCTTGCTCTTAGCTATCATTACAGGAACACCTGAGGTAGTAAAGTCATCGATCAAGGTGGTGTATCTTCAATTGCAGTAGAAAGGGGGGAGAGAGAGAGAGAGAGAGAGAGAGAGAGAGAGAGAGAGAGAATGAATAATGTAGATGTAAAAGTCATCACTAAAGACAACCTTAATAAGAGAAAATTAAACATGTTAGCTAATAAGACTTTAAAGCCTTCTTTAAACACAGCTAATAAGACTTCAAAGCCTTCTTTAGATGGAAATGAATTCTTCAGGCAAGTTTGGGAACTGGAGTAGGAGGACATCCTGCACAGAGGTTCATGAAAAATATCATCAACATTGAAATTGAACAAGTCACAAACCCAGACACCTTGGTCCCCTGCTGCATTCATCCTGGACCATGGCAGCCCAAAATGGAAAAGGGCTCTATTAACTCTCAGCACCACAAACAGTGGGAGAATGGACCTGAATTCTGGAAAACAACAGGGCCTAGGGGTAGCCATGTCCGGGTACCTACATATGCAGTCCATGCACTCATACTCTACAGAGCAGAGAAGACAGCTTCCAAATAGAAAGCCAGCTGTGCTTCCTTTACACAAGCCACCTTTCTACTCCTTGATGATTTATTTTGTTTTCATTTCTTCATCCCTGAGCCTAAAGCTAAAGAAAGAGGAAAGAATGAACATGCTTTCAACTCTAGACCTAAGAGTAATGAAAACAGCGAGCCGAGAGGAAAGCAGGGCGGAAACAGGTGTGTGTGGGGGTATTGTATGCAATACTAATGCCAACACCACCTTCCCATTGCTCATTCCTCCTAAGGGTCCTGATGCATTCTTCAACCAAACATAAATAGATTTTATTTATTTATTTCCTCCAGAATGTAGATATGAAGATTGATGCTTGCATGTAAAAAGGGTGTGGGGATGATTTCCCCTCTGGGAAAGAAATGAATTAAATGAATTGTGGCTAAATGAAGAGACTTAAGACCCTAAGGGAGTCAAGGTTAGTGGCAGGTAGGAACACTGGCATAAAAGAGGCCATTTTTCCTTGAAGCTGAATTTTTGCATATGATAGAGAAGCCCAGGAGGTAACAGCCTGCAGCCAAGTGTGCAGTCCAAAGAATCCTCTAGCCTGAGACTCTACCTCCTAGCACTCCGTTTGTTGCATTATTTGCATTCTTTTCTGTTCATTCAACCTGCATGAAATGAGTACCCAGTACCTATCAGACAGTCTAGTTCCTGGGTGGCTAGGAGAGAATAAACAGGGAAAGCCCATCCTGATAGATTTACAACTTAAATGAGTAACTGCCACCAGCAAGCATGAATCATAAGCAGGACCGCTCTCTGTGAGAGCTCCGGGTAGCTTGCACAACTCTATGCTTCAGACACAGGAAGTCATTTAATCTTCACAAAACCCCTATAATGATCTTTAGATAAGAGACAAGGAAACTCTGAGTCAGAGAGACTATGAACTTGGCCCAAGGTCACACAGCTGTTGGCTGGTAGGGCTGGCCCTTATTCAAACCTTATTCAAACACATGCAGCCTGGTCCTTATTCAAATTCAAGACAAAACAATGCAAAAACAAATTCAGGGTTACAATTGCCACATACAATATAAACAGGCTATAATGACCAAGGAGAATAATTGAAGCAGAGGGCTCTGTTTGAACAAGGTGGTCAGGGAGGGCTGATTGGAGGAGGTAACATGTACCCTGAAGAACTGAGAAGAAGCTGCAAAAAGGAACAGCAAATACAATTCTGAGAAAAATACATATATGCATTTTGTACTATGCCTTAACTTCCTGTCACCCAATTGTCTTTTCGTCCTACCTCACTTCCATCCCTAGTACCCTCAATTCTGCAGATTTCTTTTCTCTTTTGTCTCTTTCTTCTTGTTACTTTCTTCTACCCATTATTAAGGCTTTCTGGTGACTTCCATCCTGGCCTCCATTTGTGTGTGTGTGTGTGTGTGTGTGTGTGCACATACACATGTGTAGGAATTATGTGTGCTTATGTATGTCAAATCCACAGGTTGTTATGGGGTATCTTCCTCAAGCACTCTCCAACTTACATTTTGAGACTGCATCTTTTAATGAACATAGAGAGCTCATCAATTTGGCTAGACTGACTGTTCAGTAAACCCTATGGCTCCTCCTGTCTCTCTCTCCACGGGGGTGGGATTACAGGCATCCTCTCACACCCAGCTTTTCACCTGAGTGCTAGGAGTCTGAACTCAGGTCCTCCAGCTTGTGTGGCAAGCACTTTACCAACTGCACCATCTCCTCATGGCCTCCAGCTTAATCTTCATTTTCCAGTTAAACAAACAATGAATCAGAAGAAGGGAAGGAAGAAAAGCAACAGTTCTGCCAGGCACTTTCTAAATATTTCCATGCCTGACACCTGTGGAGGCTTAGGCATTTTTTTTTTTAAGCAAACTTTTCCAGAGCTACCTGGCCCAGGAGGATGGATTGCACTTAATCTTCTTTGTACTGGCTTTTTTTTTTTTTCCAATACACCATGCTATTCCACCAGGGTTTTGGTTATTTTTTTAAAGGATTTATGGATCTCATTTGAAAGTAAGGCATAGGAAACAAAGAAACAGACTATGACCAATGTAGCATGGTTAAGCTTTTCTAGTAGAATTCAGATCAGCATATCCTGCTGAACCCTGAGCTTCTCCACCTGATTAGAAAGCATTTGTTCAACTGTTGTGATCTGGACCTGCAATGTCTCCACAGGCTCATGGTTTGAACATTAGGTCCTCAGCTTGTGGTACTTTTCTAAAATCTGCAAAGCCTTGAGGTGATAGCCAGCCTTGCTGGTGGAGGTAGGATAGGAAGGATAGGCCTTTGAGGGCTACACTGCCCCTGGCTTCCTAGTCTACACCATGTGGATGGCTGGAGTGCTCACCTGCCACAAGTAACTGAAATTCTGCCACTGTGCCTTCCCCACCGGGATGGATTTGAATCTCTCTGACAGACACCATCAAGCCAAAATAAACCTTTCCTAGATTAAGTTGCCTCTTTCAGGTGATGAGAAAAAGAAATTAACATCAAACCAACCAAACTCCAAGCACATTTCCCTGAACCCACTCCCTGTCATTCTACCATCTTATTCCTCGAAAAGAATCAAGTACACGTAGAGGAAACAATGCTCTGCCCTGTATATGAAGTAGTGGTGTGTATGCCGAAGTTTTTGTGGTCTATCCACGTCTCCTGCCAGTCCTGTGAATAAATATACTCTGGGCCGTCTCTGTTCTCTCAAGGGAACAGGTCTCAAAATCATACAGACTTTGGTTGAAACCTATCATTCTTGACTTTGACCGACTGACTTAACTCCTCTGATCTGTATTGTCTATAAACTGGGATCATCTACACCTATATGTTGAAGATCGTTAGAAGGATTAAATGGGAATATATGTGATGAACCGACTATAATGCTTGACCATCTGTGCTCAATACACGTGCATTCCCTTTGACTCTAGGGAAAAATGAAATGGAAGGCAACGGACCAGAGTGGCAGCTGCAGTTAATTACTATTAAATTGGGAAAGACTTACTTCTCTCCCTAACATCTAAAGAGCATCCTGCTGCTTCAGCAGTGTGTGACTTGGGATAGGATGACCTGCTCTGTTTGGCACCCAAGGACATCCACAGGGTCGGGGAGGGGGACCTTGGAGCAGGCAAGGAGAACAGGCCCATGCCCCATTTCTCCAATATCATTAAGGGTCTAGAAGGTGGGAAACACTCCTTGTGAAACAAATGACCTTGTGGAGAGGTGTATTTTGTTTTTGTTTTTGTTTTTGTTTTTGTTTTTGCAGTGAGACACTTTAGAAATTGCTTCGTAAATGCATTGTGCTGATAGCTCACACATAGCTTTCGAAAGCTCCCTGATTCAGGGTCTCATTTGCTCACACCACCATCTGGTGGGGGAAGGGGGCCAATTATTTAAGAGTCGGCTCTTTGCTGAGCCTATGATTTGTCAGACATTCTGCTAAGCCTCCTCACATTGTCACAGCAACCCTGTGTGTAGAACCATCATTAGCTTCACTTTACAAATGAGAAAGCCATGGTTCAGAGAGGTCAAAAATTTCCTCACAATCACACAGGTAGATGATAGAATCTTGTGCTTTATCTAGGGAAACTTTCTTTTCTAACTGTACTCAAATCTCTGTCTTTTAAATATCAATAGAAATATGAAGTAAACATTTCTTCTTGAAATCAGGAGAAATAACTGAAAAGCAAGACCACAGCGGATGTAACCACTCAAAGACAAATGTTGACTCTCAGGAACAGAAAAGGTGTGAATTGCTAAAAGGGAACAAAAAGATGCATCTGACCTCCCAGCTCTTGCTGTGCAGAGTCCTCAGCACCTGATGACAAGGTTAGGATGTGCTAAAGGGCAGAGAAGGCCCAGGGACCTAAGTGTTACATGTGCAGCTTTGTAAAGCTGAAAACGGCATGTTAACTTAGATTCCTCAGCCTTATGCAGGCTCCTTAGCAGAATCTAGAGGCAATGAAAACAAAATCTAATCAGAGTCTTTTGCCAGATCAGAAGATTACATTTAACTTACATTCTCATTATTTTTAATGTTTTCAACCAACATTGCACTGAACTTAAAATCAGAGAGGAGTGTAATCTATTTTTAAGTACATAGGTGTGTAATCGGAGAGGCCCGCTCAGCCTGAGAGCTGAAGTTTAGGTCAGCCCTGCTCCCAGAGTAGAGGAGATTAAACAATTTGACCAAAAGGAAAATGAAACAGGGATTCAATGCAATTTCCCAGGAAGCTTCATGTAAAATTATTACTCTCCTGAAATGTACAAGAAAAATAAAGACAAAAACAAAATATTACATATTGGCGCTATTTCCCTTTAAATTCTATACATATGAGTTTCAACCTGTTAATTTTTTTAGATTGTTACTAATCACATGTTTCTTAATTTTCTAAGAATTTTTTTTAAATTTCTATTGATTAGAGGATTTCATACAATGTGTTTTTGTCTGACATGCAGACTTCCTCCCATCTCCAACAGCAACTTTCTACCCCTCTGCCCTTCATGTCCTCTAATAGCTTTTTTCCTTTGAAAAAGGCCTATCAAGTCTAATCTGTGTGTCCTCTTGGGTGTGGGTCTATCCCTTAGAGTCTGGCCAACCACTCATCACACTAGTAAGGACAACTGACTCTCCCTCTCCCAGAAGCTTCCAATACCCAAATACATTCTCAGCTAGGGTCTGGCCTTCCTGCCCACCTCTCTAATCCTTGTTCGCCATTCTTAATCTGGCTAGACATGAGATACTAAGCAAGGTCTGGGAGATGTTCATTTCTCAAAATGTGCTACACCAAGCTGTATAATCCACAGGTTACTAATGAGAGATTGAGTGTTCTGTGATGACAAATAAATATGGGAAAGGTAGAGATACACAAAGAACAATAGGTTGATTTGTGGTAAGGCTATTCAGAGCTAATTTACAAAATATTCTTATTTTGCTATGAGTATCTAGTATGTGGTATGTGTTTAGTTCAATATAGTTTGCGACATGATCATGTGTTATTCTGGACTCGAGTTTAGAAAATTCTGGTTTAGATTTACTGGTGGGTGGAGGGTGGAGAAAAGCAAAGGAAGATAGCTAAGCTTTTATATTATAAGTGCCAAACACCATGTAAAGTCAAGGGCTCATTGCTATAATATTAGGTTGGAGTATTTCATTAACAACTGATCTCCTAATTCATGTTTTATGATCCTGTCAGCACACTGAAGCATTTGTCTTTATCCAAAAAGAAAGTGTGTGTAGCTTCTGATAGTGAGCATCTCGTCCTTTTGCCCCATTAACTTAGAAAAGAGGAATCACTGGAAAAGGTGGATGAAAGTCAAAACAATTGAGTTGTCTTTTTATGGATTTATCGAGTGGCAACTGGTGCCACATAGCCTGAGCTAGGCGAGGGCAGTGAAGCATATAGGGAAGTCCATTGATCATCAGGCACCTGGGTCAAAAAGGATTTTATCTTCTGTCCTCAAACCCAAATGGTAAAGCTATATATACAGGCTGTAGACGGGAGGCTGGCACACTGGGCGGCAACTGGGAGACTGGGGATCAACTCTTCTACTCCAGTGACTCCTGAAACAGGGAGAGATCTGCAAGGCCAATGTTGGTTAAAAAGAACATGATCAGCTCTTGCCTATCTCAGAGACCACCAAGTCCCAAATTCTCACTTAGTAAATGTGGGGAAAATGATGGCTGAGCATTGCACATGGCTTGTGTGCCTACTAGGGAACGTTAGGTTTGAATCAAACTTGTTGATGACACACTCTCATGGACAAACTATGGATTTGGACTCATACAATTTTCATGGTCCCTGCCTTTGAAAGTCCACTTTTTAATGGTGGAAATAAAAAGTATACATTTCATGTAGAGCTGTATACCTAGGTTTCATAAGAAATTCTCAAAAGGAATGGCTTACTGTTCAGAAGTCAGGAAAGTTCTAACAGAAGAGCTAGTTATTACAGAAGGCATTATCTCCAGGGCACAAGGCTTGATTCCACTTCCTTCAATGTAAACTGTTCTTGGTGACTCATTTTTAATGGACAGAGTAAATAAATGGAGCAATATTCTTTCAGTGAAGAAACCCAAAAAACAGCACCTCACCAAAGCAATCAAAGATGATATATACAATGGTATGTCAGGGTGACATCATATATGCCCTGACAGACATGTTGAAAAGGGTACTTCATCTCCATGGTATACTGTCCCTAAAACACATATTCTCATTCAAGTAGTGAGAAAACCACAGGCAAACCCAAATTCAGAAACATTCTATAAATCATCTGACCTCTGCTTTTCACATGCAATAACATGTATTTTAAAAGATGAAACGTTGAGAAAATGAAACATCGGGGGAAATCAAGGAGACATGAATACTGAAATTCAGATGATGTAGACCCTGGCACAGAAAGGGGACACTAGCGTAAATGGTAAAATTGGAATATGGTAGTTTAGTGAATAACATGACAAATGCTGATTTCTTAGTTTTGACACATGCTACATGGTCTTGTTCTATGGTATCCCTAGAGGGGTCTGGGTAAAGGATATATGGCAACTCACCCTATGTATTAATCACCTTTTCATCAAAGCATACAGAGGAAAGGCGTTTATTTAGCTCAGTTTTGGAGGCTGAAAATCTAGACATAAGTGGGTAAGGCTATGATGACAGTCTCCTTCATGGTTAGAATATATGTGTATCTTTGATTAGTCTTCCTCTTCCTTAAAAAGCCACCAAGATGGATTCATGGGAGCTACACCCTAAAGACCTAATCCAGTTCAAGCATCTAGTCACTCCTCAGAGGCCAGCATCTCTAAATACCACATCACATTATGTTTCCGCTCTCTTAATGCCATTAATATAGGACTCTGAGGATTAAACATCTACAGGAGTTGGGGGGCGGGAAGCCACACTCAAAATGAAATACCACTTCATCTGTGCCAATTTTCTATAAATTTAGAAGTATTACAGAATTTTAAAATGTTTTTTTTAAAAACACACTGGTGGTTAGAAGAGTTGAGAGAGATTAATTATTCCTCTAAGGCAGTTTGGAGGAGAGAAATGCAGACCAAACAAAGACGCTCTAGTCAGGGGGAACATATGTTCGGGATGATAGAAAATGTGCTCTAAGCACTTGTGCATTTGGTGTGGTGGCAAAGCATGCTGGGCGGAAGGGAATAAGTCTAAGAAACATACCATAGCATAGGGAAGCTCATAGGCTCATCTAGGAACATTAGCATGTCAAAGAAAGATCTAGGCAGAGAAAGCCTGTCACATAAGAAGCAAAACTCTAGTCAGATGAGTTGGCAAAGACAAGGAACAAGTTATTTGTAGGTAAAACAACAAATTACATCAATTCAGCCCTTCTGGGGGACTCTGATCTGACATGACTCTGCCCCCATGTGAGGTGGTAGAGAGAGGAAAGTAGAATTGCTTTACATAAATTGACTTGAAAGCATCAAGGTGGAAGGCTGTTTCTCTACTTCAATGCTGCCACTCTTATCAGAAACAAGAAGGAGCATCTGGGGAAAGATCTGGGCAACTATGTATACCTATGAAACAGAGTAACAAAAAATTAAGGTAAGTTCACAGTGGCAAATTTATTCCCAGATATAATGAAATGGAATTTGAGTGGTAGATCATAGAACTACCCACTTACAAACCTTAATATTTATTTACCAAAACAAATCTCAGCATCAAGTACAAAACCCAAGTCTGGAACCCAGTATTAACTATCACATCTGTAAACTACTTTCATACCTTATCCACCCTCTTGTTGCATTTTATCACCAGTACCCTAATTTTACATCTTTTAAAAACAGGAAACAAAACAAGACAAAATTGAATTCCCAATTCTTGTACCTATTCATAAACCGTGGTCTAAGGGTAAGCTGCCTTTACTTGAGCCCAGATTTTATACCATTTTCATATTGTAGGTGTGCCTCACTGCCACCATGAAGTCTTCCCTGACTGAACAGACACTAAAAGCTGTTCTTTCCTCCAACTTTCCACGTGTTTCAAGTATTTCCCCGTAAAGATCAAAGAAGTTCACTTTCCCAGCCTCTTAAGCATATAAAAGTGGCTAAGGTGAATGATTTGGAACGATTTCTTGAAAAGGCTTGCTGTAATAAAGGGATAAAAGAGCTCACAAGGTGAGCTCTGTATTCTGCTTACTCTCCTGGATGGCTCTTTCAGCTATTCTATTAGTTCCTGATTAATTTCTGGGAGGTTGTGGATCATGTCCATCTGGGAAACTCAAAGAGGAGGCAAGAGATGTTATTTTGAGTTGTGCAGTCACCTTGTCTCCAAGCTTTGGGTCACGTTATAAAACTGAATATTTTCACTGTCTAACTTCCTAGGATACAGGTTACAGTAGCTTATAGAAGAAACTTAAATATCTTCTTAATTGAGTTGGATGTGAGGATTTTTCTAGCAGTAAGGCCATTTTGGAAGGGAACATCTGGCCTTTTGAGAATACCTCCACCAGACAGCCACCTGTTCCTTAGAATCTGAACCTATGCCTCCAGGTCTGGACTGACGAAAACATTGGCCTGACCTCAGAAAGCAATTATTTTCTCTTGTGAATTCTAGTCTGGCCCAAGAAAAGCCATGCAATTCCAAGTCACAACCTCCTTATCACTTCAACTACCTCTAAATGTCAAGGACCGATTTTCATTGCACTTCCCCTGAGAGGAATTATTAGTTTAATGAGAAATAGGGGCTCTCATCTCCATCCCAGGACTGGTGACACTTGGAAGAATTAGTCCCACCAACCTGGAAACTTGGACACATTAAACACACAGAGATCAAATAAAATCTTCCTTTGATGCTTTACAGTCCAATACTCAGAGCTGAGTTAATGTACCCAAGGAAAATCAACAACGTGTAAACAACTGAGGACCATCTAGCACATATGTGCATGAGCATATTGATATCTGCATGTATGTAATGTACCCATGCTGTGCAATGCCCACAGAGGTCAGAAGAGGGCATTGGAGTCCCCTGGAATTGGAGTTAGAGATGGTTGTTAGCTGACATGTTGGTGCTGGGAATCGAACCCAGGTCCTCGGCAAGAGCAGCCAGTACTCTTAATTCTCTTAATTGCTGAGTCATCTCTCCAGTCCTTATTTTTATTTATTCTTAGAAAATTTCATACATTCATATAATGTATTTGATGATATCCACCACATTGCCCTCTAAGCCCTCCAATATATTTCCCTTCCAACTTCATG
Organism: Nannospalax galili; assembly: GCF_000622305.1. Lineage (NCBI taxonomy): Eukaryota > Metazoa > Chordata > Mammalia > Rodentia > Spalacidae > Nannospalax > Nannospalax galili. The sequence goes on along the minus strand of NW_008338996.1, from coordinate 5,862,075 downwards.
CCCTTTATGTTTTGTTTTGTAACTCCAATCTGTTTTACCTGTATGTGCATGTGCATGGGGGCACCCACTGGAGTGTGGGTACCTTCCAGTGACCATGCCCCTAAAGAAAAGTGACTTTCCCACAGCAACTCACATCTGCTAATAGCTCCTCAGCTAGGTGTGGGGCCTCAGTAATTGCTCTGTCATCTGTCCTAGAATTTTAGCTAGCTTTATTGCGAGGTCTTCAATGCTCACAGAATTTCTGCTTAGAATGATCTTTAAAAGTTTTAGAAGTATGTGGTAGTGATGGTTGTGCCACACTGGTAATATAATTACTGTCACTATGTTGTACACTAGAAAATGATTAAAAGGACAAAGCATATGTTAGATATTTTACACAATAAAAAGTTGCATCAATAATAAATGTTTTGACAGAAATTTCAGACTTATCTCTAGCTCCAAAGCTAATCTGTGTGGTAAACTATGAAAGGTTCACAAAGATGTAATCTAATGCTGTCCAACAGAACTTTTGGCAACAATGAAAATGCTTTGTACCCATCCTTCCCAATGTTATATCCGGCAACCCTCAGGGCTATCAAGCACTTGAAATGTGGCTAATGTGCATGAGTAACTGAACTTTTGTTTTTATGTAATTTAAATAATAGTCACATGTCAGATACTTGAAGAGCTGACACACAGAAACATAAGGTGATGATTTTGGCAAAATGTGACATCTCGGTAACTGGAAAGATCCACAGTCATTCGGGTTAAAGCGCAGTATTTAAAATATGCAGCCAAAGCTCCAAATTTTGCCCACGTGTGTTCCAGCTCATTTCCTTGACTTGGTTCTTCTTGCCCTCCAGAGACCATCCACCACTCAGGGAAGGCTTAATAATAAGAAACCTAATCGTGGCTTCTGCTTTCTGAAAAACCCATAGAGAACCATACATGCATCTTACTAGGGAAAGAAACTAGTCTCTAACAATGACATATTAAGAGAATCAACTAGAGACATCACGGAAAAGGCAAAACCACGGAGAAAGTGAGAAGCTCAGTGGCTACCATAGGCCATCAGTGAGAGAAGATTAGCAGGCCGAGCACTGAAGTTTCTTAGAGCAGCGAAAGTATTCTGGATACTGATCATGGTGGATACACGTCATGATGTATGTCTAACTCCCATAGAATGTTCAACACCAAGAGTGACCCCCTAACAAAAGCTGTGGACTTTGTGTGAAAAACAGACAAATCAAAGTAGTTTCATTGACACTAACAAAGTATCACTATGAGGCAAGAATTTTGAGAATGGGGGACCTTACAGACTGCAGGGAATTCTCTGTACTTTCTGCCCAGTTTTTCTTGTGACCTTGAAAATGCTCTAAATTAAAAACCAATTTCTAAAATACATCCTGAAAATGTACCACTCATGGCCATGGAGGCCCCTCATCTGTTGGCACGCCCCCATAGTCTCCTTTCTCATTGTTCCTAATCCCATTCCTGATATGGACTAGCCCCGTCAATCACCTAGATGATTTTGAACACAGACACTTTGAAGATGCTCATACCTCCAAACTGAATGTTCTTCACTTTCCTCCCAAAGCACCCTGGCAGGCATCAAATCCTCCATAAGCAGAATCCTCTACTCACCCTTTTTGAATACTTTCTTTAACTATGAACACAGTGTTAACTATTTCGCTCTTTGTAATCCCTATGCCTGAATAAATATCATGGCTCTTACTGTTTCATTACTAATCTGTCTCTACACATGGTGTCTAGGTTGTGCCTGGCTAGGTTTTGTCCCTCTCTGCCAGACCTTGCAGGATCTGGTTCAGACCTGTCCTTAGGCCTCTTTTTTCTCCTTCCCTTTGTCCATCTACAACTGACTTTTCACTGTCATGGAACTCACACAGAGCAACTCTCAACTGTAACCCTTCCACAGTCTTTCCCCCACTCACAGCTATCCCCCAACAAATTCAGTTCTTCACCTCAACCCCACCTCCTGTTAGGAAAGTCTCTAAATTCCCTGCCTGAAATAAATGCCCTGCTTATTATGTTCCCAAAATACTTGATGCTTTTCCTCTAGGCGCTTACTAAAAATGTGTCTAAATAATTACTTATGAAAATTTTCATTTATTTTTATTTTATCCTTTTGACTTTAAACTCCTTGTCCTGTTTCTCCCTTCCCTAACAGTTTTAACCATGCTTCCTGCCAAAGAAGGCACTCTCAAAGTATATTTGTTGAAAAAAATGAAGTTTTCCTATCTACCATAGTCCAGATATGGGCTTAATAATTACTTATAAAATGACTGTATTTATTTTATATCCAGAACCTATAACAGTTTCTGACATAATGAGTAGCCAGCAAATCCAACATTTGTGGAGTGAAGAAATGACTGAAAAGTTCAGATATCTTTGCACAAAGCAATGTATATTCTCAGCTCCTTCATAATAGAAGGGCATTTAGCCTTCATTCAGTTTTAGACTCGGGAGCTGTTGCAAATAAAAACAAAATGATGCTTATGATAACAGTAGTTACTAATTTATCAAATACTTTTCAAGCATGCTTAGCTCAACGTTCTTTTGGTCATATGTGTGCTGAGTAATACAAAGATCCTTCTAGAAATGGGCAGCAGGAGTCTACGAGAATGTTACTGACCACATGTGCCATAGTGAGCAAGTGACCAGCCAGACACAGGCTGCCTGGTTCCCAAGCTCAGGCATGGAGTAGGAACAGAGGCTTCTAGGACAGAAGCAAAACAAGTACTCAAAATCCCTGCAGGCCAGAGCCAATGGGGAGAGACAGAATGTACCCTGATTACAATCTAAGGGGGATTCATCTGCTGAAAGAGAGTTGATTGGATTCTACTGTGATGCCAGAGTCTGTCAGCAATCAAACACCCTCTGGCTACCTCTAGGCAGCCAGAATTGGAAAACTGGAAGCAGAGGCCAGTCTGCAGCTGGAGAAGACTCTGGAGACACAGGGGCAGCTTGGCTTCAGACTATAGTCAAAGAGGTAGATGATGTACTTGTCTATTTACCACATCGCCAATGAAAAATATTTCCTCACAGACAGCCAAAAGAAAGAAAGCGTCCTACACTGGGGAGGGGTCCCAGTAACAGGGAAAAGTAGGAGTAACCCCTTACAATTGGAGGGGGGTGCAGAGAACTTCAATACACTGTACTTTATATTATCATCAGATGTCCTGTCAAACCCCACTGAAATCATTATTAAAGCCCTGTCTTGTAAATGGGCTTGTCTAGGCTGATAGAGAGGAGATGTTTTGCTGGAAAAGGAATAGTGTTAGAGTGAAGTTGAGCACTCAACTCTGTCTGATTCTCTCCAAGCGGATTGTACAAGCCAAAGGAAGACTCTCCATCACAAAGTCAAAATACAAAGAGGAGTTAGATTTCCCTCAAGAGATAAATATAGATTTAGATTCTTCCTGGGCACATACTTTTTGCAAACAAGTACTCCATATGGGACAGAACCCATAACCTAATATTTGAGAGAACTGTATTGTGTTTGGGATGATGAAACTGAAGAACAAATGAGAGATGAAATGGTTCACAGCATGCGATAAGGACACCAGTTAAAATCAAACCAAGCCCTTCAGATTTCACTCTGAGAGCCTGAGAAGTAAAACCAAGACAGAAAAGTAGCTTCCTTATGCTGTTCAATTGAACTTGTAATTTTAACAAACTTCTTTATAAATTACGGTTGCCTAAAATATGACAAGAAGGGCTGGAGAGATGGCTCAGTGGATAAAAGCACTGGCTACTTTAGCAGAGGACCCCCCAGCACCGACATGGCGACTAACAATCTTCCTTAAGTCCAGTTCCAGGGGAACCAAACGCCCTCCTCTGACCTGTGCAGGGCATTGCATGACACAGGTAAACATACATACATGCAGGCAATATACTCATACTCATAAAAATCTAAAAAATAAAAATTATTAAAAAATGACAAGAAACAAGTAGATCAAAAGTGATTCCATGAAGAACATTTAACGATGAAAGTAATAGTAGATCCTTTTCCATAATATCTTGAGAAACATAAAGAAATGGATCTGAAATCTGGCAGAGCTGATTCAGGTCCTGGAAACTATGCCATAAGAAAGCAAAACAATAGTTTTATGTCCAAAAAGTGCTATAATAAACATAATATAATATAATGTAATGTCAATGTATAATACTAAATAATAATTTTTATAATGTTTTATGGAGGAAGATCATAAAAAACAAAAGTTATACATTAAAACAGTATTCTGGCTGTAAGGATCATCCTTGGTCATTGAACGTGAAGCTAAGATGAACTGATGAGGATTAGTGAGAAAGTATTCCCAACTGTGTGCTGAAGACTCTTGGATGGCGGTCTCACAGATACAGCAGGCTCTGGGGTGACTAAGAGTTGGCAATATGTTCCTGGAATAAGTGGGCATTTTCATTTGGCTATACCAGGCAAAGAAGGCTAAATCAAAGTTATCTTTAGTGCTATCAGCATTCCCATCTAAAGAAAGGTAATGATTTGGGGTTCATAGGACCATAGGAGATTGAAATCAATACTGAGTCTCTGGTTAAGCAGATCTTTTGTACCTAACCTGACTCTTGCCCATTTTGCTTATAGTATCTAATATTGCTTTTAAAGGGAAAAAATTCTATGAACATTGTTTTCCCAAAATTGTTATAAATATTTCTATGTAATAAGGCCTTTTAGCTTAGTTTAGGAGAGGAGCAGACTATTGAAATTGAAGCACAGAACCAGATGATCATAGCAATTCAGTCACAAAGTGTTTGTGACCTGGGAAAGTCACCTTACCTTTTCCTTCTCAGTTTCCTCTCTCTGGGGAAAGAGAGACTGTAAATTTGAAGGTTCATCTAATACTCAGTTAATGGAATAGTACAGACAGCCCTATCAGAGACCCCCTTGTGGTAAAATAAATATTACAGTGAAGATCCATCATGATAGGTACTTAGAAAACATATTTCCAGTTTTCTCAAAAGCCAGGAAAATATACCTATGGGGTTCCGCACAGGTGACACCCTTCACAAGAACATTCAAATGGAACAAGAATAAAGGTCAGACAGAGGGAACAATTGTAAAAAGTAAGACAGCTAGGTTCTACCCACACTCACCCCATTACAAATGTGCACGCACGTGTGTGTGTGTGTGTGTGTGTGTGTGTGTGTGTGTGTTCACATTCATGTACACTCATACATCCAAAACTATGGTGCCAATTGGAGCAATACCAGGTCCAAGCCCTAGGGTCAGTATGGGGTAGGGGCTACATCTTTTGTATGAGTTAATGCATTACAGATATCTCAGTGCTAGAACTTCAAACCCTGCTTCAGGACTTGACAACAGAATAAATCCTATTTCCTTTCCAATCATTTGAATGAGAAAGGGGTCAACATTAAACTGGGGACAATTGTCTTTACATCACCCTGGACACCACTTCTAATCATGAACTGCCAGACCCACAGCCTCTAGTGGCACCTATACAGAGTGGGGAAATTATCACATAATTTATGACAGGCAGTGTCTGAGAGTGACTTTCTCAGCATCTGTGCTCTAGCAGGTCCCAAGAGCAGAGAAATAAAGAATGCCCATGGGGTGGATGCAGAAATGTAATCTCCAGAAATGTCAGTTGCCCAATAGGCTCCCTCTAAGGGCTCCATCTGATCTCTTGCTTCTGGTTTCCTCATAACAAAATGCCTACAGTCATCCCTGCTACATGAACATGTACTCATTCTTCTAACTTTCCTTTGTAAATTCCACCTGATGCAAGGGCCTGCCCAACCCAACTTACTTCCTGTTACATCACTCATGGGATGCTGGACAACCCCCACTCCCATCTCTGAATTGGAGGGGGTAGAGGAAAGCATTGTTTGAAGTAAACCCAGATATAATGATGATATAAATAAACTTTACGGGATTCTCAGGTCACTCTGAGCCCTTTCATCACAAAAATAATCAGTAGAAGTCATTGACAAGGGAAATTCAAGTTTGTGCTGTGAACAATCCCATTTCATTTTCCTTTCTAGCTCTGCCCCTTCCTGGTGCTCTGCTCTGACCTTGAGCAAATTTCTTCATACCTCAGTCTTAGATTCCCCATTTTTAAAATGTTAAGAAAGTGTTTAACTTAATGGGCTTCTGTGATAATCAATGAATAAAAGACAAAAGGAACAATATAAAATAGAAATAATTGTTATTTTTTTTACTTCCAAAAGAACAACTAATATGCTAAGAAAAACAGATAAATGTTTCATCATTTGGGAGTTACAAAAGGCAAACACTATTCAAGACTTTTCTCTGGTATGGTAGGATACTTTTAGACATCTGATGATGAATAAAGCAAAATTGTCTTGAACCTTTTATGTATACATCCAGGTTCTGGCAATAAGTAGAGCACCATCAAGATGGCATGCAGGGAACTGGGCTTTGTACCTTCATATCAACTTTGTTGAATCATAACATGCTTATATCTATAGGCTCCTGTCTAAAGTATGAGGAGGTTCTGACCAGCAGTCAATCAAGTGTGAGTAGCAAAGACAGCATCTATGAAGTTCATACAAGGGTATTTAACAGGAAACTCGAGCGCCACAGTCCAGACTTAGTCTTGGTTTTCTAAAGATGACAAAGTAAGAACTTGATCATAAATTGTCAGAGACACCAGGGAAGACAAGAGGATGGTAGATTCAACTAGAACTTGAGAACTATGTTTTGGTGTGAGCTTGTGTCAGTGACTTGACTTCTTTGAACTTCAGATCCTCTGAAAGTCAAGAAGGAGGAACACAAGGGCTAGCTAAGCAAGAACAAAAGGACAGAATATAGGAATAAGAGTTGCAAAGTAAAATACTAATAGATAGCAGCAGCCTTTATCAGCAGGAATAAATCAAGGAATAAGGGACAGCAGATGTAAGCCCACTGGCTTTGACTGGCTATGAAATGTGATGCATTAGAAATCAAAGAATCTTTTCATCTCTCAACCCTTGGGGAATGTGGGCAACTGTCCAGCACACAGAGATCACTAGAATATACTATGCTCTCAGAGTAGAATCCTCATGGATACTCTTTCACGTATCATTGCTGTTTGGCTCTGTGCCATAAAGACATTTAAGAAAAAGGAGAGTAAACACCATAAGAACCACCCTACTTTCATTGAGCTTATGGTTGACTTAGTGGATAAGATTGTCAATTATTATAGAATGAGGAGGAAGTATGATGTGGAAGCCAGAGACGAGTCCAGGGAATATACAAGCATGCAGCAGTGGCATGTAACATACCAGCAGCCGCAGCTGAGCTCTCACTGGGATCTTATAGATGTGAAACTGTATGGGTCAATAGAAGGTAGCTAGGCAGAGAAAAGTAGAAACCACACAGACCTCATTCCTCACAGAACTTCAATTCAATGGGGAGACTCCTGAGTAACAAGCATTTCAATACAATGTTTATGAGCTGTATAGATGACAATCAAATGACAACTCTTTCCCTGACTCCACAGTGAGCACCACTGAGCAGCCAGACTGATCTCAAGCCTTGCTTTATTGGTATCTCTCCCCATGGTCATGGTCACCTCTCCCTCTCTATCCTCAGATGTCCTTCTGCAGAGATGGGATTATATCAGATAATTGTGTGTGCATATTTCTCTGAAATTTCTTTGCTTTAGAATGGCATTGCATTTTTTAGATTCCTTTTCTTTTCTCCTGCTTTCTGCATTATTCCCACTTATATGGAATGGCTGACATTATTTATTTTTCATATCCTCAGGACTTAAATCCCTGCATTATTCTAAATCTTGCCCAGACCTGACATCGCAAATAAATTCTCAATCCCAGGGGTTTGGAGATAAATGGGGACTGCCATGTTGTGACCTCCATCAGGGATTCAGCTCCAACATTCACCCCAAGGAAAACTTTATCCCAAGTCAGGCTGCAGGGGGAGAAGAATAGATGAAAAGATAATAATAATAAAAAGCAGAAATAATGAAAAATTAAAAATAAAAACACAAACATAGAAATCTGTGCACTTCTGAAAAGACAGGAGAAGCCACTTCACTTTGGTTGTACGTCAAAGACTTCCAGCAGATTCAGAGGATTTAATATTGGACTTTGATTCTTATTTGTAAAAGGAAATAAACTTGACCTTCAGTGAGAGGAAGAAAAGTGTGATTGATTACTCCTATGTACACATACTGTAGGGCTGACTTAGGCACTTCGTTCTGCCCTATCCTATTGTTTGATCTATTGCCCCTGTGACTCAGTTTCCTTAGCTATCAAGTGAATAAAGATACCATTGAATCCTCAGGAAGTTGCTGTAAGGATGAAAAAAAAAAATCTGTGTATATAGAAATACCTGTCAGAATCTCTGGGCATGTACAGTATTTAATGACCAGTAGACAGAGCTAACCAGATGAGAGGTCTGCAGAAGGCTTGCAGGAAATATCTATGACTTTTAGTTGATGCCAGAGACCTCACACATGGTATGTCCTAGACGCTAAATAGGGAAGGGCACACAGAGGCTTGTGTAAAGTGTAAGTCTTGAGGTCTAATTGCAGAGTATAAATTTTAGCTTCAGTCATGTCTTAGATTTTTTCTGACCTCTCTGAGCCTCAGGTTTCTGATTTGTTAAAAAGTAATACCTACTTAAAGTTTTATAGAAAATTTTAAAAAAAGTTCAATACAAAGACCCCCTAACAGACAAGTACATAATCAGAAATAGCAAACCAATATCAGTCAGGGTTCCATTATACCGACATAATATCTGAGAAAATCAGTTTAAAGGAGGAAAGGTATATTTTCATTTGCAGGTTTGGTTGGTTTTATCTGCTGTCAGCTTACTGCAATGAATTTCTTGGCAAGGAGCATGTGGTAGGGTGAAGCTGTTTGCCTCCTAGTAGCCAAGAAATAAACAAAAAGAGAGGTATAAGAGGAGCCAGGGAGAGAACTTCAAGGTCATCTCCCAATGATCTACTTCTTCCAAATAGGCTCCACCTTCCACATAATAGTCCATTAAACTATGAACCCATACATGGAATCTGTTCATAAGCTCAGAACCCTCACAGTCCAGTTACCTCCCAAAGACTTCACTTCTGAACACTGCTGCATTGGGTAGGAGCAAAGCTTTAAACACACGAGCTTTGAGGGCATATAAGATGGAAACCATAACATTCGGTAAAGTACAAGATCTTGCTGGTTCCTGTGGCTTGTATCCCACATTCATCAACCTCTATCTATTCTGCCAGACTTTCATGCTCTTTACTGTGTGCCTCTTGCTCCAGGAGGCTGACGCCTACAGGCTGTGCAAGGCACTCAGCTTCTCTTGCCTTCTTCCACTTCATTTCTATAGGGAGAGGCACTGGCAAGAGGTCAGCACACTGAGGGGAGAGAAGGCAATGTATCTGCAGTCCTTACTCTAGCCCTGTTGACTTGCACTCTCAACAGTGGATGGGCATGCCCTCCCATCAGAACCTGGAAAGGGCCCTCTTCTTGAAACATCACTCTTCTGGCCCCTTCAAGGTTGCTAGGGCTTCCCCATGGAATAGAGAAGGAGTCTATTTTTTAATGATGTTTGACTACAGAGAGCTTTGACATTTCATCTCCCTCCCAATTGTTTTACTCTACCTGAGCAAGATGATAAGAAAGCTTGAGTATACCTTCCTATTGGTGTTGGGTTCCTAATTTAAAAACATGTAAGCTCCTGCCTACATGTGGGAATGTTCACTCCTACCCCATCTTGGACCAAAGTGAAAATCCCTGTAAATATCTTCTTTTCTGCTTCTTGGATCATTTTAGACCTGCCTTGTTCTCTCCAAGGACTTTGGTTATGAGAGTGTTCACTTGCCACACCCTTTCTGTATGCATTTGTAGCACGATTAATCTCCATACCAAAACTGAATTTGGGTTTGGTATTCCCTCCTGCATCTAAGGTGACTGAATCATCCCTGATGCTGGCCTGCAAAGCATCTCACCTCTGCTTGTTCCCCTCTTCCTGCCTACATCATCTTTACATTCTTTACTATTCCTTCTTCTGAACTTGTATCACTGGAAAGGAGCATGTTTCATATGGGATCTGATTGATGGAACAGTTGGAGGTCACATATGAATGTTCATTCATCAAGCATGTATTAACCACCTATTCACACAGCCATATCGCCCCCAGGAAAAGGGGTAGTAAAGGATAGCTTTATGTATAATATGAGAAGCAGTAAGTAGTTTACACATATTACCTTATTTCATTCTCTCAAGAGCCTTGCAAAACTGTCATCATTAGTCCCATTCTGTAAGTAAAGTGCTGAGGAAATAAGAAAAACTTCAAGATAATACACCTTAGTCATGGCAGAAGAAGGGCAGAATCCAGGACCGAGTCTACTCTCCTGACACCTCTCCTGGTGAAGACAGACAACAGTGATCGCAAGGTGGGATAGAGTATGTAGGAGACATGAACATAACATGTTGCAGTACAATTAAAAACCAATGGATAAAATTGGTTAGAGTTGAATGCCTGAAAGAAGGGAGCATACACATAAGACTGTGAGTATGAAATGGATTGGAAGGCAAACAGGTGAGGACATGAGGAAAGAGAACAGGGATATAAAGAGATGGTCTGTCAACAGTGTATTACAGCAGTACTGTGAGACAGATAGGCTAAATCTTGGCATTAGCGGTATACACTGGCCATCAGTTTATTTAATGCAGATGTGACTCATCCACGGTCATGAATATAACTTTCCTCCTAACCCACTAGGACTGTAGTCGTGCAAATGATTTCTTGATGGAATCTCACTTTCCTCTACAAAGGTGGGCTCTTTTGTTTCATAGCCATCTACTTAAATATGGACTAAATCCATTAATAGAATAACTGTTGGGAATGGATCCTGAAAGTTAATGTTTGTTGACTGTTATTCATAGGAACTGACATCTTGTCTGTCTTAGCCACCTCCACTAGCCTTTAAGCTACAGGACTGGAGACATGGTCCATATTTATACAGATGTTTCTCCTTTTACTATAGGGCAATATCCAGATAGACACATCATCTGTTGAAAATCATTCATCAAAATGCCTTTAATGCACCTGACCTGCCAAACATCACAACTCAGCAACAGATCGTGCTCTGTTCACCATCTTGATTTAGGAGCTGACTGACAGTTGTAGCTTGCTGCCATTACCCCAGATCTTAAGAGAGTATCATATCACATACAGCTAGCACAGGGATATTCTACACACTGTACATTCCCTCTTTAAATCTCCACAGCATGCACTATAGCAAGCAGCCCAATAAATATTTTCAGAACAGTAAACTGTAGTCCAATTTCCTCCTTTGGTAACATAGACAATTGAAACCAAGAAATTAGCGAGTTGCCCAAATTCCTGCTCTAGCTGTTTAACTCCCTTGGCTCTAGCTCCCTCAGAGTATCACCTTAATTCTCATACAAATTCACGCTTAGGTTTTGTTTTCCAGGCATTGGGAGGCATTAGGCAAACCCATTAGTCATCAGAAATGTAAGAGTAAAACAAGCAACAGGGTCAGTTGGGTCTTTTTGACTGTGAGCAAAGACAATTATGAGCCTTTGGAACCTGCCCGAATTCCCTGAGGAGTTTAATCTAGTGTGTAATAAAAGACAGGCAGGATTTACTTGGTTTTCCAAAACAGTGTTGATGAGATACTTTATGAAAAGTACAGCTGAAGATAAATAGCTGGTGAAGGGGTTTGAAATGTGTTTGTTGAATAAAAAGCAGTTGAGGCTCAGGAAAGAAAGGTCTGATTCTTTCCTGAAGTTTCAAAACTGAAAAGATGCTGGTTAAGGAATTCTGAGAAAAGCATCCTGGACTTGAGGAAGGCTTGGCTGGAACAGGAGTGAGAAAGCACATCAGGAAGCTCAAGTCTCAAAATTGCATCATCCAGAACGCTATAGAAGCTAGGTATGGCAGTGTATGTCTGCAATGATAGTACTCTGGAAGCTGAGACAGGAGGATCACAAGTCTGAGGTCATTTGGGGCCATGTAGTAAGTTCGAGGACTGCCTGGGTTATATAACAAGATACTTTATCTTACAAAATGAATTTTAGGGATGGACAGAGGACTCAGTGGTTAAGATCACTGGCTATGTTGGGCATGGTGATGCATGGCATGACTTTAATCCCAGGACTCGGAAGGCAGAGGCAGGCGGATCTTTGTGAGTTCGAGGCTAGCCTGGTCTACGTAGTGAGTTACAGGCCAGTTGGGGCTATAAGGTGACCCTATCTCAAAAATGCCCCCCCAAAAAGAGCACTGGCTATTGTTACAGAGGACCAGGGTTCAGCTCCCAGCACCCACATGGCAGATCACAACCATCTGTAACTCCAGTTTCAGGGAATCCAACACCCTCTTCTGCCTTCCAGGGGAAGCACATGTAGTACACCTAAATACATGCAGCCAGAATACTATATACATAAAATAAAAATAAATAAATTAATAGACCCTACTGTGTGATATAATACATAAGAAATCAAGCCTTGGAGGTTAAAGAGATGGCTCAGTGATTAAGAACACTTATTGCTCTTCTAGAGGACCTGAGTTCCAGTCCCAGCACCCATAACTCCAGCTGCAGGGAATCCAGTGTCATCTTCTTCTAGCCTCTGCTAACACACACACTCACACACACACACACACACACACACACACACACACACGTGAAAAATACAGAGACATATATATGTACAAGTAACTAAACCTAAAATAAATCTTTAAAACAAAGAAATCAGACGTTGTCTTAGCCCATTTAGCTCACTATAAAAACAACCTTAGACAGAGTAATTTATATAGAACAGAAATTACTGTTTTCAGTTCCTGAAGCTATGTTTAGGGTCAAGGTGCCTCAGGTTTTGTATCTGATAAGGGCTCAGTATCTGACAAGCAGTGTCTTCTTGGTGTCATGACTGCACGTGGTAGCAGGCACTCTCTCCATGCCCTTTTGTTAGGCATTAATCCCATTCCCGAGGGCTTCATAATTTGTGCATTCATCCTATGCATTTCCCAAAGGGTCAATCTTCTATGATGACCATACTGGGGATTGTGCTGCAACTGTCAAATTCAGGCCACAGCAGCTACTCTCTCCCCACCCATACCTCAACATTGTTCCTGCATCAGTTAACATTAGCTACATCCTGCTTCAGTGACAACCCCAAACTCCAGGGATAGCTTCTGTTTCACTCAAGACTCCATGTGCCTCTCAGGCTGGCAGGGAGCCTCAGCTCATTACAGTCTCTCCATGATGCAGGCAAACAGGGCAGCCACCACTTAAATGTTGCCAGATCATTCACTTCCCAAATGGCACTCTCTCATAGCCTCCCCCCTCCCACACACTGGAGCCCATATACTCTGTCATCCCTGTTACCTCCTGCTGTGTTGTCAGCACCCCAGCCATTCCCCAGTGCTTGTCCATCCACTGGGGAATGACTGCACGTGGTAGCAGGCACTCTCTCCATGCCCTTTTGTTAGGCATTAATCCCATTCCCGAGGGCTTCATAATTTGTGCATTCATCCTATGCATTTCCCAAAGGGTCAATCTTCTATGATGACCATACTGGGGATTGTGCTGCAACTGTCAAATTCAGGCCACAGCAGCTACTCTCTCCCCACCCATACCTCAACATTGTTCCTGCATCAGTTAACATTAGCTACATCCTGCTTCAGTGACAACCCCAAACTCCAGGGATAGCTTCTGTTTCACTCAAGACTCCATGTGCCTCTCAGGCTGGCAGGGAGCCTCAGCTCATTACAGTCTCTCCATGATGCAGGCAAACAGGGCAGCCACCACTTAAATGTTGCCAGATCATGTGGGAGAGGGAAAAAGAGAACTCTAGAGAGTCAACCACAATGGGTCAGCACTCTGGCCCACCAGTGGCATCTACCATCTTTACTCCCAAGTAGAAGCCACCCAGTGAGAACAAGGTCAGGAAGTTCAACTTTCATGTGTACTCATGAAAAAAGGGAAATCAGAAATACTGGATAAAGGAAGACATCAGAAATAAGAGTTTTGCCAACAGACCCTCCCGGGAATTTCTGGCACATATTGATGATGCAGGGCAGCCAAGCAAGCATCTGAGCTCAGTCAAGAGAGAAGGCGACTTGTATTCCTGGGCTGGAAGGGCATTGGCTGGGTCTACAGGTCTGCTTGGCAGCATCTCCCTCTCTTGATGCCTGTGTGTAGGTGATGTTCTGTGAGTTCTTTCCCAGCACTTTCCCAAGCAGAGGATTCACCTTTGCAGAATGTGACGTGTTAACATAGCATTGTTTGCTCTGTGTTCCTGACAAGCTATATAATGGAGCCCTGTTCTGCTGTTATCCAAGGCCTCTGCTCACTTCCTCTTGTAAACTCCTTGAGGCCAGAGGCCTTGTCTTACTCATCTCGCAAAACCGAACATAGCTCCTCACAGACTGGAGGCGCCCACTGCATGTTTATTTAATAAATGATCAGATTAAATTTCACAAAACCAATGACTTCCAGCAGTCAGCCCAGCCAGCTCAGTAGACGTCTTAATTAGAATTCACAGTAAAGACACTGCCAATGCCAATGATGAGCAGAAAATACTAATGATGACTATTAATAAAAACAATGCGTATGGTACACATTCCAATGTGCAGATCCCATTCGTTTCAGTGCTATTTTGAGGTTCTCGTGAGCCCTGCGTGGGAAGCAGAGGTTGGAATACCCACTTTACAGAAAAGAAATAAGGCACCAGTGGGATTTTCCTAAAGATCGCACGATCAGTCAATGGACAGCTAGTATAAAAATAGAAAGATTTTCATCCCTTGACCATGATCTTCTAGTAAGAATTCTCTTCCTCTGGCTACCTCCCATTTCATTGCAAAAACAGGCCCTTATTGTAGTATGCGGACCTAATTTATTCCCTCATCTTTCCCCATCCTCATGACATTGGTCATCGTCTTGGGGTATCCTATATCCACTAGAAACATCTACTTTGCTACTTTGCTCCAGCTTTCTGGGAACACCTGTTCTGGCTCACAAATAGCATCTTCTTTCTTCTTCTGTGATGACTGAGGATGTTTTCTGAGCAGGATGGAAGCTGTTTTAGAGTCTCGCCATTATGCGTTCTGTTTCTTAGCAACCATAATAAACCCAAGTCAAGCATAGTTCAAACAGGGCATACTGTCATGCATCTTCTGTGATAACAAGGTCACCCATTTCACAGATGAGGAGTAAGACGTCTATAGTGACTAATCCATAGAAAAGACAATCTAGTAGTTGAAGAACATCTACCATGAGAGATAGACAGATGTGGGAGGATTTACTGGTTCTGTCACATATTAGCTCTGCAGACTTTTGTTGCTAATGCATATGTCTCAAATTTGTTTCCTATAAAGTAGGAATATTTTCACAAATCTCTTAGTGTTATTGTATAGAAAGAATAAATGAGTGTTCATGAAGGTTTTATGAAAGTGTTTGCTCATGATAAGTGGTGGAAAAGTAAACAATTTCCTTCCTGCGTACCTTTCCTCTAGATGAGGAGATTCCAAGGTCTGAGGTGCTGTGTGTTAACCCCGAGGTTACTGAGACACCACTAAGCTTAGTACAGTGTCCAATCAATGCTGGGTTCTTTATAAGCTGTTGAAATTATTATGTGACCTTCTAGAGTTCATAGAAATACTTAGTTTATAAAATATATCAAGAGTCAGAGTGGAGACATGGCTCAGCAGTTAAGAGCACTGCCTGCTCTTGCAGAGGACCCAGATTCGATCCCCAGAATCCACATGGTGGCTAACAATCATCCATAATTCCGGTTCCAGGGGATCTGATGCCCCCTTCTGACCTCCATGGGCAGGGCACTGGTGCACCTACCTACATGCAAGCATTATACTCACACACACAATGAAAATAATAAAATAGTTTTTAAAAATAACAAAAAATCAGAGAGATTATTTCTTCCCAAACATATAACTCATCAGTGTTATTTTTAGCCTCAGAATCACAAAAACCTTGAGGAAAGGGGCCATTAGGTCACACCCCATCCATCTGCAACAGGTACCTTTGCAATGCTCTGTCTTATTCCCATACAGTGATCTCCACATAGTATTCTCCACAGCATGCTGCATGCTCTTTTAATAAACAATCTCCATTTGTATTTCTTCAGCTTCTTGCTTGTGAGTAGAATACAAATCCCAGGTCACAACTAGACCAAAAGGAAAGTGAGGTTCGAATAGAAAATGACTTTAATATAGTCAACCATCTGCAAGTGGGCATAGCTTAAGCAGCTACTAAGAATAAAAGGTGCAAAAAAAAACCTCATGTAATGTTGATGTATCAATTCATCGACCTTGAAAAAGGACAATATTAAAGAAGAAAAAGCTTTGAGAGATCTACAGCTCCTATAAAACAGGGCATTCTTAGACATACAAGTATTATACATGTGTGCACTCATGCACACACACATTCACAGTTGAATCATAGGCTCAATACGAAAAGAGTCATTGAAACAAAGAAGAATTGCTATAAACAACTTATGAGAAAATTTCACACACTTGTTTTCCATTATGTAAATTGCACTTCATTCTACAGTTTGGAGAATAAACTGATTACTCTCCTGTGCTGAGGGAGGGTAAGCAAGGGATAGTACCTTCTCTCTTCTTAATTTCTCCAATATGAGTGATAGATAGATGTTGGGTTATAATGTGGATGTATGGGAGTGCAAACATATTCGTGTATACATGGGTGCATGTACAAGTGTGCATGCATGCTTGCGTGTTTAGAGACAAGAATTTGTTGTCGTGTGTCTTCCTCAATCCTTCATTTCATTCTTTGATACAGGATTTTATTTTAAACAATGAATTCATCAATTTAGCTACAGTAGTGAATGGGCAAAATCCAGGGATCCTCCCATCTCCATCTTCCCCAGTGCTGAGATTACAGGTATGTACCACTGTGCTCTGTGGTTTTGTTGTTATTGTTGTTGTTTGTTTCTTTTTGTTTTTCTTTACATGGGCTCTGGGGAAATCTAACTCAAGTCCACTTAGCATAGCAAGCATTTTACCAACTGAGCCATCTCCTCAGTCCATGAATATGTTTTTAAAATACTGTTGTGGTAAGAGCACAGCGTGTGGGAGATATGTATTTTTTAACCTTTAAAAAAGATCTTAATTTCATTTTAATATATACTGTTTCATACAGAAAAAACTCATTTTTAATGCTACTAACACATATATTTGCACAAGCATCTCTAATCTCTATGTATTTGATTATGACTTGTCACAGTCAGTTACACTCAAGGTAGATTTTAATGATAGTGTTTCACCTCTACTAAATAACATGAAACAAATTTTTATGCTTCTTCCTCAAATATAACTCATTTTTATTTGTTGATTTTGTGTGTGTATTTCATACAGAACATCCCACACAATCTTATTCATCTATATACCCACTTCCCAAATGGCACCCACCCATAGCTTCCTCCCCCCACTGGAGCCCACTCTGTCATCCCTGTTACTGTCCACTGTGTTGTCGGTGCCCTAGCCATTCCCCAGTGCTTGTCCATCCACTGAATCTAGTCAACCTATCTAGAGTGCCTTGCTTTAGGGAGATCAGCTGTTCTTCATCTAGCAGCAATCAGTTGCCAATATTCCTTTAGATAAGATTGGAGTCTGCTGTTCATTTTCCAAGTTCTATGCTGGATTACTGTCTGGGAGTCTCTTGGGACACCCTGGTCAATATCTCAAAGGAAGTTATCTCCTGTCTGGCATTCTTTCTTGTTATGTAGCCTTTAGCTATAAACATGGACTCTTAAGAAATTATATTGGCACCTTTAATCATTGGTAATACTTTCCTTTTGGGTGTTTAAGACCATACAGTTGGCCCAAATAAACCAATTTCTTTTTACTCTAAAGAAAGTCTGAGGATCTGTTCCTCGGGGGTCACAAGGGCATGGGAGGAGGCCCTGGCTCCTTTCTTTTACCAGTTCTCTCTATATGAAGATAAGTCAAAGGTCCTGCTCAACTGTGGCTGGCTTCACTTGGAAGCATGGAGGAAATATTTTCTCTGAGTTGACTCTCCTTTTTATAGACTGGACAATGGTTCAAGTACATTTGGTGGGGTCTCCACGGCCTCCTTGAACAAGAGGACAGGTGACTCACCACAGTTACAGGACATTTTGAGAGATGCTCATAGTCCCCCGGAACTTAGTCGACCTAGGAGGGCAAGGAGCAAAAACCGCCCTTTATGTCCCTCTGATCAAATCAGTATAGGCCTCAAAGTATGGCTGTTGAATGGTGGCCAGTTAGCTCAGCTGGTTAGAGTGGGGAGCTAATAATGCCAAGGTCAAGGAAGTATGTATTTTAACCCTATACTGAGAGGTGAAGGTAAACATCTCTCTTTCTAAACTTCTCCATAGAATGCTAGGTATCTAGAGGACCAGCACAGAGCACTATTAAAGAGCACTATTAAAGAGACTGGATCTGAAAAGCCCATATATAAAAATAACACACATTTTAACATGTTGGTTTATAAATATAAATCCCATTATCACAAATCCACAGTTGGCCAAGTCCCCATTGACAAAGGATTACTGTGCATTTAACACAGCAGGAAGAATAGTCATTTGTCGGCTTGAGAAATGCCCTGAACCTTGATTGCAGGTGTCAGCACAGAATAGTTTTGCTTGAACTTAGGTCAAGTAAAATGGGGCAATTTTATATAAATCATCATTTACTTAAGGGAAACTAAAGTGCTGCTAATGAAGACAGAAAATCTTACAACAAATGCAAGATAATACTTTCCAACCAAAGTACAGGCCAGCCTGGACTAATAAGTTCTCTAAGTGCTCCTCCCTGCCAGGGCTATTTGTTAAAACTGGAAGAGTGCTATTCAAACCTGAAGTCCTTCTACTTCTGGATAATAATATTATTGTATTACTCCAGGTCCTCATGATCCTGATTGCTCTTGGAACCTTTTGGGAAAAGAGTCTCTACATAACATGATTATAATGATTCAATATATTTGCATACGGTTTTGTAGCTTAGAAAGCACTTTCTCATCCATTATTAACACTATCATTACTATTAATAATAGTTACCATTTACCGTGTGCTTTTCAGGGGCCAGGAACTCTTCAGTGATCAGTAAACACAGCATCTCTGATCTTTATAAAAACCCTGGAAGGTTATACCAGGCAGGCTCCTTAGAGGTCAAATAGCCCACCTAAGGTCACATTAGCTCCTGTTTTCCTGACCCCAAGACCCAGGCCATTTCCACAATCAGTCTAGCATGACCCTAATATTCCTGTTTATTGTCTGTTACCTGTCCTCTTTGTTTATTGCCTGTTACCTGTCCTCTTTACAGAGTCATCTCTCAGAAGACAGGACATAGATCCTGTTCAAGTTGTAACCTCTCTCCCCAGCACAGAGCAAGGAATACTATAGGCACTTGATGAATATCTCTAACAGAATGAATGGACAAAGGATTGAATGAATTTGGACATCCTGTTCAAGGCAGAGAGATAACTTGATATTTTCCCTGCTCACATGTGAAGGCTCTCAAAAAAAAAAAAAAAAAAAAAAATTCCCCCAAGGGGAGGAACGTGCTGTTGTGCACCAGAGATAGGAGCCTCAGTCCTGCTGAATTTCAGTCTAACTGGCTATCTAAGCACGTGCATTTGCCGTCTTCTGCTTCATATCACCTTGATGGACAAGCAGCAAGTGGGAACTATGAGCAGAACCTCTCTTCAAGTGTCCTGTACATTCTCTTCCACACCCCATGCTCTGTCAGCTCAGTTCAGGAGCCCCTGAATCACTGTGAGAATAAATAAGGAGGGTGTGGAGGGTAGGAGATGGAGGGTAGGAGATGGAGAGCTGACAATTCAGGCATCCAAATTCAATTTGAGGGAATTTGGTTCACTGATTCCCATTAACAACTCCTAAGAAAAATATAATTTCCAGGACTGAAGAAGGAAAAGAGGAAAAAAGAGACATTTTTCATAGTACACAGACAATGCAAAGTATATCAATCACATTCATTCCCTGGGCCCAGCAGTGGTTCAAGAAGCACCAAAGCATAGGGTGTCTGAACTGTTTTCATGTCTGGAGAAGTAATGAGAGGAAGAGGGAGGGGGAGGGGGACGGAGAGGGAGAAGGGGAGAGGGGGAGGGGGAAGGGGAGGGGAAGAGAGAATGAAAGGATGCAGCACAAGATTGAGCTTATCAGCTGATCCCAAAACCTACCTGCATTCTGGTCATCTTAAATCACCGGAAGAAAACTGCATTTCGGCTACATTCCGACTTTTGATACAAACACCTTTCAACATAGGTGCTATTATAATTGCTACCTTAAAAATAAAGATCTGGATTGGAATCATTAAAGAATATGTTCAAGATGAGACAGCTCATATGGGTGTGGACATGATTTGAATCCAGCTTCTTTTTAAATACCTTTAAAATTCTTCAATTCTACATTTTCTCTTTTTTAACTTTTTTTTCTTTTTTTTGGACTTTTGATACAAACACCTTTCAACATAGGTGCTATTATAATTGCTACCTTAAAAATAAAGATCTGGATTGGAATCATTAAAGAATATGTTCAAGATGAGACAGCTCATATGGGTGTGGACATGATTTGAATCCAGCTTCTTTTTAAATACCTTTAAAATTCTTCAATTCTACATTTTCTCTTTTTTAACTTTTTTTTCTTTTTTTTGGTATTTTTGAGACAGGGTCTCCCTGTGGCCCCAGCTGTCCTGGAACTCACTATGTAGACCAGGCTG